>NC_056732.1:719659689-719983847 GCF_019279795.1 Protopterus annectens
TTGGAGTATATTTCTAAAGAAAATATGTGAACAGGATGCTGCGGGTCAAATCACCTTCAGATTTCAGATGGGTTGAATTTATATCAGAAAGAACACAGCAGGTGTATGACATCTGAAAGCCAACTAAATATGAAAGAATGGTGCTGCACATATGAACTAAAATGGATAGGCTTGAAAGGAAGAAACCACACATCTGCTTGTTAAGTAAAACTGCACGTGTGGGCTTTCAGATCTAAAACAATGGTTAGTTACTGATAAACCAAAAAAAAGAAGAATCTGTGTCCACAAAGAGAAGCTAAGATAATTTTCTGTTACTAAATCTGCTTCATAGATGATCCAATTTATGGAAATAACACATCTTGTTTATTTCATAGGTCTGCATGTCTTCCTTGAAATAAGAGTTTAAAATAAAATCATGTCTTTGCTCATCCCATTTCACAGGTAAAAATAATTTAACATGAGAAAGAAAACCAGAGTATGGATAAAGAACATTACAAACAAAGATAGTATAATTTGCTTCATATCAGGCAATAAACACAAGTCCTGAAGACATACAAAACAGTGTTTTATTCTTGGGTTTTTTGAGATGTCAAAATGCAGTTTTGAGGAACAGAATTTGATTGATTTTATTTCAAGACATTATATTTTATCCTTAAAACAGCCTTTTGGCCTATATCTAAAATATACTGTGGCAAAAAGCCAGGGATTGTGATGGTAGCTCAAATCCTACTGTTGTCATGTGATGGATCAGGAATGATCATGTGACTGGGAGTCAGCTTGTCTTAGAAAAGAGGGATACTGTTACATACTTCCATTTTATTTATTTTATTTTACATTTGTTAACCAGGAAAATCCATCTGGACATGTGTCCTTTTTCAGTGGAGGCCCGGGGAGAAAAGCTCCAATGCCATACAGTACATAGTCATTAGTATATAGTATATATTATATATTATAGTAGCCTCGTTTTAAAAACATTGATTTTATACATAACTCTTATACATTAATAGTTTTACAGGAGTTAAAAGTAATTATAGCAAGAACATTTACAACAGTAATAGTTTCACATGAGTTAAACAACAGAAATTATAGCAAGAACATTTAATACATCATGAGGGTTTGTACTTGATTTCAGTGCATAGAGTATTGAAACAAAGAGAGATACAGGTATGATCAAGACATTAGAAATTGATAGAGAGAAGTTTGATAATCCTCATGTGAGCATGCTTGTCAGAGAAGGCTATTTTAAGCCTACATAAAACTTGATCTTTGTGAAAATGGTCATAAGTAATGTTATAATTTCTTAGTATAGTGGTTACCCTGCAGATTTGCATATTCATTGATAGTATGCATAGTTTTGCTACTCCCCATATCTTACAACTATGCAAAATGAGTATTATGAGGGCTGTATAATACATGGCAAGTCATGCTGTAATCTGTGTTAAGTAAAGGCTTAATAAAATATTCTTTCTTCACTTGGCTGCACCTCACACAAATGTATGATTTAACAATAATAACTAATCAACCTTACAGAGGGACCATAGGCAGTGGCTGATGATTTCCATATTTCTTTTGATATTGGTGTTTACAAAGACTATATTTTACTGTTAGGAGCAATTCTACTCACAACATTAAAGAAATTAAGTAACACTACTTTGTTTATATGACTTTTAATCTCACAGACAACCACCAAAGATGAACAAGGAGAATTGAAGCGAGTCTCAGCATAAGGAGGGCACCTCAAATGTATGATGCCCCTGACCACTGCACCTTAGTGTCAAAGTAACACCCCAACTCCATGCATAAAAATGGGAAAAAGATGTTGTAGATTGATGGATGGATGGATGGATGGATGGATGGATGGAACAGACATTGTTTCAAGTTTTACCTACATATGAGACAATCGTGAAACTCATTAATAGCCACTACATGGAACTTCCACAAAAACTGTCAGAAGCATCAAATTATAATTTGTGTTCATTAATACAACAGATTTGTGAAAAAACAGTATATAGACCAATAAACTTTTATCCATTTAGAAAAAGAAGCATCTGTGGAAGTGTGAAAATAACAACAAAACCTAGAGATTGTTATAGGTTCATAGGTGTTTAACTAGGCTAATGACTGCAGGGGCCTTTTTAAGCCTAGCCATGCATCCCAAATCTCTAACAAGTTCTGATACTCTTGATAAGTGTAAGCATGGGCCTGGGAGATGAACCATTTACAGGTTACCTGTGTCCATTAGAGACATAGGTGCCAAACCAGGGATGAATATTTTGAAAAGTATAAAAAAGAGATATTGACATGGGAACGAAAGAGAGATTTGATATAATATAATATTTATTTAAAGATGAAAGCCAAATTAATCAATAGAAAGAAGGCAGCCACAAAGATATTCAAAGAGAAATACTGGCAATGGCATCCAGATATGGAAAATTTCACAATAAAAAAAAAATCACAAAGAGGGAATGTAGAAAAGAAGATTAGTAAAGTAGACGTTGAAAAAATAGAAGTTGAAGTTATGGACTGCTTGCAAAGTGAAGGATTTGGTGTAGAAGGTCTAACACAGGTTACATCACAGCATGATGGAACGAGTCCCCAAAGTGAGGAGAAACAGGAAGATCAGGAGATGTCTGAAGAAGAAATATGGACATGGGAAAGAAAAAGAGATTTAATATGGTCTAATATCTATGCAAAGGAAAAATCAAAACTAATCAATACATCAAAAGGAGCAGCACCAAAGATATTTGAAGATAAATACAGGCAAAACAATCCAGACATGGAAAACTTTACAATACAAAAAAAAAAAAAATAACAAGACAAACAGGAAAAGTATAAAAGGAGATTAGTAATGAAGAAGTTAAAGAAATAGAAACTGATGTTATGGAGTAACTGCAAAGTGAAGGATTCAGTGTAGAAAATCTAATACAGGAAGCACCACAACAGGATATAGCAGTGGACATCCAAATTAAGGGGAAACCAGTGGAATGGGAAGCAATTGATCAGGTACCATATGAAGATATTTTGGTGCCTTCCACAGGAAACCAGTATAAATATTCACTCGAAGTTGGACAGCAAGGAAAGGAAGAGGAAATTGTGGAAACTCTGACACAGTCAATATTAGGGAGTGATAGGGAAGGAGTACCCATATGACAGAGCAACGGATGGCACAGGATGAAATTGAAGAGAATGTGCCACAGGAAGATACTATAAAATCTTCTGTAGAATGCACACAGGAAATGGAAAACAAAAAAATGTGCCCATACCTTAGAAGAAAATGAGCTAAAAGAAGAGTTGCTTGATTTAATAGAGATAGACAGATAGGTTCATAGGTCGGTACTAGGCTATCGACCCTAGGGCCTATACAAGCCTAGCCATAACAATTCCCTGTCTATTTCTTCCCACACTATTTACTTCCCTGGACCCCTGTCTAGCAGGGCAATTGACGTGATCCCCGGGGTGAATTTCCTTTCTCTCATCTAATCATCAAGGTTCCTTTTGAAGAGGGCCAAAGAGGCACTCTGCTTGACATGTATGGGCAGTCTATTCCAGAGTCTGGGGAGTCTCTGGGTCAGGAACCTATCCCTCCAGCATGTTTTGTTTATTGTGATGACAAGATATAGCTCCCTGGAGCATGTGGCTCTGAGGGAATGGGATTTCTTTAAGTGTAGCATGTCCAACAGCTCTAGTTTTGACATGGCCTTGTATGTTAAACAGAGATCGCCTCTGAGTAGACGATATGCAACAGAGTATAGCTGGAGTTTTTAAGGTGGTCAGCATAGGGCATCTGCTTTAGGCCTGTGATTCTTTTAGTGAGGTATTTCTGTGGCCTTTACAGTTGTTGCAGATGTCTTGAAAGGTACATACCAAATGGGGCGTTGTATTTTATAATGGGTCTAATGAGGGATGAGTACAGTGGGACAATGACCTCCTTTTTTCTGGATGAAAAGCCCTTAGTGATGAGGTGTGCCACATAGAAGGATTTTCTGACTGTTGTGGCGATGTGGTTATTGATATTGATATTTAAGACTGATATTTAAGATCAATAAAACACAAAAAGTCAGAAGTCTGACAGAACAAATGAACACAGTAATTAGGACTATCACTATCACTATTAGGACTATCCATAGAGATCCATATGATATAACAGAAATAAACAGGCTATACTACTGTGCAGCTAAATTAATAACAGATAAAATTATAACACAAGAATACAGAGTAGTAAGGGAAAGGAAGGGGAGAAATCGAATACCATCATGGAAGTATCGAACAGAGAAAACTGTAAAGCAGTTAAGACAGGGAGTGTCATTGTTAGAGGAATATAGAAGAGGGAACAGATCAACAAAAATACTCAGAAAGATAGTGATAAAAGCAATGCACAGTATTATAACAGATCAGGATCTATCAAGCACCATCATAAATAATAAACTATAAATATCAGCACAGGCAGAAAAACTTAGTAGATACACAGAAAAATATAACAGAGAAGTACAAAATAAGCAACTTATTGGTGACCCAAAAAAGGTTTTTATAGAGAATTGGGAAACAGGGCAAAAGAAATTGAAAGACCACCCAAAAAGTAAGAGATAGATACATTTTGGAGAAGAATTTATAAAGATCCTATGGAACATAACTTATTCTCCTTGTTCTCCTTTCGGCTTTTCCCGGTTAGGGGTCGCCACAGCGGATCATCTGTCCGCACACAGGATTGGCAGTGAAGTTTTACAGTGTCGAGTTGCCAGCCCGGCGCCCAACCTTCCATAGAAGGCACACGCACACTCACACCTAGGGCCAATTTAGAGTGTCCAATCCACCTACTGCATGTCTTTGGGATGTGGGAGGAAACCGGAGCACCCGGAGAAAACCCACGCGACCACAGGGAGGACATGCAAACTCCGCACAGAAGGCACCCCAGCCGAGGATCGAACTGGAGAACCTCTTGCTGTGAGGTGACAACGCTAACCGCTGCACCACCATGGCCGCCCTCCTATGGAACATAACAAAGATGCTAAATGGATAGAAGAAGTAAAAGAAAGTTTTTTTTAAGCGCAACCTGGATAACTGGATGGGGAACAGAAAATACACCTCTGGGATTCCACCTATGTCCCTGCTGGACAGTGGCATAGGGTGCTGATTTGTTGGAACATGGGCTAAATTCTTGGCTAGGCTTGTAAGGGCCTCAGGGCCAATAGCCTAGTAACTTTCTATGATTCTATGAAAGTATAAGAAGTTCAAAGGTACAGGATATGCAGTGGGATGAAGTAACAGCTAGAGAGATTGAAACAAAGTTAAGAAAAGACTCTAATTGGAAAACACAAGGCCCAGATGCAGTACTTAAATTCTGGTTAAAAGTATTAACATATTTGCAAGAAGATTTAGCCATGACTAAGAACTATTTATAAGCACCCTGAACAGACACCTACCTGGCTAACAACAGGAAAAACAATGCTCCTTCTTAAGAATGAACCTGCAAGCTACCCTAAAATTTATAGATCAGTAACTTGCCTTCCGACAGTGTATAAACTATACAATGGAATTGATGCAGATAGAGTTTATAGTCATTTAGAAGAAAACTCAAACATGGCAGTAAAACAAAAGGGCAATAAAAGAAAGTCATATGGAACAAGGGATCATTTGTTGTTTAATAAAGTCATAATGGAGAACTATAAAAATGGGAAGAATATAAGGGGTCTATATCATTTCATTGAAAACTCATTTCATCGAAGCTTAATTCATTGACACATATTCACTGAAAGCTCACTTAACTGAAAACCCAATTCACTGAAATCTCACTTCACTGAAACTCATTTTGTTGAAAGGTATATATGGCCTTTTCCCCACTGTTCTGCGATCCTGGAGTTAGTATATAAAGTAAGGGGGGTTGTGGGGCGAAGCCCTCCACATAAATTGGTTATATGTTGTCTTCTGGAAGAATTTATGCATTACACTTGTAAGTATCCATCTATATGCTTTAAAATATTTACAATATGTGGGGGACTAAGCCCCCACACCCCCAAATGTGGGGGGCTGTGCTCCCACCCCCCCTTACTTTATATACTAAGTCCAGGATCGCACAACAGTGGTGAAAAGGCCATATATACCTTTCAACAAAATGAGTTTCAGTGAAATGGGTTTTCAGTGAAGTGAGCTTTGAGTGAATTGGGTTTTCAGTGAAGTGAGCTTTCAGTGAATATGTGTCAGTGAATTAAGCTTCGATGAAATGAGTTTTCAATGAAATGATATAGACCCGAATATAAGTATGGCATGGATTGACGATAAAAAGGCATTTGATAGTATCCCACATTCATGGATAAAAGATTGCTTAAAAATATCTAAGATACATTCTACACTGATCAGCTACATTACAGTGACCATGAAACAGTGGAAGACCACTTTGCAATTAAGTGATGATAAAGGGCAAATTATTATTGCAGGGATAAAAATCCAAAGGAGGACATTCCAGGGTGACTCCCTGTCACATCTGCTATTCTCTCTTGCCCTTAACCCATTAAGCTGTCTTCTTAACAGATTCGGTCATGACTATAATTTGTCTCCTAGAAAACAACAAAGTGTAAAGACTTCTCATCTTCTCTTTGTCAATGATTTAAAACTGTATATCTCATCAGATGAGGAACTGAAAGCACAACTGCAAGTTGTCAAAACTTTTTCAGATGATGTAAGAATGTTATTTGCTCTTGATGAGTGTGCAAAAGCAATCTTTAACGCAAGAATACTGGAGCACCAAGAAAAAATCAGTTTGGGACCAGAATGTGATATAAAAGAAATTGAGCAAGAGGAATTCTATAAATATTTGTGAATTGATGAAGGATCAGCAATAAAACATGAACAAATATTAAATAAACCTTAGTAAGGAATATTTTAGAAGATGTAAATTAATCCTGAAAACCGCTTTGACATCCAGGCACAAAATCCAAGTTATAAATCAATTTGCTCTTCCTGTCCTAACATATAATTTTGGAGTCACTGACTAGCCCCAAAATGTGTTGGATAGATTAGACAGGAAAAAAAAAAAAAAGGATGCTTCATGCTCACCAATTAATTTATAAAAATCAGTGCATACCAAGATTATATATTCCTTGTTCCAAAGGAGGGATGGGCCTCCTTGAAATTGATTACATGTATAGATCTGCAGGTGTGGGACTCCACACATATCTGCTGACCTCACAATACCCAAATGTAATAAAAGTTTTGAAACACAAGGAGAATAAATCTAAGATGTCTTCCCTGCTTAGTGTAGCAGAAGCATATCGATGTCAAGCAGGAATCTAAATCAAACCAGAAGTAGATAAAAGGCAGCAACTGAATGTGCCAAAAAACGAAAGAAAGAATATAAGGTTGAAGGATCAGATGTGATGGCAAGAAATGTTGAAAATGCATAAATATAATTGCAAGTATAGAAAACTTCTGGAAGAACCTTATGTTGATCAGTATTGAACACAGGGATGATTAAAGAGAGGTTAATTCAAACCAATAGATGAAAGGTTAATATTTTCAGCCCTAGATAGTGGACTACATGCACGTTGGTTTACAAAGTCCATTGAGCATGTGGGAGAAGCAGACAAATGCAGGTTTTGTAAAACAGAATTGGAAACAGTTGCACACCTTGTTGCTGGTTGTGACATACCATAGGTTCATACCTATGAACCTATGAACATACCAATGGCAGAAGGACTGTATACTGAAAGGCATAATAATGTGGTAAGACTGTTGTACTGGGGATTGTGCAAACATTATGGTACTGAAGTGGCTGAAAAACACTGGAAACATGAGCCACAAAGCATCACATGAAAATGATGAAGTTTACATCACACGGGATCACCCATTGCCAGCATTTCAAAAGACAGATGCTAGAAAACCAGATATAGTGGTCCAAGAAAAGAAGACAAAAGTAGCATTGATCATTGAAATTGCTACACCCAGTGACTACAGTGTCTTGCATACAGTGAGACACAAAGTCATAAAACATCAGGATTCGCAGGCAGAAACGAGAGCAATGTGGAAGAAAGATACCCAGACTGTGGCAATAGTAGTAGGAGCAAGGGGTCTTATAAAAAGAATCTAGAGTCACATTTAGATGTTACCAATACATGTAACCACATACGAATTGTGAAGAGCACTGCTGGTTGAAACAATACTAATTTCATGAACTTTAATCATACTTTGGCAAATTATTGGCAAATGATTAAAGATGGAAGACAGAATATAATGACAGACGTTTGAGTTTCATACCCTTCAGAAATTTCAGCCTAATGAAATACCTGTTATTCTATCAATTTTCTAAGTTTATAAGAGGAACATTTAGAAATGTTCACTATTTTTGGGCCTTTGTCCCCCCCATTATTTATGGCTTTGTCCACATTTCTTCCTCTGAGGTTGAGAGGTATGAAGACATGTGTTGTTGTGTTCCCATTCCACTACAGACACACAAATTACAAACACCCTACATCTAACAGAGTCAGCGCTTCCAGTTTTTGGTAGCAAGATGCATGTCACAGGTAGTAGAAACACAAGCACGTATAGGGAAGACAACATAAAGCAACTTTACTTATACCATACCTAGTACTACAAAGAGAAAAAAAAAAATCACGGTGCCAACTGCCAAGGGAATGAGACCCCCCCCAACACAGACTATTATTAAGTATTAGACTTTAGTGTGCATGAAGCCAACTAAGTAAGGTCCATCAGTCCTACATGTCAGCTGTCCAAGCTAATGTCCATCTCCTGTCAAGTTTCTTAACTGTACTAAGACATTAGGGACAAACACAGCCAAGCTAAAAGCTAGACATCAGCAACCCTTCCTTCCTCTTTTTCTGTCTTATCCCAAAAGGTTAAATAATGACAACTTCAGCACCTTGAAGTTCATTGCCGCTTCCATTTATTTGGGAATGTACATGCATAATTGAAATTTAATAATATACACACTATGTTTATATGTTATAAATGGAACTATTTTAAGGTAATGGCTCCAGTTCTAGACAAAATTTAAACAAGTGACTTCTTTTCCATGTGCCAAGTTGGTAAGATAACATCGGAAAGAGCTCGGGCTCTGCAGTGGCATTACAGAACACAGCTATGCCGGACACATTGATACACAAGTGATAACATGAGCGCTGCAGGTTGTGATAGTGAGCAGTTAGCAAGGCTCAGGCTGCATTAGATCAGAAGAAAGTGAGAGTGTGTGTGTGTGTGTGTGTGTGTGTGTGTGTGTGATTGTGATTCATAACATTTAAACCATCCTTGTTTTCATGATATGCAAACCCCACACAAAGAGAGAAATTTTATAGGTGCAGATAAATTGTTTTTCATCTTTCATGTAAATTGTTAAATGTGCATGAGAACACTGTCATGCTTTATTGTTATTAAAGGTACTTTATTACATTTTTCTAGGTATTTTGACAAAAGGGAACACAATATATATATATATATATATATATATATATATATATATATTTTTTTTTTTTTTGAAAAGTAATTAATATAGCCCAACTGATTCTAGTTTGCCATCCGCTTCTTTGTTCCATCTGGAAAGCAGTCACTGATCCTTATAAGTAAGAGAAAGGATGCTGCATTGCTACTGCGGACAATGAAGCAGCTCTTAAAAGCAGATATTAAAACACACTGACCTGGACTGATGCATGTCAAGGGCTTTTCCTGCGGACCTAAAAGGTGATTACTCAGTATGTCATCATAAGGGGGGGAGTGGGGCATTAATGTCTTGCTAGATAAACCCAAAGCATACAACTGAATGTGAACGCCAATGGTAGGAAAAGGGTCCTTTGTAGCACTCCTTTGTTATTTTTAATGTTTCCTTTCATGCTGACCTGACTAAAGCAAGAGGGTGTCATTTTCTAACCACCCACCCCTCAAGCGCCCCCCCCCCCCAACAACACACATGTACCATTTGGAAATTTAAATCAAGAGAAAATACAGCTTGCATTACTGTGCATTTTCATTGTTATAATTGCATTAGATATGAGATTTGAAATGACAGCGGTCCAAGAAAGGTACAATATGGAAAGTCAGTGGCACTTCTTTCAAACGAAGCCAGTGGGTGAATAAAATTGAATGGACATTGCTGCAGGACATTTAAGAAAGATGTATTAAATGTATGGTTTATTGTCAGTGCAGAGTCCTTGCTTGTTTGGGGCAGCTGGCTGGAAAGGAATTGCTTGCCACAGATAATGTCAGGGAACTGTGCCTTGTCCCTGACATTTCCAAGTGGTTAAATCCTAGTCATTTAATGTATTCTTTAGTGTAGCAAGATGAAAGGTGCTTGGTGTGACATATGGACAGAGGAAGGAGGACAACGAGATCTGGTGGTGGAATGAGGAAGTACAGGAGAGTATACAGAGAATTTGGCAAAGTAGAAGTGGGATTGTCAGAGAGATGAAGAAAGTAGACAAGAGTATAAGGAGATGAGGTGCATGGCAAAGAGAGAGGTGGCGAAGGCTAAGGATAAGGCGTATGAAGAGTTGTATGAAAGGTTGGACACTAAGGAGGGAGAAAAGGACCTGTACCGACTGGCTAGACAGAGGGCCAGAGCTAGGAAGGATGTGCAGCAGGTAAGGGTGATAAAGGATAATGAGGGAAACGTACTCACAAGTGAGGAGAGTGTGTTGAGCAGATGGAAAGAGTACTTTGAGGGTCTGATGAATGAAGAGAATGAGAGCGAGAGAGAGAAAGAGAGAGAGAAGGTTGGATGATGTAAGGATAGTGAATCAGGAAGTGCAAAGGATTAGCAAGGAGGAAGTAAGGATAGCAATGAAAAGGATGAAGAATGTAAAGGCTGTTGGTCCGTATGACATACATGTGGAAGCATGGAGGTGTTTAGGAGAAATGGCAGTGGAATTTTTAACCAGATTGTTTAATGAAATCTTGGAAAGTGAGAGGATGCCTGAGGAGTGTAGAAAAAGTGTTTTGGTACCGATTTTTAAGAACAAGGATTATGTGCAGAGCTGTAATAACTACAGAGGGATAAAATTGATCAGTCACAGCATGAAATGATGGGAAAGAGTAGTAGAAACTAGGTTAAGAAGGGAGGTGATAATTGGTGATCAGCAGTATGGTTTCATGTCAAGAAAGAGCACTACAGATGCGATGTTTGCTCTGAGAGTGTTGATAGCGAAGTACAGAGAAGGTCAGAAGGAGTTGCATTGTGTGGACTTAGAGAAAGCATATGACAGGGTGCCTAGAGAGGAGTTGTGGTATTGTATGAGGAAGTCAGGAGTGGCAGAGAAGTATGTAAGAGTGGTACAGGATATGTACAAGGGTAGTGTGAAAGTGGTGAGATCTGCAGTCGGAGTGACAGATGCATTTAAGATGGAGGTGGGATTACATCATGGATCATCTCTGAGCCCTTTGTTATTTGCACTGGTGATGGACAGGTTGACAGACAAGATCAGACAGGAGTCCCGTGGACTATGATGTTTGTAGATGACATTGTGATATGTAGTAAGAGTAGGGAACAGGTTGAGGAGACCCTGGAGAGGTGGAGCTATACTCTAGAGAGGAGAGGAATGAAGGTCAGCAGGACTAAGACAGAATGTGTGTGAATGAAAGGGAGGATAGTGGAATGGTGAGGATCCAGGGAGTAGAGTTGGCAAAGGTGGATGAGTTTAAATATTTGGGATCAACAGTTCATAGTAATGGCGAGTGTGGAACAGAGGTGAAGAAGAGAGTACAGGCAGGGTGAAGTGGGTGGAGAAGAGTGTAAGGAGTGATTTGTGACAGACGAGTGCCAGTAAGAGTGAAAGGGAATGTCTAAAAAAGGGTAGTGAGACCAGCTATGTTACATGGGTTGGAGACAGTGGCAGTGACAAAAAGTCAGGAGTCAGAGCTGGGTGTGGCAGAGTTAAAGATGTTAAGATTTGCACTGGGTGTGATGAGGGTAGACAGGATTAGGAATAAGTATATTAGAGGGTGAGCTCAGGTTGGACAGTTTGGAGACAAAGCCAGAGAGGTGAGATTGCATTGGTTTGGAGATGCGCTGAAGATGGATGCTGGGTATATTGAGAAAAGGATGCTAAGGATGAAGCTACCAGGTAACAGGAAAAGAGGAAGGCCTAAGCTAAGGTTTATGGATGTGGTGAGAGAGGACATGCAGGTGGTTGGTGTGACAGAGCAAGATGCAGACGACAGGAAGAAATAGAAACAGATGATCCACTGTGGCGAACCCTAATGGGAACAGCCAAAAGAAGAAGAAGTGAGACAGAAATATTTTTTTATTCATTTTTATTTTACATTTGTTGACCGGGCTAGTCTAGCTGGATACATGTCCATTTTCAGTAGAGGCCAGGGGAGAAAAGCTCCAATCTGTGTAATATAACAGTAGTACACAATGACAGACACCATAGAACAGATCAAAAATAAAAAAAAATAAATTAAACTATAGGCTAACATTATAGAAACAACATGACGTGTGTATACACAGAGAAACAAACATTAGTATAGGCTAGCATTATACAAACAACATGCTAAGAATCATCTTATTGTATAGTAAATACAGTAGTTGCAGACACAAGATATACAGGTTAAGGGGCTGACAATTGACAAGGGAGAGTAGGCAAAGTGAGAGATAGAAATTCACTATAGGTTTGTTTAAAAGTTATACACTCAAGGAGAATAGATGACATACATTCAAAGCTATGAAGTGGGTGCATGGAGCAGGGGTATGTTAACAAATTGTAAGTACTACAAGGAAGCTTGCAGGCAAAATGAGGCTTGCAAAAAATGAAGCATTAAAGAGGCTGAGAGATCAGAAAAGGTTGTAAAAGACAAGTAGTGCTGAAGAATTAGTTTTAATCTGGGTTAGTGCATGGACATAGCCCTTGTGCTTTAAGGAGTAGTTTTAGTTGCTTTTTGAAGAGTGGTAGTGATGACAATAATTGAAGATTGCTGGGAAGCCTGTTCCAGATTTTCCCTACAGAACTGGAGAAGAGGGAGTCACCTGCTTTATTAGTGGATTTCGGGATAGTTGTCAGTAATTTTTTTGCTGAGTGAAGGGTAGTAAGATTTCTATAGGGGGGATACGAGTACAGAGAATAGGAGTATTATTGGGCTGATAAAGTATCTTATGAGTGATGGTAAGTTGTTAAAGATTTAAACAGTGGTGGGTTCTAAAAGGTGAGCCTGTGGCAAATCTGGCAATGTTGTTATAGCAGGTTGCCAGTTTAGTAAGGTTACTTCTAGAAAGATTGGTATATATAGGTAAGGCATACAAGAGGGTAGAGATGAGATGGGTATGGGTAATGGTGGTTCTGGTTTCAGGGGTTAGGAAAGATTTTATTCTGTAGAGAGAGCCAAGTTTTCTGTTAACAGTTTTGATAGTCGAGTTGATGTGTGAGTCAAAGTTCAATAATTCCTGAAAGTGCATTCCTTTCATGAATGCAGCATGATACAATCCTGAGTCAGGACTCATTTTAACCAGTGTAATATCTGCAAAAAGCTTGCAGCTTTCATAAGTACATTGACATTTCTGTATGAAGACTATATATTGCAGTTTCCCCAACATCTGGCATATTTGCTATTTAATCTGGGGAAATGAGGTACACTGAGATGGGGAAATTAGTGCTTAACTCAGAAAATGTAAGTAGACTCAGAAACAACTCAGGCAAAATGTAATAACAGTAGGTATATTGAGGATTAAGTATTAGAAATGTTAAGTATTGAAAGTGGAGTAGTCCATTTGGCGTTGTCTAACAGACCTCATACTTGAATCAGTTCTGCAACCTTTATTCTCTAGTTCTTTGATGAGTACCTTCATGTATGCAAGAATAACTATCGTCAGGTCTGCAATGATAATATATTCCTTGCCTGGAAAGAAGATGAATGATTGTGAAGAAATCAGTCTTATAGTATCATACAGTTCCTGTCTATCAGTAATCTCATCAACCCCTGTTTGATACAATTTAGGAAAAAATAGGAAGACTGTCATGCAACTGTCACCACTTCTCGTGATTCGATGCCACTCTCCTATCTTATTCGACAGTTAGGTCTTACTGTTCCAGGTCTTTTCTCACAAACTCTATGGTCCCATGTATCCTGTCTGCTGTTTTGAGTGAGAATGCTGATAGGTCATGTTTATTAAATCTGAAAAGCCTAAAAAGTGAATAGAATAATCAGTTTAGATTGCAGGATTCTCAATGTCATGGGACCTGTTCATTATTTTTGGCTCGCTGGAAAGCACTGTTCTGGTAACGCGTCTTATTGTCTGTTGCCATAGTGATGATCTCTTTGAATTTAATGTTAAAATGGAGATTACATTGCAGTCATTTAAATGTTCTCATAGAAGAACATGGCAATATTTACTAATAACTATAACAAAATTAAATGTACATAGAAATGATGATGACATAAGCATTTAAATTAATTAAGTGTAATCTCCTTCATTTTTTACACAAAATTCAGGGGGATTGTAGCTATGTCATGAGAAAATCAGACACGTTAATGGAATAGTGTTTTAGAACTATGCAGCTGTACTTAATTGCCTGCAACCTACATTTTTTTCTTTTTGACCCCTTTTTTGTAGAACTGTTAAGTCGAGAAAAAGTGACCATTATCTGAAGAAAATGATCAGTAGAAACAGATCAAATGAAGAGTGAAGAAATATAAATGTTTGTTAGATAAAGCAGTTTATTTCTTCCAGAAAGCTGACAGGAACTCAGGTGAGGGATTTGTTCACAGTGGGAACTCAATCAAGACTGGGGAAGTGGATGTTCAAAATAATTTAAGTAAAACAACACTGTGGAAAGTACAGTACATGGCGTTGTCAAGGTGGGTGTTACTTTTGATATCCTAGATTCGTACCCAAATTTTAAACGCTGGGATTGCCCTGTAAGAGAACCTGTTGGAGAGAATAATTTGTCTCCCAGAGGTTACCATACCTTTGGAATGGACTCCTACTTTCTACATAACAGAGAACCTCATTGGCCCTCTTCAAACCCAATCTGGACGGCTGGATGGGTAACCGTACACTCACCCTAGGGGTTACACTTGTTTCCCCTCTTGGACAAGGGCAAGTTGTGCTGATCATTGAAATAAGGGTAGAAATTGGCTCTGCTTATAAGGACCCTAAGGCTATTAGCCTAGTAACTTCCTATAATCCTATGAATACTATCAAAATGTCCTTCATCCAGCCTGTGTTTACTATTATATCAGTTGTGTCAAACAAAAACAAATGAGTTTCAGTTCTTCCTCTCATCTTATATACAGTAACCCTCACACACTCAAATACTTCACCTGCCAACACATTCAGTAACAATGAAAAAAGGCCACTCATTTGACAGCCCTGCCTTTCACCACATTTAATAAAAATCTCCTTCACACCCTTGTTTATCTTATTCACCATCTTTTTTCCACCATATGTTTCCTCGAAATATTCCTCAATTACCTCCATTATAATCTTTTGCTTTGTTCATATTTTCTGACCTTTCCTTTCATGTTTCTGCTTTCTTCCTTAACCATCTTTGCCAGAAAAGGACATACCTCTTTTTCATTCCTTTTTAATTAATCTGTGTTGTATAATATCCTTTCTACTCATTCCACTTAACTACCTGATGCTTTTTCCGCAAAAGATTCATCACTATTTACCTCCAAATTATGCATCATTTCCTTATTAATATTTTTCTATTCTTTTCTGCTATTCCTCCTATTTTTAGTATAATATGCATCCTTTTATCATTTTGGCTTGAAATCTAACTATCATTCTGTCCAAGATTCAAAGAATCCTCGCATACATAAATGGCCCTTGCAAAATACCCTTTGCTCCCTGAATCACATTTTTCCCACTTAATCTAGTTTCATGTGTTTCTGTAATGCCTTTCCCTTGTGCAATGCTATCCTTATTTCATTCAGTTCTAACCATACAGCCCCCTTGTCAGCAGCTCTTTTCCAAAATCCTCATCATCTTGTTAAACCTCTCAGGTAAAACAAAATAATCCCTCTGTTCTTAACGCACACCACTTTTGTACATCTGTTGATAATCTTCCCATACCATATCATTTATTTTAATTTTTTTTTAATCTTGCCCTTTGTTATCAGTCATTCATAAAGTGTCATTCAAATTTCATTATCACTTTCATAGTTACTATCCCATACTTCCTAATCTCTTCAAATAATTATCTCTCCTTTATATTTGTACAGGCAGAAATACCTATTAGTTTAGAAACTTAATTTTCATACCTGACATCCAGCATATTAGCCCTATCTGCCTAATTATACACAGGTCTAATATTTAATTCTCAAACTACTCATACACATAAACTCCCTCCACATCTTTCCTATCCAAACGATATACAACCTGCACCCCAATATTTTTCAAACTGAAATCTATCCTTTACACAAATCTCAATCTTGCATTGCCAGGATATCTCTAACTAGTTCCATACACCATTGAACCACTATTAGCCTTATTAACTCTGTTCACATTTGCAGATAAAGTCTTACATTATTCCTGTTCACTTTTTTAAATTCTGGGAGAAAGTTTTTTCATGCAAAGATTGTTCATTGTGGTTGCCATAGAAATGAACCACAATGAACAATCTGTCAAAAAGCTAAAATACTAATGTACAGAGTGGTTGTAAAGCAGGGGAGAAACCTCACTATACCCCTCAGTCTCTTAGAGCAAGAAATCCCGACAAAGCCTAAAATAAAGGGGAGCAGTTGCTCAGGACAGTAAAATATTTCTTTTTGCAATGATCCTTCATTGTGGTTACCATAGAAACTAACCACAATGAATGATCACTGTACTAAAGATCTAAGTTGTTAATGTAGGAAGCAGTGTACAAAGCAATGCTCTCACATTATTCTTGTTCCTTTTTTTTTAACTTTTGGAGGAAGTTCTCTCTTACAAAGATCGTTCATTGTGGTTACTATATAAACTAACCACAAAGAACGATCTCTCTAAAATCTAAGTTATTCATGTACAAAGCAGGGAGAGAAACCTCTCCATACCTTTCAGCCTCTTAGAGCAAGAAACCCAGACAAAGCCTACAATAATGGGGGGCAGCTGCTCTGGACAGTAAAAGTTTTCTTTTTGCAACGATCCTTCACTGTGGTTGCCATAGGAACTAACCACAATGAACTATCGCTGTACTCGCTGTACTAAAGATCTAAGTTGTTAATGTAGGAAGCAGTGTACAAAGCAATGCCCTCACATTATTCATGTTCCTTTTTTAAAAACTTTTGGAGGAAGTTCTCTCTTACAAAGATCGTTCATTGTGGTTACCGTAGAAACTAACCACAAAGAACGATCTCTCTAAAAAAATGCGTTATTCATGTACAAACCAGGGAAGAACATCACCATATCTTTCAGCCTTTTAGAGCAAGAAATCCAGACAAAAGCCTAAGATAAAGAAGGGGTGCAGCTGCTCTGGACAGTAAAAGTTTTCTTTTTGCAACAATGCCTCAACAATTGCCTCTCAGCCTGTTAGAGCAAGAAATTTGGACAAACCATGAAATAAAGGGGGTACTGTACCCCAGGTACAACTGCTCTGCACAGTACAAGTGTTCTTTTTTACAACAATCGTTCATTGTGGTTACTGTAGAAATGAACCGCAATGAACGATCTGTCTAAAACTAAAACATTAACGCAGGTAGTAGTTGCAAAGCAGGGAAGGAACCTTAGACCTTTCAGACTCTTAGCTGGCAAGAAATCCAGACAAAGCCTAACATAGTGGGAGGTACAACTGTTGCGAACAGTAAAAGTATTCTTTTTAGGATGACTGCTCATTGTGGTCACTATAGAAACGAACCACAATGAACGGTGTTAATGTATGGAGTAGCTGTAAAGCAGGACAATACCTCTCAGCCTCTTAGATGCAGAAATCTGGACTTTTTTTTTAATTGTTCTTTGAAACGTAGAAAGTTGATAGAAAAACAGGTTTTGCATTAGCATCAGTTTTCTGAAGGGTATGAAATCTGAAACTGAAAATGGCAGTTTTTATTTTCCAGCGTCTTTCTTTAATGATTTGCGATCAGTTTTATGAAAAGTGAAGGAAAAATATGAGGCAAAAATACGGACTTCTGTTATAGGACCGTAAAACCAAAGAGTAGTTGACACTGGGAGGCAAAACATAATTGGAACTGAGGACATACAAGATAGTTAAAAGAAAAAGGACACCAGGGGTGGGAATGTAAGTGACGTTGTAAAGTGGGTGTGACTTTCTTCAGCTGTAGTGTGGACCCGAATTTTAAACTCTGGGATTGTCCCTTTAAGTGGTCCTACTGTCAATCACACCTGATAGGGCATAGCCTAATTGATGGAACATTTCTTGGTGCTCCATGCTGTACAAGTTTGTGGGTGTCTGTGTGATAGAGAGGTGGTTCCTAAAAAGCACAGACTAATATGACACCATCCTTTATGTACTCTCCCACGGTATATGACATGCACTTCCACAATGTAAATGCACAGCAATTTATAATGTTTCTGGCTGTAGTAACATCAGTAATACGCTCAACGTACTCTATTTAAACTATATTTGCATGTTATTCCATGTCTATTTTGGATCGTATACAGCTTACTATGGTGTAGATTCATATCAGTGGTTCCATAGATAATTTGAAAGTCTATCAACATAGATATATCAGTGTAACCCTGCCTAGACATATATGTCCACACACTTGCATATGTTTTATCAATGCACAATCTTTAGTTCTGTTTTATGTTTCCTATTTTGTTTTTGCTCTGTTGCAGTGACAACTGAGAAACACAAGTTATGTTTCAGCATACAGGAAACATAGGTATTAGTGTATGCTCCCCAGGGAGGAGGACATTTCTTATGGGAAGGGAAGGAAACTGTGAGAAGAGGCATAGGCATTGGGCAGAAATAACATCAGTGTGAATGCAGGGAGTGGCCATGTCAGAGTTTTGATAGTGTTGTAGGAAAATCACAGACTTATGGATTTAGGCCATAAACAGAGCAGTACTGGTATAAACCACCCTGGAAAGTTGCTGCACTCACCCACACCACTACCACAGATAAGCTGCTGACAAAGAATGAAGAACTGCTATTGAGGTCTGTCCCTGGTATGTCCATCACAGGCATCACAGGTGAACTTAAGTCCAGGTGTCCTTGTGGTAGGAATGAATCTTTGTCATTTTTCAGGCAATGCTGGTGTAGGAATATCATGGGACAATGACTGTTATACACACACAGTTGTATGCAAGTGACTATTCTCATATCTCTCTTAGGATATGGGAGTGAGGTTAATTGGACACTGACACATGTATCTCTTCTTCATATCCTGACAATGCTGCCACTGTAGCTCCACTTCTTTCACATAACAGGGATGCCCAGAGCACTAGACAAAAGCAGCAGTGTCCACAGCTGCCACAGGCACTGGATACATTATGGAGATGAGCATAGGATAGGGTACACCACCATCTTGTGCACACTACTACTGGACCTGTTTCCCATGATGGTAGTGATGAAGATGTGTCTGCTGGTCACATGGAATAGATTGTGGCCAGAACTTGGGAAAGATACCTGGATTCATGGAGCATACTCCCTTGACAGCATTAACCCTCCTGTAGAAAGCTCAACACACATAGGTAAAGTAAATTAAGAATTGTACAGGGCACAGAGATCAAAAATATGAGACAAAATCAAGGGCATTCTGCAGAATTGTGGACAGTTGTGATGAGAGGAATGGTGCAATCAGACAGAAAGGAGTAGTGAGACAGGTGTTATTATTTTTACAACACTGCTGGCAGTGATCAGACAGATATTTTTGGTGTGATTTTTGTGGAGTAACTTAAACTGCTTTAATATGAGGCAATTTCTTTGCGTGGTGATGAAGTAATATTTTGCATAGTTGTCATACATCATGGTTATAACTGCTGGTTGGAGGTGAGGGCTGACTGGTTGTGACAGTAACTGACCTCATCATTTCTTCACTTTAAACAGTCACTATTTGGCTTTGCAGCACACTGTGCATCTGTCATTAGTGAGATGGATTACTTAACTAGACATTGGATATGGACAGGTTTTGCAGAACTAATGTGCTTTATGTGAAGCAGCGTGCAATATTTTAATGTGTGGCAATCATTTGTTTAGACACAGCCATCCTTTTTTTAGCAGAATCAGACATCTGAATTACACAAACTTGTGTCCATAACTGGTTGGTGGAGTTGTCAGCATGACACCCGTCTCACCCCCTAAATGGCCCATATCAATACCAGAAGATTGCCAAATTCCAGTAATAATGATCACACAGGTAAAAAAACGCACTCTCCAAAGCTAAGAATACAGCATCCATGGGACCAGATGACAACCCGGGCTGTGTACTACATGAACTACAAAATGAACTGGCACCTCACCTAAGTGTCATGTTTAATCATACCCTCAACTCGGGCTTCATGCCCACTGAGTGGTGCACAGCTACAGTTATCTCACTCCACAAGGTTGGATCCACCTTGGACCCCGGGAACTACCGTCCCATCAGTCTGACGAGCCTGATCTGCAAGGCCATGGAACATATTATCATGGAACTTATAAACAAAGACATTGGCAACCTTAAAACACTGGACCCGACCCAGTTTGGGTTTGTGAAGGGCTAATCTCGTCTCCTGAACCTGATTGACTTCTTCAAATCAGTCTCCAGAGCCATGGACGAGGATAAGGCAGTCCACACAGCCTATCTGGACCTCGCCAAGGCCTTTGACACCATCCCCCACTCTGGAATCATAAATACACTTAATAAGCAGGCATTAATCCCTACGTCACTCGATGGGTCGCCAACTGGCTAACTGACAGAATCCACACTGTAAAAGTAGCTGACTCCAAATCCAGCTCCAGACAAGTGATAAGTGGAGTGCCTCAGGGTTCAGTCCTGGGACCTCACTTGTTTGGCATCTACTTCTCTGAAGTACAGGCCAACACTAAGAGACTCTGGCTAACAAAGTTTGCAGATGACTGCAAACTGGGAGCCATTATTGAATCCCCAAATGATGTCAATACTCTACAAAAGGGCCTTACAGAAACAGATGCTTGGTGCCAGAGCCATGGGCTCAAGCTCAATGCCAACAAATGTATAGTTATCCCCTTTGGGAAAAAACATGTACCCGTGAATTACCAATAGGTGGCAGTACATTAAACACCGAAAGTGTGATAAGAGACTCAGGGACACAGGTGGACAGTGGTCTCACCTTTAATAACCATATCGCCACAACAGTCAGGAAATGCTTCTATGTGGCACATTTCATCCCTAAGGGTTTTTCATCCAGAAAAAAGGAGATCATTGTCCTACTGTACTCATCTCTCATTAGACCCATTATGGAATACAATGCCCCATTTGGTATGTACCTCTCAAGACATCTGCAACAACTGGAAAGGCCGCAGAAATACCTCACTAAAAGAATCACAGGTCTAAAGCAGATGCCCTATGCTGACCGCCTTAAAAAACTCCAGCTATACTCTGTTGCATATAGTCTACTCCGAGGCAATCTCTGCTTAACATACAAGGCCATGTCAAACCCAGAGCTGTTGGACATGCTCCACAAAGAAATCCCAATCCCTCAGAGCCACATGCTCCAGGGATCTAAACCCTGTCATCACAATAAACAAAATCTGCTGGAGGGATAGGTTCCTGCATACATGTCAAGCAGAGCACCTCTTTGGCCCTCTTCAAAAGGTACCTTGATGACTGGATGGGAGAAAGGAAATCCACCCCAGGAGATCACGTCAATCGCCCTGCTAGACAGGGGTCCAGAGAAGTAGGAAGTGTGGGAAGAAATAGCCAGGGAATTGTTATGGCTAGGCTTGTATTGTCCCATAGGGTGGATAGCCTAGTACCAACCTATGAAGGTAAATGACCCTCTTATCACTTGCTCAGTTTAATAGTTATCTCTCAAAATAAATGAATGAATAAATGAATGAATGAATGAATGAATAAAAATTAAAAATAAGGGATAAAATGCATTGCAGAATACCCAGACCTTCAGAGCTTCTGGGGGCTGCTGATGCCCAGACAACAAGGTTGTATAAGTGGATTTTGACACGGACTTGTTAAACATCTTTGCCCTGAACTCCACCTAGTTTAAGGTGTGTAAGAAGGTTGCTGTACTTGTTTGGGGAACTGGGGATGATATCATTCTTTCTTTAACATTCCGCACAAATCTCAGAGGGATAAACAGAGGCTTGTATAGGAGCACTGTACTGTCTAGAAGTAATAAGTTGAAAACATTACTGTAATCATTTTTTTTTCATTTTCCTCATAATTAAACATCTGATGCATATACATGTGGTTATCTTTTGGGTGAGAGTGGCAGCACCCACACCCCCAATTTAATTTAATTGTTACAGTGTAGTCTTGGTCAGTTAAGGTATGTTGAAAGGATGCAGGAAAATGTAAAGTTGAAGCATAAGACTCAATTTCTTTTTTTAATCATGATTTTTATTCCAGCCATTGCTGCATGAAAAGGTTATTTTAAAAAATTTACAATGTAACTTAGAGCATCTTGAATCCTCATAGGCCTCCAGACCCTGGCTTGATATATTTACTTCTACTGCAGTTATTACAGTGTAGTTTATGGCATGCTAAAAGGATACCTCACCTAAACCTTCAAATCAAGCCATGGCCTGAACACGTGTACTATCTACCTTGTTATATGCCTCCCCAATTCTTATAAACTTAAGAAAAACTGACATGCACAGAGCAGAATCCTACTATAGTAAAATGGCTAGATTTGCCACAAACCACACTAACAGATCATACCACTGCACAACTCTTAAGCAACTAAAATGGCTCAGACTTTCTAACCTCTTAATTCTCAACCAGCTTACCATTGCCAACACCATCATACACCAACCCGGCAATTTCCCTGCCCTCAAAAGCTTAGTAAACCCCTATCCCAGCAGTAGATCCCTCCGATCATAAGATAAACTTTTACTTGAGGTCACCAGAGCAAACAACAGTTATGGAGATGCCCTGTTCTCTAAACAAATAGCTAAAACATGGAACTGTAGATCTCAATATATACTTCATACAACTAACCCATGTCAAGTCAAAAGACTCCTCTAAGATCACCAAACAAACAGTTGGCCCTGCTCAGAATGATACTATAAAACACTGCCTCACCCCTCGTTCCTGTCTGCTAATACTTTAAAAATAACTTACAATGTCTTCTTCTTTTTCCTATCTTGGATTAAGCAAATTATATCAAATATTGTTTTTATATGTAAATGCAGATGTGTCTTACTAATGTTTTTAATAATTATGTGATTCCTTTTATTGTAGACCACTGACTTGCATTGTATATCTCAGACTTGTATTGTACTCCACTAGATTTTTGTACTTGCGATGTTTATTCTACAAATGTTGTAGCGTGGATCTTTTTTCCCTGGGCCTCCGCTGAAAATGGGCCCTGGCCCACATGGACACTCCCAGCAAACACATTTAAATAAAAAAACTAAATAAATGCAAGAAAAACAACATTTAAACAGTAAGACTAATTTTTCGTTTCTTTGGGCTTATATTTCATTCAGGACATAAATTGGATGAAAAGGTTGTTTTAAAAAAAAATTTAAAATGCATGTGAACCCACATGGCTTCTGGGGTCCTTGGGGCCTGAGACTCCCAGCTTATGACAGTTGCAGTTATCAGGGTTCAGTCTTGCCTAGATAGTGTTGAATGTATGACTAACTGCAGGGGAGAAAATGAAGAGTAAGACAAACTGTGGGAAAAAGGAAGAAACATTTACTCTGGATGGTGTGGGTAGTGGAGCTCTGGGGCACCATGAGATGTGCCTGGGGATGAGGACCAGGATGGGGAAGGGGGACTGTAGTAGTTGACCTAAATTCAACTCTGATTTATTTTGCTCTTCAGCTTTTCTTTCAATCCACCCTTACTGGCCATAACTACAATGTGCCACTTAATAAATTCTTTTTCACAGTGTTTTATACTTCACAGTCCTTAGTTT
The DNA here is from genome assembly GCF_019279795.1 of Protopterus annectens. Classification (NCBI taxonomy): domain Eukaryota; kingdom Metazoa; phylum Chordata; order Ceratodontiformes; family Protopteridae; genus Protopterus; species Protopterus annectens. The sequence goes on from NC_056732.1 coordinate 719,683,625, forward strand.
TCAAATAGTTTTAAGAAACTCTGATTTAGAGTAGGCGTTTTGGCAGTAACGGAGAACACTGCTGCATGTATTAATAATGGTAAATACAGCAGATGAACATGCAGAAATAGTGGTATAAAACATTTTTATGCGCTTAAAAGGTTAGCAGAACAACCACTGTTTCAGCAACAACTGCATTTTCTAAATATTAAAACCCATAGTATGCCAATGTTTGCCATTAAACAGAAAGACTGTGGAACACAGACGTGATATTTCATTTTAGACCAACAAAAGTTTTGCAATTACTTGAGCTTTAGTGTGACATGAGTGAATGCACGAACTAATAGTTTTACACTGCTGCCATAACATTTCCAGCACGGTCCAGTGTCCTCCGTTATCACCAGTGTGTTGGAGTTCATTGAGATTGGTGAACGGAAGTTCTTGGAGTTGGATGGAATTTATCACTGTGCACTGTAGGTTTAGTGTCGGCCCCGTTGCTGAAAAATCAGACAAATAAAATGGTCTGCCACTGTTTCTCCACCTGGACAACCGTTGTTAATTGACTGCCACAGAAAACGTCCCCTACTGGAAAAATGCGATGTTGCAACTCTTCTTTTTGTTGTAATATTGTCAAATGAGGAAAGCAGCTATCTTTCAAAGACTCCTATATCCCTACATTTTAAGCTTTAGCATATTAATTAAGGGAGGCAAGAAATGATTACAATACTGCTATAAATAAGCCCCGATGTTTATTCGGTAAAACAGAAACTGAATAAAGTACATGCATTTTGCGTATCCTTTACATGGTCAATAACCTACTGTAATTCTCCTCCTGGCTCAAATGAAATGAACTCACACAGTACACAGTGTTAAGAACTTATAAGTGCTTTTCCTTACATTAAAATGTTTGTTTTTTTTTTAGAACGGTCGTTCAGTGCAGTTTCTAAAAAAAAGTAACCGCAATAAACGATCGTTCAGGAAAGGGGAAACACATTAAATATTGCTCTCATGGTAAACATAGAATGTTATTAAAGTAACAGGATTGCTGTTAATGCGGGTGCAGTGAAGGACATGAATACTATGATTAAAGCATGCTATGAGTGACTTCAAGCCTCCGATGTTTGACTTTGTATGCTAAGACCAAGAATATCTGGATATTCTGCCATAATTTGAACAGTGGATTGGTCTGTTCCGTGCACTTTTAAGTGCTTAGCGACTGTTTTTTTTTTCCTTTTACAACGTTGAATGATTGTTCATTGCGGTTTCTTTCTAGAGAGACCACAAAAAAACGATCATTCTAAAAAACAATGTTTTAATGTAAACAGCAGAAATTAAGCAAATATAAGCCCATGCAGACTTTAATGTGCTTAGCAACTGTCTCTTACATTAAAAATTTGCTTTTTAGAAGGATCACTTATTGTGGTTCCTACTGAAAGGAACCACAATGAATGATTGTTCTAAAAAGCAAATATTTAATTTAAGGAGCAGCTGTTAAATTTAACTGGAACTCCATGCCTCTCAACCTGTTAGAACAACGAATCTGGACAAAGCCTAAGAGGGGGTTGGATGGTGGGGGGCGAAAGACCAAAACACAGGACAGACTTTAAATATTATTCTTAGAAAAGTTGTTACAATAACAAGATTAGTATTAGCTTCGAGTTTCTGAAGGATACCAACTCTGAAATGCAAGCATGTCATTACACACTGACTTTAAAAATATATATGTAAGGGAAGCACAATGAACGACCGTTCTGCAAAAAATAAAATGTTATTGTAAGGAGCAGTTTGCACTTATAAGTGCTTACAAACCCTCCTACAGAAAATATATCTGCAAAAAAAAAAGTTAAACTTTCGATGACACAAGTGAAAGACTGAGCAGCAGCAAAAACGTATTATATGTGAAGAGTTGGGACAGGAATGCAAAATGAAACGATAGTTGACAGTGGGAGATGAAAGAAGGCTGGAATCTAAGAAATACAGGAAGTTTAAAATAAAAATGACGCTGTGGGTGGGAATGTTAGTGACATAGTAAAGTGGGCGTTACTTTTGTTAGTTTTAGTTAGACCCGAATTTTCAACACTGGGATTGTCCCTTTAAGAAACATAATCAGGGTACACAGGCACAACTGCAAAAGTTAAGCAAGCTCATTAATCTTGTACTGGACTTCAATTTATTTACTTTTCAATGGCAAACACTACAAACAAAAAACTGGTATAGCAATGGGGGCTGCCATGGCTCCCAGCATAGCTAACATAGCCCTGGGCAAATGGGAGGAGGACTTTGTGTTAAACAACACAGACTACATGCAGCATATCACATGCTATTTATGTTTTACTGACAATGTCTTTATTGTGTGGGAAGGTGACACCTTGCAGCTTGGAGATTTTATCACTTACATCAATCAAACAACCCCCTTCCTGAAGTTTACCTCTTCCCATAGCTGTACTTCAACCACTTTCTTAGATATGCAGATTTCCAAGGACACCAACAATAACAGAATCACCACTGATCTATTCAGAAAACCAACAAGGGTTAACTTATTACTCCATAGTAAAAGTCTACATCCTACAAAAAACAAGTATAATGTAGTGAAATCCCAAGGCTATAGATTAGCTCGAATTACCACAGAGATGGAACCATTTTTGAGAAACCTGAACAACTTAGAGAATGATTTTCTAGTGAGAGGCTATGAAAGTCAGATGTTAAAAGACATCCTGGAGCCCATTATAGAACTGAAAAGGACTGAAGCACCTTCATTCAACCTCCCCAGTAGAAAAATGTTAAGCAATCCCACAGAGAATAATAAATGCAAAAATAGCTGCATCCTGACATACACTTTGGATTATCACAGTATCAAAAATATTATTGAAGAAAACTGGGACATTGTCACAGGAAACCCTTTTCTGATTAACAACTTGGGTGAAGCCCCATCATTTGTTTATAGGAAGGCCAGGAATATTAGAAGTTTTGTTGAATTTAAACCTAGACCATGTGAGAAAAGCACTAAAAGATGTAAAACTAATTGTACATATTGTATATTTATACAGCAAGGTGATAGTTTTTATTGCCCTTATTTAAAGAAGATCATTAAAACCAGTGCAGGGGGTGACTGTAACACTAAAAAAGTAATTTACAGGGCACAGTGCAATGAATGTGATGCATTCTATGTGGGCAAGACTGTAAATAAACTCAAGCGAAGGATTTCATATCATCTGTCAGAAATCCGCTCTGGATGTAAAAATAATGCACTAGACAAACAACTTTCTCTTCATAAAAGACACACAGGTTTTAAGTTCCAGATCCTGGATCGCATAGACATGGATGATCTTGAAGGAGACATCCCGAATATTCTGGAGAAACATGAACTCATGTGGCAATTAAAGCTGAACTCTTTTAGAAAGCCTGGACTAAACTACTACTGTTCAATTAAAAGTGCACTGGAACTTAGAAAATTGCCACATTGTTTACATGACTAATTGTATTTTATTTTATTTTTTTCTACAAATTGGTTTTAAATACCATTTTAAATGATTTGAAATTTAAGTGTATATTTTGTTTCCATCATATATATATATACATATATACATATATACATATATATATATATATATATATATATATATATATATACACATATACATATATATATTTTTTATAATTTTTTCTGGTTCTCTTTTTTCCACTTTATTCAAAATGATGGTAATAACAATACTAACTAATTATACAATTATATAGGTTTTTAGGGTTCTTGTACACAGATCTGAAGAAGTCTCGAAGGACGAAAGCGATCTTTGTTAACAATAGGTTATGAAAATAGAAACTGATTTTTACATGCAAAATGTATATGTATATATTTATATATAATCTTTGATCGCAAAATGAACTAAGGTTGATATATTTCCATCCATGTAGTATATTGCCTTGTATAAAATCACAGACTTAATAATCTACTTAATAATTTGGTTAAATAAGATGTACCATTAAAGTACATTAGGGCTATATATTATTATGACAGCTACTAGGTAGGGCAGGACCAGCTCGAATGTCACACTGATGGGGGAAGGGATGTGAATTTAACATGTGTACCAATAACACTTTGTTTTACAGCACAATAAACCACTCCCATGCCTGATAAAAAGTATATATATATTTAGAAAGCTTGTGAGGAAATTATTACTCTATTTTTGTTTTACTTGGATCGCTTGCCTGTGTACTTAATAAAGGATTTTCGACTGGAAACAGACTGCCTGCCTTGCTTGGATTACTTTCGAATACTTAGTAATGCTGTAGAATTATACATTTTCTATTATTACTTTTTGACTTGACGAGTTTACGTTCGCTACTTCTACTACTATTGTCTGATCTGATTAATATACAGTGATTAACTAGAAATATATGGAGTGAAAATCTTCCACACAGAGAAGTTTCTTACACTGTTTTAAAGTATACTAAGAACAAACATAACAGAACCTGTTGCAGTGCACAAAAGACAATGGCAAAAAAATGAACAGCCATTTATTGTGAGCTGAGTGCTTTCATTCCTATTACTCTCAGAACTGCATCAGAACGACACAAACTATTAAAAAAGTCAAATACATGAATTTAAAGATCACATGATATATGCCAGCCACTAACTTCTAATACACAATTATTCAATAAACATAAGCAGCATCATAACATTTCAGTTTTAAAAGTGAACTGATTGAACAAGTTCCATTTAACCCTGGGTAATTCATGGCATCCAGCCTAAGTTGCTACTTAAGCTCACATTTTTCTAAATATTCATTTATTACCTATGCCTTAGGGTCACTCTGTATCTGTTCAATTGGAAAAAAAAAGACAAAAAAAAAAATGTGTATCGATATGTTTATACAACACATTTGTAGTGATACCTTTTCTTATATCTAACAAATGCTCGTAGATAAGATCTAACCTCCTAAAGGTCTTTCCTATGTAAAACACAGGGTGAAGGTAACATCTGGCCAAGTAAACCACTTGTTTGGAATAACACGAAAAATTAACATTGATTTTCTAAATTTCCCCAATACAAAAACTTATCACGTGTAAAAATTCTTGAACACTGGAAGCAGCTTCCACATTTAAACATCCCCTGTAAACATTTACTTTATTTATTTTTTTTTAACTTCCATGCCTTTATTTTGCTCTAAATAGGTTTTAAATGCTTCAAACATTCTATAATGTCTATAGGTGTTTCCTTTATTTTATCAGATATACATTTATCTGACAAAAAAGACCCCAGTTTTTGTTTAAACACTTTGCTATCATATTGCTATCAAGAGTGTATGTAGAAATAAAAAGGGTATTTTTATCACACAAAAAAAAGCCCTGAACTGACACTCATCTCCATCTACCAGTACCCACTATGGATACGCAAGTGCCATTGAGTCTGGGAGACTACTTCATCTTTTATTTCCATAAGAAAAATCTCCAAGTAATCCCTTCTATGAAACATTTTCACCATCCCTTCACATTCTTTGTAAAAATCTTCCAGATCTGATACCATTCTGGCTAACCAGACTAATTGTGTCTTTGACAACTGCCTTCTTCTGATGCCTTGGGTGCCAGCTAGTAAAAGGTAGGTAATAGTTTGAGAATGTGGATTTTCTACGTTTGAATAAAAACTTCTTTTTTCTACATCTTTTCTTAACTCAGTATCTAAATAAGATATTTTTCTTCATCAATTATATGTGAAAATTTAAAAAAAATTTTATAGTATTTTTAATGCATAATAATTCTTGTAATTTACTGGGGGAATCAACCCATAAAATAAATACAGCATTTAGAAATCTGGCGTAGAACGTCCAACATCCTCTAATGACCTTCAAAATAAATATAATTATTCTGAAGGTCTACTTCCATCAATATTGTGATAGCATTAATCTTGAAAGTGTGCAATTCTACTTGCTGAAACAGTTGTTCAAACCACTGCAAACCTTTATCATGTGGGATAACTGAAAATAAATTGTGAACATTTATAGTAACAAAAATCACATTTATGGAGAATTCAATATTTGACATGCTTAAGAAGTGCCATGTTCTATGACTTTACAGAGCAAAATTAGAGAGAGACACCAAAGATTTCAATGGGAAGGCTTATCCAAATCTTCCTGGTTTCTATGGTAATTGTTCAGCCTATTTTAACCATCACCCAACCAGCGTAGAGCAGGAAATGACATCACCAAATCCTTCTAAAGGGTCTATGGATGAACCTGTACCTTCAGAACACACTGCGGTAAGGAGAACCGAAAGTATTTGGAACAAGAATTACCAAATGATTTCCTGGAGACAGCTGGAGACCAATGAAGTGTATTTACAACAAGAGGCCAGAGCCAGACCCAAGAAGATATTCTTCAATTCCCACAATAGGATGTACGTTTACAAAGTGTGTAAGTTCCAAACATGCAAACGTATTAGCTAGAGGTCTAAAGTACAGTTGTGTACCTACCATCAATGTAGATGTTCGAGTGTATTCACTGTTGCAGTCATTACACTTCGATTATCCTGCTGGCAGGCTACCTGCAGTCGGCCTGAATTCCAAAGTCCTTGTCCGGTGTTGGTTGCTGTTGCCTCCTCCCTGACGTCAGAGCACCAGGGGTATAAAAGATGCAGCCGACGCCATTTTCTTCAGTTTTTCTTGCCCCAGATGTCAGGTGTCCCCAAAAGTGTAGGCTAAAAAACATTGCTAATAAAAGCATGCACTAACAAACAATACCTTCATCTACAAGCAAATACACCACATAGGTTGTATAGGATAGAGAAGTACAGACAAGTCCAGGCAAAGAAGGGGGGGTATGGTGGGTGGGTAACCTGGACTGCAACAGTGAATACACTCAAACATCTACATTTATGGTAGGTACACAACTGTACTATGTTCATCATGTTTCACTGTTGCAGTCATTACACTTGGGTTGAATCCCAAAGTTGAGGTAGGGCGGCTGGGTCTAAATAGAATTAGGAGTGGCTATAAGGTCCTACAGAACTGCAGTGGCAAAGCCTGCTCTGGATTTAGAGTAAAGATGTAAGTGGTAGTGCTTAGTAAAAGTGTGCACTGAAGTCCAAGTTGCAACTTCCAAAATATCCTTGGTTGGTGCTCCTCTGAGGAAGGCTGCTGAGGTGGCTGCTGCCCTGGTCGAATGTGGTCTAATGCCCTTGGGCACTGATTTGCCATGTTGTGAATAGCAGAAACGAATGCAGTGTCCTATCCATTTTGAAATGGTCTGCTTTGAGATAGCCTTTCCTTGTGATCCTGCAGCATATGCCACTAAAAGTTGCTCAGTCTTTCTGAAAGCTTTAGTTTTGTCCAAGTAAAAGCGTAGCTGTCTGTGTATGTCCAAAGAATGCAGAAGTCTCTCCCCCTTTATTCTGTGGGTTTGGATAAAAAGTAGGCAAATGAATGGTTTGATTAAGAGCCACACTGGACACTACCTTAGGCATAAATGTTGGGTTTGTCCTTAGAGAAACCCTGTCCGTATGGAAGATAATAAAAGGTTCCACAGCCATTAATGCCTGTAGCTCTGAGACTCTTCTTGCTGAAGTTATTGCTAGGAGCAGAGCGGTTTTCCATGATAAGAATTTTATCTCAGCTGTATTGGCTGGCTCAAAAGGAGGCAGTGTAAGTTTTTCCAAGACAAAATTGAGGTGCCATGCAGGTATTGGTGCTCTCCTTGGGGGTCTTATGCTTTTGGCCTCCCTGAGGAACTGCCTAAGCAATGGATGTGAAAAAATTGGTGGTTCTATATTGTAGTGAGCTGAAATGGCAGAGGCGTGGATCTTAACTGATGAGAAGGATAGGCCTTTGTCCAGCATCTCAGTCAGATATTGTAAAATCTGAGGAATATTTGGTATAAGTGCGTCAATTTCTTGCGCCTGGTTCCAAGCAATGAATCTCTTCCATTTTTCTGCATAAGATTTCCTGGTGCTGGGCCTCCTGGCCTCCAAAATAACATCCATAACTGCTTTAGAGAGAGGTGTATTCTGAATGGTTACACTATCCGCCATGCAGCTAGATTTAGGGCTCTGAGTTGGCTGTGCAGGATCTGATTGTTTTGTTGGTTCAGTAAATGAGGAATTTGAGGCAATGTCCAGGCAGGTCCTTGAGACAAGCTCCTTAGGATTGGGTACCAGTGTTGGCGAGGCCAATCGGGGGCAATCAGTATCATTTGTGGCTTCTCTTGTCTGACCTTTAGGAGTACCTTAGGAAGGAGAGGCAGTGGAGGAAAGGCATATACTGTAAGGTTGTTCCAGCTAAATGACAAGGCATCCACTTTCCATGCTTGTTTGTGATAAGTCCTTGTACAGAATCTCTGAAGTTGGCAGTTGTGAGGGGAGGCAAAAAGATATATGTCTGGGCATCCCCATTTCCTGGTTATCATGCTGAAGATTTGTGGATCCAGTTTCCACTTGTGAGGGTCCATGAGGTTTCTGCTTAGTTCATCTGCCAGTGCATTTGTTTTTCCTGGCAGGAATTGTGCTTGCAGGTATACTTGGTAAGTCAATGCTGTGTTCCACAAAATCATGGCTTGCCTGCAGAGGGGGTAGGAATGTGTGCCCCGCTGCTTGTTTATGTACCACATGACTGTGGTGTTGTCTGTCTATCAGCAGCTGTCCTGGATGAAGTAGGTCCTTGAAGGCTGTCAGGGCATTTTGTACAGCTAGCATCTCTTTTTGATTGATATGAAGATGCCTTTGGCTTGGGGACCATGTGCCCTGAATACATTTTCCTGCCATGTGGGCCCCCCAGGCATAATCTGAAGCATCTTTTGTTAGTGTTTGCCTAGCTGCGGGTAAAGTGAATGGCTGTCCTTTGTTGTGGTGACAGACCTGTGCCCACCATCGAAACTCCTGTTGTAGGCAGGGAATATGTGAAATTATTTATTGATTCCAGGCTGTGGCAATGTTGAGTCCAAACACTTTAGATACCATTGTAGTTTCCTCATATGCAGTTTGCATATGGAATTAGCAGAATGCAGGATGCCATGTAGCCCAGAGCCTGCAGAATTTTTCTTGCAGATAACTGGGTCTTTGTTGCCATGCTTTCGAATTAAGAAGTCAGTTGCCTTTGTTTGTCTGGCGTGAGTTAAACCATCTGGGCAGTTGGATTTAAGCTTGCGCCCAGGATTATCATCTCGAGAGGGTACTAGTTTTGATTTCTTTTCGTTTACTGTGTACCCTAGGCAAATTAGTACTCTTTTTACAAACGCCAGATGCTTTAGTAGAATGTCTTTGGTCTCTGCTTGAATAAGGCAGTCGTCCAAGTAGGGATATATTTGAATTCCTCTGTCTGCAAAATGCAATTACTGGTGCCAGGCATTTTGTGAAGACCCTGGGCACAGTAGATAAGCCAAAGGGCAGTGCAGAGAATTGGTAGTGCATTGAGCCAGCTATGAATCTGAGGTATCTTCTGCAGTTTTGTCTGAAAGGGACATGCAGGTATGCCTCTTTGAGGTCCAAAGTCACAAGCCAAGCTTTCTTGCCCAGCATGGGAAGAAGCTGCTGTAATGTCAACAATTTGAATTTCGGAACATCCAGGTAAGTGTTTAGAGATGAAAGGTCCAGAATGGGCCTCCAGGCTTTGTCCTTTCTGGGTACCAGAAAGAGTCTCGAGTAAAATCCTTGTCCTTGCTCCTGTGATGGTACCTTTTGAATAGCTCTCATATCCATGAGTGCTGTAGTTTGTTTATGAGCCTCTGCCCATTGATTTGGTGGCAGATTTGGCATTCCTTTTAACCTTGGCAGAGTGTGAAAGTGGAACCTGTAACCTTGAAATACAATATTGAGAACCCATTTGTCTTTAGTGATCATTTGCCAATTGTGGTAGAAGAGTGCCAGTTTTCCTCCCAAGGGGGCTGCCAAGAAGGATTTGTTTGGCAGCTGTAGTGGGAAGTCATTGGAGCTGCTTTTTATATGGTTGTGACCTGTCTTCCCCTTCTTTCTGGCATGATGCAACCCATTGTCGAGGCCTGTAAGGACCTTGTGTTTGACCTCTACCTCTTGGACATCTGTATCTTCCCCTTTGAGGTCTGTCTGTAATTGGAAAGGATCAATTCTTAGTTGGCCAGTTTCTGCTAAATCTAGGAGGCTGAACCTGTAAGAAATCCTTCACCATTTGCATAGATTTTTGCCTTATCCTCCATTTTCTTTAATACGTCTTCTGCCTTAACTCCAAATAACACATCCTGCTGCAAAGGTGCATCCAATAATTTTGCTTTAACATGATCTGGTAACGTATGTTCTTTTAACCAAGCATGTCTTCTCATGACAGAGCTTGTAACTGCTGCTTTGCAGGAGGCCTCTAGAGAATCAAAACCACATTGCAAAGTATGCTTTCCCACTTGTTCAGCTGCATGCAATAAATCCTGCATTTCTTTAAAATTAGGAGGATCTGATTCTGGAAGCATTTTTTGTTTTAACTGAGACAGTAAAAATTGCTGAAATTTTAGCATGTGAAACTGGCAATTTAAGGCTCTCATTGCTAAAGTTGCAGATGTATATACTTTCTTTCCCCATCTGTCTAATGCTCTGGAATCTCTGTCAGAGGGAACTGGATTCTTGGCTGATGAGGCCTTAACTCCTTTGGGTCCCTGAAAAATAGTTTCAGGGTCAGCGACAGGACTTTTATACAGAAATGTATGTGAGTCAGGGACTCTGTAGTATATGTCAGGTTTAACAGGGGCTTGAGGTAAGGAATCAGGATTTAAGCTGGATTCAGTATACACATCATCCACAATATCTAACACTGGCGGAATAGCAAGGGGTCTGTGTTGAGGTAATAAAAGGAAGTCTCTGAGCCTTTTCTTGGATTCTGAGTAATCCTGGCCTTTCCAGTGGAAATGCTCCCTCATGGTATGTAGGGTTTCCCCAAAGGAGTAGTCCTCAGGTGGTGAGGCTGATGGAATTGACTCCTCAGCATCAGAATCCTCATAAGGGGCAAAGAGTATCCTAGGTCTGAGGATGAATCAGAAGAGATGGAACCTGGTCTGATGAGTCATAGTCTGCATCCTGTCTAGGCCTTTTATCAGGAGGGGGATGGGACCCCCTGATCAGAGTAGTTAGGTCTTCGGCCATTTTGAGCATTTGTTTCTTAGGCATGGAGGCTTGTCATGGAGAATGCTGTATTTGTTTCTTTGATTTTAAAGGAGGCTTAGACTTAGCTGAGGGTTTAATGCTTAACTGAGTAGGTCTGAAGACACCCTCTGTAGCTGTGGTTTGCTCAGCTACTCCGGATCCCTCTGAAAGGTTAGTCTCGGTAGGCTGAAGAGCTTGTGCGTCCGAAGGCCCAGCCATCTCCACGTGGGAGTCAGAGGCGGCTTGTGGTTCTAGCGGTCGACAGGGACTGCGAAGGCACCTCGCTGAAAACCGGAGAACCGGTGACTGGCCTAGAAGAGGCTTTGTCGTCAGTTTTGGGCCTGGGATGCCTATCCTTGTCTTTGCGCTTTTTGTGTATTCCGGTCGTCGGAAGTTACGTCGGCATGGTATAATTGAATTTTCTACCAAAATAATCTTGGGCAAAATCAAACCGACATTTAATAGTGCGCTTGTTAAACCTAGCACAAAACCGACAACCAGTAACGTCATGGTCAGGGCCTAGGCATGGGATACAATAGAAATGGAAATCCTTATGGGGTATTTGCTTCCCACAAGAAATACAGTTATTAACTTTTACTGACATCGGTCTGAGGCAAGAAAAAGTTTCCCCAACAGGGTACTTAGCTTTGTAGAAGACTTCTGTTCTGGATTCGGAATGAAAATCTCAGGAGACGGCCGACCGACACTTGCAAACTGCTTTTGCTTCGGGCACCGCGCGGCAAGAAAGACTGAAGAAAATGACGTCGGCAGCATCTTATATACCCCCCTGTCGCACTGACGTCAGGGAGGAGACGACAGCAACCGACACCGGACCAAGACTCTGGAACTCTGGCGACTGCGGGACCGCCTGACAGCATGATAACCCAAGTGTAATAACTGCAGCAGTGTAACACGATGAACATCAAAGGAAGTAATGGTGAAATCAGGTTTCCTTTGTATACTGTACCTTTTAGTTACGTTTGACCAGCTACTAAGCAGACAGGGACTAGAGGCGGTTGTGTAGGACTCAAGGTACGTCAAACAGGACAATGCACTTGAGCTTCTCCATCTTCAAAGTACCATAAGCCAAATCCCACAGCACTTACTTGCAAGATATAGGTCCTCCTCTGTGACCCAGGAAACCTATGTATTATTGGAAACACTGACCATGCAACCCAACAGCTAAACCAAAATAAGCAGCCACCCTTGGTGGAATCACAACATCAATAGGCTGTGTAACAGAAGGAAGAAAATCATGGCCAGAAGTAGGAGGTGCAGCACACAGCAAGATAAAAGCTGTGTAAAACTAAACACATCTGAAGACAAATAAAATCTAGCAAAGCCAAATCTGAGGTACATTTCTCCTACCAGGCCAAGGACAACAACAAGGCATTCTTAAACTATGTTCACATCCTGAAATGAAACAGTGCTACAAGTGCTCTCCATAAAGGACTAACACAGACAAATAACTGGCATCTGAGCCATGGACTAACACAAACTTGCCAAGAAAGACATAACAGTGTCCCCCAGGAAGTCAGCCAGCCCTTGCGACTGTCATAGTGATACCACATGCCTAAGACTTGACTCAGTCGTCAGGGACTTAGGGGCACACACAGACATTAATCTAGCCTTTGACCATCACATGTCTACACTAGTGAGGAAATCATTCTAGGTTTTGCAATGTACAAACAAAGGTAAGGTATCTCGGTCCAAGAAAGTCAATGTTCCACTTTATTTAGCATTCGTCAGACCAATCCAGTACAATGCCCCCTATAACCAGGCATATCCAACAAGTGAAACATCGACAGAAGTTCATCAGTAAAAGAACACGTCATACTTCTGACAGATACATAAAAATCACAGCATCACAATTACCCATTCTAAAGACTTAAACCTTGATTGTGATATAAATAGGACAGTATTCATCTGAACTGCAAAAATTCATTAAAAATGTATTACATAAAAAATCCTTATCTGTAGTCATGCATGTTGGCCTACTAATGCATACAATGACTTCTGGTCTGAGCAACACATTCAAAATACTGCAGATAGTAACAACTGTGATCAGGTTACAAGAAACTACTGTGAATAAAGTAACAGAGCTAAATAAATCCCGCAAGGATAATAAAATGCAGCATTTTTACAACTGTCTGTCAGAATCCTGACCACAAGCTTCTTGGGGGAGTACATAGCTAATTAATATTAATATTAGCCCATCTCTTGGACTACTGTATCAGCATGTATCTTTATCCTCAAGAGTGATCTCTGTGGTGAAGCCCCCTGTGAGATGAAAACCCATGCAGTACACCAGTTTCTGAATGGGATGTGGAAACATTCTGACATACGGCTTTCTATTAGCCTTTCTAAAACCCTGGGCTTATTTATTTATTTTTTTTCCTGATTTGACAAAGACTAGCTAGATAACCACATGCAATCATTTCCTCAGATCATCAACATCTCCTTTCAGCTTATCCCAGTTAGGGGTCGCCACAGCAGAACAACAGTCCACAAAATGATTGGCAGTGGAGTTTTACAGTGCTGATTTTCCAGCCCAGTGCTCAACCTTCCACAGAAGGCACACACACTCACACCTAAGGCCAATCTAGAGCATCCACTCCATCTACAGCGTGTCTTTGGGATGTGGTAAGTAATTGAAGCACCCAGAGAAAACCCACACGACCACAGGGAAGGCGTGCAGACTCCGCACAGAAGGCACCCCAGCCACCATCTAAGAAATGGAAAATAAGGCTGTTGCATTATAGGAAAGAGCTACAGAAGGGCTTGAATGGGATTACTTTTGCTAGCTACTATAATTATTTATGTTTTTTTCATTGAAAAGAATGTGACGTAGTAAAGCAGGATTTCTGTTTTAGTTTATTTTTAATAATATTTTCTCGCATTATGCACATGAACCAAAATGAAACACTCCCCACAATGACCCCTTCATTAGTATATCAGAGTATACACAAGCTCTAAAATGAGACATTTGCCACGTGGCCCCTGCAGTAGTATGTCCAAGTATGCACAAGCACCCAAATTAAACAGTTGCCATGAGACCACTTTAGTACTATGTCCAAGTATGTACAACCACCAGAATGAAACATTTGCCATGTGACCCCTTGAGCAGTATGTCCAAGCATCCACAAGAACCAGAATGAAACACCTCCGGACATGTTAGCTGCTATTTACCATACATAAACCACATTTTCCTTAATTTTCCCTGTAAAAAAATCCTTGCTGCTATCACAACTAAATAAACTAAGTAGAATTTACAAAACTAGTCTTGTCAAGTATGCACAAGCACCAAAGTGAAACATTTGCCATGTGACCCCTTGAGTAGTATGTCCATGTATGCACAAGAACCAAAAGGAAACAGTTGCCACGAGACCCCTTCAGTACTATGTCCAAGTATGTACAAGCACCACAACAAAACATTTGCCACGTGACCCCTGCAGTAGTATGCCCAAGACATTGCTGCAGCAATTGCATAGCAGGGCAAGGAGTTATCAGCCAAAAACAAACTTAAAATTCCACAGTACCCCAATAATGGAACTAAAAAATAAATCCTTAGTTTTGGAATGTAAACTAAATGACTTGGAGATCTAAAGTCATGAGAACAACCTGCATTTTACTGGAATATCAAAGGGAAAAGAAGATAGTGACTTGTTGACCTTCATGAAACAATTAACCAAGAGGCACTGCAATTACTCCATCCCCCTGGTCTTGGAAAGGGGCCACAGGATAATGACAAGAACCCTCCCAAAAATGTTCCTAGGCCTATGATTCCTATTTTTTTCTGGATTATAATGATCAAGGATTTGTACTTTGTAAAGCCTGAGACCTGGGTTTTGAAGTTTGACTTGCAGAGAAAAGTGTGAAAACTGTCCCTGACTACAGCAAAGCTCTTTTCCTGAAGCATAAATCAATGGCTGCTGTCATCAAAATGGTGAAAGAGATTGGAAGGAAATGCTATCTAAAGTTTTTAGCTGTTTTGGACATTAACTTAGATGGCAACACTTTGAATGCTCTAAACCCAAAGTTCAGACCTATTGGAATAATCATTTAATGCATCACGCTTCCAATCCAATGGAGAAAGTCTGGGAAAATGGATAATAATCTAAGGGATGAAAGAAGAATGGAAAGGTTAAACATGGCATTCCCTAGCAAATCACCTACAGGGAAGTGAAATAAGGGGGGCGGGGGGTGCAAACAATATGGAGGGCTTTACTATTCCCTTGGGCAACGATAAAGGAAGAACCACCCTGTTTACTTCTTCCATACCAGGAATTTCTACTTATAACAGGTACAACCCTCTACATACAGCATTATTATAAGTTGGATGATGACTCTTGTCTTTCTATTACTCTTGACTCAGGTCTGTTGAGGCAGAAGATGTTTTCAATGGAAGATAATTTTCAATGGAACACAATTCTGTTGATTGGAGAGGACTTCAGTGTCGCCCTAGACCTTCAAATAAATGAAACATGTAAAAAGGCAGTCCAAGTGCTTATACTTACATATGACTATTAACTTAGCATTCCAGTATTTCCCAAGTTGCAAAACTTTAATTCTGAATGTTTTGGCAGTGATTATGACTGATGGAAACTTCATTTACAGCACTGATTGTTTATGTAAAATAACCCCCCTCGTGGAAAAAGTATGCTTGTCTATTCTCTTTTGTAGCGATTATACATTGTAAGCACCAAGATATGTTCCTGACTAACATCCACTCTTAAATATTTTTTCTCAGAGTGCAACTGTTTTTTGGAGGACAGTTTCAATGCTTAGTCATTTTTTGCAATATTTCAAATTGCTGCACTTTATTTGCATTCAGCCCATTTTGAGCTGGTGGTTACTACCTAGAAGCTGTAGTTTTATTGGCCATTTTGGGTCAATTCTAAACTCCTTGATCTGCCTCTCTTAAAACCCAGCTGCCTCGTGGTTTTGGCGTCTTTTCAGGCTTGATAGTTGTTGTTGAAGCACCTACCAAGGGGAGAAGAAAAGGAGCCACTTTTGTGATTTTAAGTATTTTCTTCTGATTTTTTGTGCTTTGCCGCCTACTTTTTGGCATTTTCTGGCTTGCTAAAGTTTATATCTGTAACAGTAACAGTACTTGGAACACATCTAGAGCCTGTTTACTGCATTTCCTGTGTTGCACTTAATTTAAAATCGTTTTTTTTCTCTACAAACTGCATTTTACCTGATTTTGGCCTAGCACTCAAGTGTGGGGTCATTTACTGCACTGTTGTAATTATTTTGCTGCTTGTGTATCTCTGCTACCTTTAAACTACAACAAAAAGAAAAAAAAATCATGCTTTTTTCCCACTTTCTGAAAGTTAAGAAAGTTCAGTTACAGATTTGCTGTTCTGAACTGTTTGGAAGTTTCTAGAAGGCCAGTGCTTGCTTGGGCTAAAGGGAAGTCTCTGTGTTCACCAGTGGGAGTGGTTAACACTGAACAGCCTGCCTGTCCCTGGAGGAGTGGTTACTACCTAGAAGCTGTAGTTTTATTGGCCATTTTGGGTCAATTCTAAACTCCTTGATCTCTCTCTCAAAACCCTACAACTCTCTTTTTGCGCGGTTTTGCGCACTGAGCAGCGTCGGGCAGCGCCGCCTAAGCAGGTTTAAACTATTCCAGGCTCCAGAAAGTCTGCTCTTCACTTTTTCCCTTAGAACTGTTCAAACTCTCAAAGTAATCACTCTATTCTCTTTCTAAAGCCCTGCACTTGCTCAGCTCTTATAAGGAAACACTAACTAATTAAAGCACTACACCCTCCTTGACTTCTCATAAGTATTAGGCTCCTGATTGGTCCTTCCTGATCAAGTGAAAAATCATTTCCCTTCCCTAATCTGATCAGTAAAAAGCCAGTTCCCTATACTAATCTGGTATGTCCAAGGGTCAGTTTCAAGGTTACTCTCCAGTGCAGCTGGTGAATCTGGGAATTTTGAGGCAATGTTACAATTGCCTTATGTACACAGACAACCCTCTCCTCCTTCCAACAAACTCTAATACATGTGAGAGATGCAGTTACACAGCCAAACTGGAGGCAGAGCTCTCGCAACTCAAGACTGGCACAGTCAGTCAGGAGGAAAAGGTAACCACCCCACACCACAAATCCAGTCTCACACAGACCTATTGCATCTGCATACCCAACAAATAAACACACAAAAACATACTCGGAGGCTCTAAATAAAAATCTGCCTAAACAGCAAAGACCTCCTAAGCAGACATCCAAGCAACAGCCACCACTCAACAATACCCACGAATCACATATCTCACAAAATCAGTGTGCCTCACAGTCACAGCCCTTAAGGCCAAACAACACACCAAATACACTTGTTATAGGGGACTCTATTGTCCGGCACACTGACGTCCCGCTCACCAGACTGAACAAGGAGAAGGTCACTGTAAGCTGCCTGTCGGGTGCCAGGATCCGCCACATAACGCAAGCACTCAGGTCACTCCAAAGCAAGTACAAGTATGACTCCGTCATTGTCCATGCTGGTGTGAATGACCTGAGACGTACCTCCCTGGACTACATAAAAAGAGACAGAGGAGCTCTCTGATCATGTAGCCCAGGCTGGTATGACCCTGACCTTGAGTAGCATCTTGCCCTCACCAAGAATGATGCCACAGTATAAAGACAAAATGATCAGTTTCAACAATTGGCTAAAGTATTGGTGTCATTCAAAGGGGTTCCAGTGTCTGTCAGCCTGGGATGACATGCTCGACAAGCCACGTTGCTTCGCTAGGGACGGCTTGCACCTGTCACCCTTAGGCTTTCGTATACTGGCCAAGGCTCTTGCCATCCCCATAATGCCTTTTTTAGGCAAGGCTCAAAGGACAAACCCACGTCCATAGACAACCCAAGGATAAAAAAACTAAAGGTAATGCTACTCAATGCCAGAAGTCTAAACCTCAAGATGCATGCACTCAAGGCTCTCCTCAGTATGGAGTAAATCGATGTCTGTGCAGTAACAGAAACTTGGTTCAAGGATCCTGAGACCACCACAGCACTACCAAGTTATAACTCATACCATGCATTTTGGCCCCAAAACTCAGACCGAAGCACAAAAGGAGGGGGAGTATCTATATTCATCAAAGATACCTACACCTCCAGGTTAGTGGCACTGCACGAAGCATCGGAAACAATGCATGTGCAACTAACAGCAGGCAAAACTGCCTTTCAGTTTGTAGCCTGCTACAGAACACCCTCCCTATTACAGGAACCCCACTTGGCATTCCTGAGAACACTGGAGAATATGAAGGTCTCTCCAAACACTATGTTATTGAGTGACTTCAACTACCCAAACACTGACTGGGAAAACTACTCAAGCCCAAACACCCTCGCCCAACGGTTCCTTGAATTTATAAACTCTAATGCAATGGAACAACTGGTCACCACTCCCACAGAGGGAGCAACATATTGGACCTGGTCATCACCAACATGGGGACTCTCTGTTCCAAACCAGAGGTAAACCCCTCATTGGTAAGATCAGACCATAAACAAATTTCCCTGGACATCCATATCCCAATCCCCAACCCCAGCCAAGGAAATCACTGCAAAGAATTTCTCAAAAGCCAACTTTGCACTTCTCAAGACTGAGGTGGAATCCTTCAAAGCCCCTGTGCCAGAGGATAACACAGCCCAATCCGCAGAATAATTTAAAAATGCATTCTATGAGCACCTGCAGGAATGCATGGATCGTGCTATCCCAAATAAAACCAAGACTCACTCCTCTAAAAACAGGAGACCAGTCTGGTGGACCCCGGCCATAAATAAACTATACAACAGAAGGAGGAAGCTACTACATGACGGAGCAAAATCCCAAAAAGGGAAGGCATCTCTGATCAGTATTAGCAAGAATCTTCGATCCCTCATAAAATCACCAAAGGCCAGTTTCGAAAGAAAAATTGCCCTAGACACTAAAGATAATCACAAGGCCTTCTTTAGTTATGTCAGGAACATGGGCGGAAACTCCCAGATATGCTCTGAATTGTTGCATAATGGTACAAAATATACCGAACCTACAGACATAGCCAACATCCTGGCAGGCAGATTCAGCACAAACTTCTCCCCCTCTTTCCCCTCAAGGGAGCAAATGCCTATCCCAACTGAATGTAACCTCCCTGACATCACAGATGCACAGGTGAAAGCTGCCCTCTCCAAAGCAAAAAACACCATCTATGAGACAGGACGGTGTCCCAGGCTGTGTCTTACACGAGCTCCAAGAAGAACTGAACCCTCACATTAAGTCACTGTTCAAACTTAGCCTTACTACAGGATATGTACCCAAAAATGGCATACAGCTACAGTGGTCCCACTCCAGAAAGGTATATGTACCCAAAAATGGCGTACAGCTACAGTGGTCCCACTCCACAAAGGTGGTGCCACAACGGACCCCGGAAACTATCGCCCCATAAGCCTGACTAGTCTGGTCTGTAAAGCTATGGAGCATATTATCATGGAACTCATAAACAAAGACATTGGGAGCCTCCAGACACTGGACCCTACCCAATTCGGCTTTGTTAAGGGCAGATCTTGCCTCTTAAACCTAGTTGATTTCTTTGAAACAGTTACCAAAGCCATAGATGAGGGCAAGGTAGTCCACACAGCCTACCTGGACCTCGCAAAAGGCTTCGACACAATACCCTACTCGGGAATCATAAATAAGCTTACCAGCTTAAATATCAACCCCAATATCACAAGATGGGTTGCAAACTGGCTCAGAGATAGAACCCACATGGTCAGAATCTCAGGTGCCATGTCCGAATCCAAACCAGTTACAAGTGGCGTCCCACAGGGCTCAGTTCTGGGACCTCTCTTGTTCAGTATATGCTTCTCTGAGTTTCAGGCTAACACAAGGGGATTATGGCTGACAAAGTTCGCAGATGACTGCAAACTGGGGGCCATAATTGAATCTCCAGCTGACACAAGCATCCTCCAAAAGGGTCTCACAGAGACGGATGCTTGGTGCCAGAGCCACGGCCTCAAGCTAAATGCTAAAAAGTGCATAGTCATCCCCTTTGGGAAAAACAAGGTGCCCACAAATTACCACATAGGTGGTAATCCATTAAGTACGGAAGAAGTAATTAGAGATTTGGGGACCAATGTAGATAGTAATCTCTCCTTTGATAATCACGTTGCCAAAGTGGTTAGAAAGACCTTCTATATAGCCCACCTTATCAAGAAAGGGTTCGCATCTAGATCAAGAGAGGTGATTGTGCCCCTCTACTCATCACTCATCAGGCCCATAATTGAATACAATGCCCCTTTTGGGATGTACATTACCCGACACCTGCAGGAACTGGAGAGACCCCAAAAGTACCTCACCAAGAGGATCATTGGCTACAAACAGATGTCCTATGCAGCTCGACTAAATAAACTCCAGCTCTTCTCAGTTGCTTACAGCCTACTCAGAGGCGATCTATGCCTGACGTACAAAGCCATGTCAAACCCAGAATTAATGGACATGCTCCACCTCAAAAAATCCAAGTCCCTTAGAGCTACATGCTCCAGGGACCTAAACCTCAGCACAAAAATAAATAGGACATGCTGGAGGGACAGATTCATTTCCCAGAGGCTCCCCTCACTCTGGAATAGAATCCCAATTCATGTTAGACATAGCCCCTCGCTGACCCTCCAAGCAAAATCTGGATGCGTGGATGGGAAAATCGCAAATTCACCCCTGGGATCTCTTCCGTGTCCCTGCTAGACAGTAGCACAGTAAACTAATCTTAAAAGGGTACGTTCTGTGACCTACTTTACAGGGGCACAGTAGGCTAATCTAATAGGGAGGCGGAAACCAAATACACTCTGGCTAGGCTTATAAATGCCCTAGGGCAGATAGCCTAATATCTACCTATGAACCTATGATCCAGGTGTATGAAAAGACACACCAAAAAAAACAGCTTTTCGTACACGGGAATAATCCACAAGCAGGGGGATAAGCGCGTTTGTCACAAATCACGGAAAAAATTAAGCTAAAGAATAGACGAATAATGTGCTTGCTTGACAGAATATTATCATATATAAGATTAACTTTTAAAAATCCTTGCCTGCCACAAAGATTAAAAAAAAAAAATACAAACTTACTGGAAGATACAACAGGTAAGGTAAAATGTCATCTTAAAGGCCAGATGTGGTTCTCTCACCTCTCCCCACTCTCCCTTGCAAACTAATGACAGTTACAGAAAGTTTGATAGTGGTTTTGCATGCAACATAATATCGGAGTCTATGTTTAGGAATTTGACTCAGAACTGCAAGCAGTGATAAGTGCGTTCGTTCCTTGCCAACACACATCATGCAAATGATGATAACCTAGAGATGCTGGAGAGGATTAAACACAATAGTGTAGATGCTTGACAAAATGTTTTCCCTTACATATTACATAATGTTTCAAATCATTGCCTGCTGCAAAGATTAAAAAATAAAATACTAACTCACCAGAAGATAAAACATGTCAGATCAGCTGGAACAGTTCACGGACCTCTCCGAAGCGCAGATAGGAACTGGAGGGATCCTGCAGCAACAGAAGTAGATTATTCAATTGCTAGGAACAAAAAGGGGATATTAGATGCTGGACCCCTGTATTTATTCCTAAAAGAACAATGGCAACATGTCTGGGGGTGGAGGTGTTATGCAAGTGGTGGCTGACTGGCTGCCACCATTTGCTTCATGGATGCCAGGCAGAATCGGCTTACTGTGAAAAAAGCCGATTTACTCACAAATATTAAATGCAAACATGTGATTACTGCAATGTGAAAGCTAAGTTGAGAAGGTGATTGACAAAGTTCAGTTACTTTTTCAACTTGTTTTCACAACGTGACTCTGAAATAAGATCAGAAAGTAAGTTGCGCCTGTACAAGGCACTCGGGGGGGGGGGGGTAAAGGCAGAGAATTCCACACGTCTCCTAGTGCGCTCGGATATAACCACAGAGGGGCTAGGAGATGGCAGTCGGGGTTAATGAGTTAAAACAACGAAAAGGCAAAATAGCAAAGCGGCTTTTAAGCAAATTCTTTCGCAGGGAAAGAATTTGTTTGGCTGCTTCCGTTACTTTGCCATTTTCGGCACTGTAGTGTAATCTCG
This sequence comes from Protopterus annectens, assembly GCF_019279795.1. NCBI lineage: Eukaryota > Metazoa > Chordata > Ceratodontiformes > Protopteridae > Protopterus > Protopterus annectens. The sequence continues at coordinate 719,705,777 of NC_056732.1, forward strand.
GAGTTGGTATATTTAAGTGGGGGTGGGTTGGGTGGCACAGCCCTCCCCCCCCACATTGGGGGGTGTGGGTGGCAAAGCCACATACTTTATGTATTCTTTCAATTTTTTTTTCTATTTTTTTTTGGAACAGCGATTTTTTTCCCTTGGAAAAAACTATTTTTTTTAAAAAAAAAAAAAAAGCTTTAGAGATTGTAAGCTTTCGCTTACATGGGGTCAATTATTCATCGTTCGCTTTTTTAAGCATTCAATGATATAATATAGACCACTGTATAATGTCTGTAAATGTGAACTTGTTAACATAGTTTAATTACTTATATATAAATGTAAATTTGCCTGTCACAAGTAATAATTCAAAAAAGGTGTATATAAAAAAAGTAGTAGTGCTGTGGTTATCTTAAATAAAATGAAATTTTACTCTATTCTACTAAATGCATTATGGATGCTAAGGAAGCTGATATCTCTTATTCACTTCCAGTAATTTCAAAATATTTTTACTGAACTGCTTGCCTTTGTATCTTTAAAATTTTCATTTCCCTCAGGAAACAATGCTCAGAACCATGGAGATTAACTGCTTGTACCTGCAGACAGCTTGTCCCTATGGAAACAGTCAGCAATGAGGGGAAAAAAAACAACTCTGCAGATGCATGAAGGTTTCTTTGTGAATTTCACTCAGAACAGAACGCACAACTGCCTTCAGATCAGACTAACTCCCACTGAACACCTGCTAAAAGAAAGACATGCTAACATCATTGCATATGCAACAAACTTATCACCTTTCTTGGTATTCATCATTTCGTCTTATTTTGTAAGCCTACTTGCTTACAGAACACACTTGCTTTTAGATTAAGCCACAGCATTAATCAACACATTCACCTTTGTAAAAAAAATAAGACAAAATATCTCAACTCTGCTTCTAATATAATCAGTGCACTTTTAGAACGTCCCTACTTCAACAGCTCAAGATTACATAATATTAATTTAAACTTGCTTCTATCCAGTCATTCTTCTCTTTTTTGACTGCAAAGCCTATAATTCTTAAAAATAAAAGGTACTTGGAAACATTTCACTGGCAAAGTGTCTGTATGAGCTTTACTGTCAGAACAATGAGAAGCTAGAGTCCCTTTCTGTTTGATGGCTCACTTTTTCTTGGATAAACTTTTGTATTTCCCCCATAGCCTTTGATTCTCTATGAAAAAAAAATATTCTGAAGACAGTTGGATACAGCAGCTTGAATCTCACACCTGCCTCTTGACATTTCCTGATTGCTGGGATATATTTACTTCTCTTCTGCCTGGTATACAGTGAATAATAATTTTCCAAAAACACTCTGTTGTATCAACTGTTTAATATGTTTGCCTTCTGTCACAATTTAGTCAAGATTAACTCTTTCTGCTGGTATAATTGTATCTTTATTAACACAGAACGTGGCTGCTTTCTCATGGATATATCTGGAGTATACAGTCTATGTGCCCTGTCAATTTACAAATCCTGTAGTGGAATACCAGTTGTTGTTGTTGTCTCTTTCGGCTTTTCCCAGTTAGGGGTCGCCACAGTGGAACTCCGGTCCGCTAATGATTGGCAGTAGATTTTTACATGCAGTGTTGCCAGCCCTGACGCACAACCTTCAACGAAGGTACACCCATTCACGCATGTTTCCACACAGAAGACGCTCTAGCTGAGAATCAAACAGGACATCATACTGTGAGGCGACAACGCTACAGTGGAATACCAGTCCAGTTGCTTATTTGTGCTTTCATAAAATTAATACAGCCTGTTCCTGCCAGTTTCTCTGGTACAGCTGAAAATCTCATGTTTTCTCTGCATGCTCTGTCTCTGAACTAAACCATTTTCTGAAACAGCTATTTCGGAGCAGTCTCATACTCTGCCAGACTTTTCTTCATTTCATTGTCTAATTTTTGCAGTTACGTCAGTTCATCTGAATAGGTAGTTAAAGCTTCTTTTTCTTCTAGCCTTTTGTTATATGAGTTGATAAACTCCTTCAGTGTTTGATTTATTTTAATCAGCTCTGAGTATAGCTGACTTATTTTTTCCAGTCAATTACTGGAAGCCATCTCTTGTACCAAAGCTGAAACTTAAACTGTTTTCTTTTTTTTTTTCTGAACAGCTGGAGGATTCTTCCTAGTCAATTTTTTTCTCTTTACATTTTCTAGTTCATTTTCTTTCAGGTTCTCTAAATTTCTTCTTTGTTGGCATCCAGGCATGGTACTTTCTGGCTAGTAACTGAATATTACTCAAGATAGTTCCAGTTCTTGTTTCCCAGTTTCTTTTCTTCACACTGGGAGAGCTGATGTTAAGCTGTTGATCAGTGTGTGCAGCCATCTTGAAGTCACTGACAGCTGATATACTCTTAAGATTTTTTTTCTTTTTTCTTTTCAATGTATTTACCCTACAAATTGTTATGGTATGAATTCAGTTGTGATACTCAGACTCAGCTGAAAAAGTGGGCAAGTTTAAAGGTGGAGTCAGATGAGGAAAATAAAGCAAATATAAAACAGAACAGACACAGGTAATAAGTGTTATGAAATGGACAAGTATTTAGACTTTTACTTCAAAAACCATAATGTAGGCAAATTGTATACAACAAAATTATGGGTACATTTTGTTTTGTACTAAAATGAGAACACAGAGATGGAGGCATATAAAACTATTTTAGAATGAACACATTTACAAGACTTATTTTGAAGGGTAGTTCAGAGAAATCTACAAGCAAATGAAAAAAGAAAGAATTTGTTTACTAAATGTGGAAGAGCACAGAAACATGTTTTCATGCCATGTAAAAAATGCTTTTGTGAGGTAAGACAAGGCAACTTAAAAATGGAAGGACAAATTACGCAGTTACATAAAAGACAATTTGAACATACATGTTATATATTGTAACTTGTTTCATAGCTCAATACGGAATAATGAGGCTTACAGAGTTGTTAAAAAACTGTTTGCATATGATTTATAGCTATGAAATTATGATACAATGGAAAACTTTTTATTTTTATTTTTAAGTCAATAAATAAAATTCCCCATCTCTTTTCAATAAGGGCCAAGGAACCAATAACAGCCTTTACAGGCTTTTGGTTTAAACAATGAATACACATGGAGTAGTGTTTTATCATCCACCAGAAATATCAGTGACTTTGAAAGATGGGACCTTAATTCAATGTCCCAGCCACAGTATGCTGCACTACACTGTCTGGGAATAATCCAAACACCTGTTGTTGGAAAAGAAACCACAGTCTCCTAATACTCGTCTCCAAATTAAAATAGCAGTAATACCTGGTGTATGCTTCTGTTTTAGCCAATAAGAATCTTTAACCACTAATACATTTTTTTACACATTTATAGCTAAATGAACAACAGTCAGTACTCTCCTATTTTACTGCAGCTAGATACGTCAGCAGCTTGGCACAAAACATATCATTTGGCAAGACTTAATAACAATTTTACTTTAAATAATGCTATCACAGCAAGATCCAGTAGCTTAACTCAAAACCATATTTATACCTCACTCCCAAATCAGCTTTTGTCTTTTGCCAAGTGCTGTGTGGTATTTTAATTCATAACTTGTGCTTGAAGATAAGGAGAAAATATGGTCTATAGCAGAATGGCCACAATATGTGCAGGGAATAAAACAAAAGATTTATTTTAATCTACAAGTTAAAGTAATGAGTTGGGGACCACTTCACTGTGAATTTCAAGCCCTGGGTAAGCTTTACTTGTCTGTAAAACTAGGTAGTAGTTATATACAAAAAATGAATGGCTGTTGTAACACATGCTGTGGGGTACACTTCTGTCAGACACCTTAAGCAAAACTGCCTTTGCCTCAAAGAAATAATTTCCACTAATTCAAAACGACTGTAAACGTAAACTATACAGCAAACACATCAAAAGATTTAACTATAAGCAGAAGATGACTGATCAGAACAAGAAACAAGCATCATTTTTACCTGGTGCTAAGGCAAGTGTTTGAATGTAAGATCAACAGACATCATTAAGCAGTTTCCCCATTTGCAGTCAGCTTGTAGCAACAGCAACATGCAAATAAGCAAAGCTAAAAACTGAGAAGAGGGGCTGGTGCAACCTGGGGTCTGGCTCCTATAAAACCGTAGACATCACAGAATTTGTAAAGCTTTTCAGATGAACATACACATTCTGAAAGACAAATGTGCAGTGCTACTGCACATTTTAAGCCAACCTGAGCTAACACTTGCCTGGCAAATAGTACCCCACAGGTGGCAATTTAAAGCTGTACTTAAATGTACAACTGCTATCACCATCTCAACTGTATAAGAACTTCCCCAAATGAGATGTTCAAGCAGATAATTCTTATAGTAGTCCTTCACCTGGGACTTCCGCCAAAGAAGGCCTGACATTCAGAGTTCAGTTCCCTGCCCCCTGCAGGTTGGGTGGATGTCTGTGCTTTCTCCATATAAAGGTGGCATCCTCCCACACCCTCTTGTCTAGGATGATTGCAGGCGTACCTCTTAGAGCAAGAAATCTGAACAAAGCCACAAATAACCAGGGACCAAAAGCACCAAAAATAGGGCCACTTTTTAAATATTGCTCTTACAAACTTAGAAAGTTGAAAGAACAACAGGTTTTTCTTTAGCATCATTTTTCTGAAGGATATGAAGTCTTAAACTCAATTGTATGCCATCTGTGTTTGAATTCAGTAATCAATGATTTGCCCGTGATTTGCCAGAAAACGTAAATTTTATTTGAAATAGGATATATGAGCCAAAAATCTGGACATTCTGCGAAAATCTGGACAGTTGAGAGAGATTACTGCAGGGTATCACTCTTACTACCTCTAAGCAAAGTCCTAAGGGTTCTAGTCAAGCAAAGGCTAAATGTACACTGTCTGGATGAACGACTTACAGAAACAGGTCTCCTCAGGGCTATCCAGACATGAACAGCCCTTAGGCCCTGATAAAGGAAAAGGGGAGGGAAAGGGAAGCTACATAGGGAGGTAAAGTACCTCATACCAGGATGCCCGAAAATAATGAGGACGATGATGGTGGGAGGCAACCAGCATTGCAATATTGATCTACCTGAGCATCTGCTATTATCGTTAGTTCTTACACAGCTGTAATATATTCTTCATACAGATTACTACTGTAATAGTCCTTACTGTTGAAATGATTCCCACAGCTTAGAAGGCTAAGGAGATGGACAGATTAGTAGGTTTCAGCTGCAACGAGCCCTGAAGAATGGTAATTACAAACCCAGCCCATTGCTATGGAAGCACTGTCAAGTCTACAGTGCTTGGAAAAGATGTCATCTATGATCAGGTAGCTGCCTCTAGGCCAGCCTGTACTGTTAACATCTCAGAAAGGTCACAATCGCTGCTGTACCTGTACTACTGTGGGTTCCCATTGTTTCCTTTGTTCCTTCCAGCTTCTCCCATCATGATGAAAATAACACAACAAAATACGACTCAGCTGATTAGAAATTTTCTGCTAGGAAATGGTCTTCCCCTCCTCCTTGGATGCAAACAACACAAATAGCTGATCTGAGGCTCTGATGTTTTTGGTTTTACCAAAGGAGTATCTCAGTTGTATGTGCATATCTAAGGAATAAAGAAATATTTACCCCATGCTTTGCTGCATGGATGCTTTGGGGGAGTGGGGGGGATGCAAGTTACTGCATCTTTAAAGAGGCATATACCAGGCATGACCAGTTCATTTATGTATGACAGCATCATGAACATTACAACTGTGTTAGGGTTCTAATCCTCCCTGAGACATCAACGGGAAAGTCTCTTCTATGAGACTAAGGATTTCCTTGTGGTAGGAATCCTAGCTTCCACCTGGTCAGTATATCCTCAGTGAACTGAGACGTGAAGGGCAAGAGAACTACATAATCCCCAGATAGTAAGCTGCAATGTCTAATGTGGGTCTGTGGTTATTTATCGAATGGTAAAGCATCAGACTGCATTACATCATAAATGTTGTTCACTGAAACCTCTCATGTGGGGGGCTGTGCCCCTCACATCCCCTGCTAATTACATATAACAACTCCAAGATTGCAGTACAGTGGGGAAAGGGCAAATTTCCTTATCACTTCGTAATGCAATTTTAGTAAGAATGGCTCGATGAACGGCATATTCGACAATATATGCCATTCGATGCTTTGTTTTTTGACCACAGACCCATCAGGAACTCTGTGTTCTAAAATAAGAGGTCCACTTGCAAAGGCAGCAAGAAGAGTTCCACCCTGGACACCTGCTGGAGAAGGATGAACCAATGCTACCTGGGTCAAAAGAGTGTGTTACATCCTTGCTCCCACATACACTTTCTGGTTCAATCTTAGGGAAAAGGGTGAACCGACAGAATGCATACAGGAAAAAGACATTTCCAATTGGAAGAGAAGGCATACCCAAGCTTCTTATTCAAGTCTTTGTTGCCTGGAGAGGTAAGCAGTTCTATTTCTGGGACACCACCCACATAGCCAGTCTAGAGAAAATACCTCTGTGTAAAATTCTTTTGTGGAACCAACAGCTGATGTGCTTAGCTGGCCTGCCACAGAGATCAACTAACATGGTACACTGACTGCCCTAAGGGTCATATGGAATTGAAGAGCTATATCCCAAGGCAGTCATGGCTGGACTTCAGAATTTGTAAGTGCAAATCTTCTCTTGTCTGTTGATGCACCACATTACAGCAGTACTGTCTGTTAACTATGAAACACTATTTCTTAATGAGTGAAAAGGCTCCAAGTATGTAAAATCAGGACAACATTTTGTTTAAATGTATATAATTCTTCCTTTAAGCTGTATTCAAATTCTTTGGACCTTTAAGGCTTTCTGAATGTGACCCAAATCTAGGTCTGAAGCATCCATTGTTACTGTCTATGCGACTCCTGTTTGAAAGGCATCTTGGTTCAGTCTGGCCTGGATGAACCACCACTCTAGCTATTTGGAAGTACAGGGAAGCATAAGGATTCTCTCTTTCAGGCACATTGACTGTTAGCCTCGGGTACTTCCTGGGTACCACTGGAGTTTTTGCATGTGCAGCCTGGTCAAGGGACCTTCTGAATTGTAGTGGTTATGAATACAGTGCTGTCAGGGACCAGCTGTAATAAGAGTTATGTACTTACCATAACCTGGCATCTGTTTTATCCTACATCATCACTTATCACCATGGGGTCTAGGATCCAATAGCAGATCTGAGCCAGCAACATACTACAGACGGATCCAAGACTCTAAGCTCCTCCCTCTCCCATGATGCCCTCTGACCTCCAGATCGGGTTTGCTGCAACGCATCTCAAGACTATTCCTGCAAGACTGGAGGAAAAACTCCAACTTCCTCCCTGATCTACAAGGTAGGGGGATGGTGGGAGGGAAAAATGGGATGAATGATGACGTAGGATAACACAGATGCCAATTTACGGTAAGTACATAACTCTTAATCTGATGTTATCCAAGTCATCATTCATCGCCATAGAGTCAGAGTCCCAGCTACCATCAACCCTGGGAGGCCTCAAGGAAAGACATGCTGGAGCACCATGCAGCCAAAGGAAGCCCTGCTCCTAGAAAGCAGATCAATCTTGTAGTGAGAAATAAATGTGTGATGGTTACACCAAGTGGCAGCAGCACAAATGTCAGCAATAGAAAGCCTTGCTAAAAAAGCTGAAGAAGTTGCTGCGGACTCAATAGAATAAGCCTCGACTTTTCCTGGAACCTCAAGGTGGGTAAGGTCATAAACCATGGAGATGCAGCTAGACATCCATTTAGAAACAGTGACCTTAGAAACAGGAAAACCATGTCTGCTAGTGGAAAAGGCCACAAAAACTGTCCTGACTTACGAAAACCTTTTGTCCTAAGCAGGTACAACAGTAAATGTTGGTGAACGTCCAAGGTATGTAGGATGTACTCCCCTTTGTTGGACTAGTTGGGGAAGAACACTGGAAGCTGACTACATTGGTTTAGAGAAGATTCAGAAGCAATCTTGGGCAAGAAGGAGGGGTTCATTCTAAGAGAGAGACTGTCTTTGTGAAAACTCTTCTAAGAAGGTGTAATGGTGAGAGCTTAGAGTTCTGAGACCTCATAGATGAGGTAATAGCCACCAGAAAGGCTGTCTTAAAAGACAGGAACTTGAGATCACAGGAACTAGCAGGCTCAAAAGGACTCCTAGTCAGAGATTGCAAAACCAGTGTGAGGTCCCAAGGAGGTGAAGGATCCTTAATCGATGGCTGAAGCAGGAAAACCCCTTTCATAAACGCTTTACAAAGCCTAGATGAAAAGGTAGACTCGGAGCTCTCATGAAAGTTGGAAATCACCACTAACTGAAGCTTGATAGTAGAAATACCTGTATATGCTTGGAAAAGGGAGGACAAGAACAAAAGTATGTCTGAAACTAAAGCAGAAAAGGGATCCAGATTACTGCTCTGAGCCCAGATAGAAAATCTTTTCCACTTACTATTATATACCTTTTTAGTGGAGGGTTTCTGAGAGGCTAGAATGATATGTTTAATAGGAGGCACTAACTTGAATTGTTTTATGATCATTGTAACTGGAGAAACCATGCAGTTAGATGAAGGGTCTGGTGATTAGGGAGAGGAAGCAGCAATGGATGGGAAGTCAGACTCTGACGGGGATCCAGTACCCATGGTGGATACTTCAGATGAGACCTGATGAAGGGGAAGCATGGTTGACGAGGCCAGAAAGGGGTAATGCGGATAAGGGATGCCTCAGGCATTGCGCTTTCTGCAGAACCTTGGGTATTAAAGGGACAGGAAGGTAGGCGTAAAGGAGACCCATAGGCCAACTGTGGACTAGGGCATCCCTCAGTGACTCCCCTAGAGGGGGCTCAGGGTAAAGTACCTGCTGCATTTGTGGTTGGCTGGGAGGCAAAAAAGTTGCAGCATGGTTCACTCCAATGGTCGAAAATCTGCTCTGCCACAGAAGGATTGAGGAACCATTCATGAAGACTCAAGAGCGATCTGCTGAGCCTGTTGGCCAACATTTTGGAATCCCTGGGTATGTGCATTGCAATAAGGAAGTGGCCAGAAGACATCACCCATTCCCACATTCTCATGGCCGCTCTGCACAACAGGTAAGAATGTGATTCCCCTGCTTGTTGACATACCAGACCACTGGCATGTTGTCTATCTGGAATGCAATCATCCCTAGAGGGAGGCAGTCCTTGATGGCTTGCAATGATAGAAGAACTGCTTTCATCTCTAGAACATTTATATGCAACTTGTTCTACTGGGGATCACATGCCTTGGACAGTTTTCCTCTGAAAATGCTCCCTCACCCCAGCAGGGAGGCATCCAGGATCACTGTGACCGTGGGTGGTGGGAGAGAAAAGGGCCGGCCTAGAGAGAGATTCTGAAGCTAAAGCCACCACCGGAGGCAATGTCTGCACACAGGTGTCAGTTTTATGGTAATAGGGGATAAAGCAGAGCTGACCACTGGACAGCTAAGGTTCATTGTAACACTCGCATGTGGTATCTGGCCAGAGCAACGAGATAAATGGTCGAGGCCATGGATCCAAAAGCCGGAAGAACCAGGTGAACTGGGGGGCACAACAGGTTTAAGATCTGTGTGACCTGTTCCCATATCAACCAGGAAGACAGAGGTCATCTCTGTTTATTCTTCCCTCATTAGACCAATCATCGAGTATAATGCCCCCATTTGATATGTGCCTCACTAAACACCTGCAACAGCTGGAAAGGCCACAAAAATACCTCATGAAGAGGATCCTAGGCCTTAAACACATGCCCTACATGGACAGACTCAAAAAACTCCAGCTTTTCTCTGTCTCTTATCATCTATTAAGAGGCGATCTCTGCTTGACTTACAAAGCCATGTCTGACTCAGCCCTGTTAGAAATGTTACACCTAAAGAAATCCCACCACACCACATGCTCCAGGGACCTCAACCTCATTATCACAATCAACAGAACATGCTGGAGGGACAGGTTCCTCACCCAGAGACTGCCCATGCTCTGGAATAGACTTTCCATACATGTCAAGCAGAGCATCTCACTGGCCCTTTTTAAGAGAAATCTTGATGAGTGGATGGGAAATAGAAAGTTCACCCCAGGATCACTCCAGTGGCTCTACTTGACAGAGGCACCGCAAACTAATGGCGGCATGATGCCAGGGCACTTCTATGGGCTAGGCTTGTAAAGGCTCCAGGGCCGTTGTCCCTAGCACACACGCATGAACCTATGAACTGAATTCTGTGCAAAGGTAAAGCTTCAATCTCTGAAACGAGTCTAACTGAACCCCTATGAACTCCAACTGTTGAATAGGGATCAGACTGGATTTTGCAAGTTTGACGGTGATCCCCAACTGACAGAAGAGTGGAAGAACATAATGAATCACTTGCATCAGTCAATGCCTCGAAGGTGTCATGAGGAGCCAATCATCAAGGTACAGAAAGACCTGGAACCCCTGCCTTCGCAGTTGAGCCGCTACCACTGCCATACATTTGGTAAACACCTGGGGGCTGTGGTGACACCAAAGGGTACGACTCTGAACTGGTAATGACCGACTCCTAGCTGGAAATGAAGATGTCTCCTGGAACGAATGTTTATTTTGATGTGACAGTAGGTGTCCTGGGGAGCTACAAAGCATGTCCAATCATCCTTGTGTAAAAGAGGCAGAATGCACTGAGCAGTGACCATCCAGAACTTTTATTTCCTTGCTGAAAGATTGAGCTCGCTGAGATCCAGAATAGGGCACAAGTTTTCCATCTTTTCTGGCACAAAAAAAGTGAGAGTAAGTGCCAGATCCTCTCTGTCCTGCTGGGACCTCTCAGATTGCTCTTTTTAGAAATTGTCCAACTTCTTTGAAGGTCAACTCCCTCTGACTAGGTGGAACGTCTGGAAGTTAACTTCTTACTGGAGAGGGTTCCAAAAAGGGAATGAAACAGCCCCTGCAAATGATATTTAACACTCACTGATAGGAAGTGATGTTTGCCCAGGTTAGTGGGTGTAGTGAAATGTGACCCCGACTACATCCAGGGCAGAGCAGCCGAGCAACGCTTCAAGAGCGCTGACAGGGCTGTTCAGAGAAAGGTTCCCTGGAACCCTGATTTTGCAGACCCCCCCTGCCTAAAGGGCACCGTCATCCATTGAAACCTCTCCCTCTGGAAGAGGAATCCTCAGGAGCTTCCTGGAAGGGAGACTGACTTACGGAGCCACATCTTCCTAGTTCCCTGCTGGGTCTTAGAGAAGGACCTCTGGGGAGTAGAAAGCTTGAGCCCCACTGAAGACAGAGTCTTCCCTTCCTGCTTGCTGCAGGTGAAAGTGTCCTTCACAGAAGGTCCAAAAAGAGTAAAACCATCGAAGGGGGCATTGGTAAAGGATGCCTTGAAGGGTTCTGTGAACCCACACAAATGTAGCCAGGTATGACCCCTCAAAGCAATGCATGTACCAGCTGCCCAAGAGGTAGCTTCCACAGCACTGGAAATTAACCTCATCAAGGAATTCAAGAAGAAAGTCAGAGTTGATAGCTCTGAACACACCTTCTTGAGGTCCTCCACCAGCAACATCTCTGTAAGGGAAGTGGAAAGCTCTTAGACCAAATCCCTTTGGAGCCAAGTAAAACGTTCCAGATAATTTGTCCCAAAGTAGCTGAGGCGTACACACACTTCCCAAAATGGTCCATCACCCAGTACTCCCTGTTAAGGGGATGCACCATGGAGTTCTGCTCTGCTAGTTCCTTTTTAGTGGTGGCAGCAACCATGATGGCATTGACTGGGACACCATTGCTCCAGAAAAAACTGTCTGCAGGAGGGCTTAGAAACTTCTCTGCCCTTTTTGGAACAGTCTCCACCATGTCTGGTCCCTTCCAGGCCCTGCTGGTGATCAGATCTACTAACTCAGTTGGTGAAACACCCTGGAGGTAGACGGGCCCATCCCAAAGGCCTTTAGAAACACTGACATTTCTGAAGACAGGGGCTGGGGGGAGCAATCTGACTTTTGCTTCAAGAGTTCAAGGATGACTCCATAGGAGAAATTAGGCGGAGATCTGGGGGACCCATCTCCTTTCTCGAGGTCCACATCCTCAGTGAGAGACTCTACAGTGGTGTCCAAGTGCCTCCTCTTGCACTTTCTCTTACAATATACCTCCTCCATTGGGGGCTCTGGGGAGGACTCGAAAGAGACAGTTACTCCCAGAAGGGAGTACACCCCTTGAAGGCTCGATCTGGATGGCTGACCCTGGAAAGGATGGGAGGCCTCACCAGCCAAAGCAGAGAGAGGCAGGGAGGGACCAGGAGTTGCAGCAGAGGAAACTGTAAACCTTGGAGAAGGTCTTTCTCTACCACCTGGAAAGCAGAGGGGCTGAAAGCGGGCCTGTCCTGCACATCCAAAGGAGAGGTCCTACGGAGAGGAGGAACAAGTCTGGAAACAGCACTGTGACCCCAGGATGACACTGGCCCTGAGCGTTCAAAGGCTGAAGTGCCAATAGGAAGAGAGAGTCTGAGAAGACAGTACCAGACCCCCCCCCTCCCCGTGGATTTGGTGTCAACCACTCTGGTACTGGGCTTTCCCTGCTCTGAGGGTGGAGGAACAGAACAAGCCAGGGACCCCAATGGGGTTGAGAAAGCGGGAATACTCGGCCTCGCCAGAATCTGACCACAGACATCCTGGTCCCTAGATTCCAAAGCCACTGGGGTTGGATGAGGAGAATAAGAAACTGGGAGGGGCGAGGCTGGATCGGTAGGAAAAGGCAGGAGCCCCAACTCTATCTGCGCTTTTAGGAAGCTCCTCATCCTGTCCATATCTGAGGGTAAGAGACTCCTCGAAGATCTAGAGCAGGAAGAGAGGTGAGTGGACTTAAAGGGAGATCTCCCTGACCTACTGCAATGTTCTGGGGTATGGTTCCAATGTCTCGGAACCGACTGCATCATCTGTTTGGAGGTAGAAGGGATGACTACCCTCCTCCAAGACTATAACTGGATCAGACGATCTTGCTGGATCCAAAGGTTTGGCGGACAGAGGACAGATCTGATGAACTGTTCAGATCTGAGGACCTCTTATCCAGAGAGGCCCTGGATCCGAGAGACAGCTCCCCAGCTCTCAGCTCCGAAGACCTCAGATCTGAGACAACCGGCCTGGAATCAGATCTGGAAACTAAGGATCCGACAGCCGCGGTTTCTTAGAAGGAAATGACTGCAGAGAAGGGGGTCTTCCTCTTCAGATCAGAAGAGGAAGTCTTCGATAGGGAAACGAAGGGTCCCCCCCCCCCGGGCCAGACCCTTTAACAAAAGTTTGTTGTGGTGCTCTGCCAAAACCCTGTGATTAAATGCGGTACAAATGTCACATTAAACCTCCAGGTGCGGAGAGCCCAAGCAATAAAGGCACTCCTTGTGCGTGTCAGAATTAGGCATTTTCCAACCACACAATGAACATTTCTTAAATCCAAATGGCTTAGCCATAATTCAAACTACTAAATTAACTACACTAAAACTAACACACACCAACCAACTATAACAATACAGCCCTAATGGCTTCAAGAAAAAAGGAGGCCAAAACCCAACAAACACCAAGACAAAAATCTAAGCTAAGGGAAGGGAGGTAAACTACAAGAAATAACAATTAACACCACCAAGCTACACTAGAAACTAATCCAACAACTAGTCTGAAGTACAAGAAAATAGAAACAAACATTTATCTAGCTAGAGACAATGGAAAATGCTCCTACATGGGATACACAGCAAATGAGATCTGGGGATCAGAGGGCAGCAGGGCATCATGGGAGAGGGAGGAGCTAGAGCCTTGGATCCGTCTGTAGTATGTTGCCAGCTCGGATCCGATACCAGATCCTAGACCCCATGGTGATGAATTATGACGTAGGATAACATCAGATCTACTGTTTCTACAGTTATCTGTTGAAAATATTAAGCCAGAGACTTCAGTTTATCCAGAGAAAGGTAGGGTCTTTGATTACTGGACTCAACTGAGGACCCACAGAAATCCACTTTCTCCGAAGGGGCGAGCTTCTGTTTGGAGATGCTGAAGGAAAACCCTAGGCTTTGGAAGCAGTCCATGGTGAAATGTATAACCCTCTCCACTTCCTCGTGGGATATAGCATAAATGGGGCAGTTATCCAGGTATGGGAGCATAGCTCTACAATTAGTGATTACTACAGCCAGTCACTTTGTAAAATCTGGTTGGGGAATCCAATTCAAAGGGCAAGGAGGTAAACTGTAACTTGGACCCCCCCCCCATGCAAATCTCCTGGGAAAGTACATACAGAGTCATTCTGAGGTCCAGAGTACCCATCAGAGCTTGAGGACTAGGTGTGGTAAGAGGGATTGCAATATCGTTTTTTACATTTTGGGACTCTGAGAACTGTATTTCTCCTTGACAAATCCAGAATGGGCCTCCTCACTTTGGAGAGGTAGCATCCATCTCATATGAGGACTCAAATCTTTCACCTTTTAAACACTTTTACTAAATTCTAACATTTAAGACAATGACACAGTTATAAATGCTGTGATAGAAAAGGAAACAAATCACAGCAAACTTTTTTTATTTTTATACATTATACATATATTTTCTTTTTAACAAGTATAATTTACTTCAACGTTATACACACTGCTGAATTCTTACCTCCCTGAAATCACACGCCTGTCACGGACATTATTCAGCAGGTATTCACAAAAATTTAATTTCTGTGCAGTTTGTGCCTTCTCTTCTCTAAAGATCTGAAATTCACTTCTTTTAACTCCTTTACAATATTCAGTACCCCAATGACAGTTTATTTAGTTTTTGATTTCAATTTTTAGTACTTGCTTTTTTTTGGCAGCCAATAGCATTAAACTCAGTAAAACCTTACCATGCCTGGGCAATTCAAATCCTATATCCTAGGACAAAAGAATCATTTAGTTACAATGATTTACTCCCCCTCCAGCAAAGTACTCTGTATGACAACTAATTGCACCCCCCCCCCCAAAAAAAAAAAAAAAACATTCCTCTGTCTCATCATACCTCCTATCTACCTGAGGTAAAGTTCTCAAGTCTGCTTGGGGTATAACATACCTATGCAAACACTTTCAAGCAAAAATCTTAAGCCTTCTGGACTTTGTTGCATACATGGGAAGCATATAGATGCCATCTCGTTGTTTTGCAAACTGCCATTTCATTCTTTCTTCAAAATTTTTTTCTAATGTCCTCTGATTGCTTCTTTATTATTATAATGCAAAATTGTATATGCTTTACAAATCACCTCTTTTTTAAGAGCAACTTCTTTTGTAGGCTCAAGTAAAAATTCAGGCTGGGCATTGAGACAAGTTCCTTAAGATCGGATACCAGTACTGGAGGGGCCAGTCTGGGGCAATCAGAATAATTTTTGGTTTCTCCTGTCTCACCTTTAGGAGTACTTTGGGGAGGAAAGGCATATACTGATAGGTTTTTCCAGTTGAAAGATAAGGCATCCACTTCCCATGCTTGTCTGTGATAAGTCCTTGTGCAGAATCTTTTTAGTTGATAGTTGTGAGGGGCGGCAAACAGATCTATGTCCGGGCATCCCCATTTCTTTGTTAGCATGCTGAAGACTTGTGGAGCCAGGTGCCACTCGTGGGGATCCATGAGGTTTCTGCTTAGTGTGTCTACCAGAGTATTGTCCTTTCCTGGCAGGAATTGTACCTGCAGATGAACTTGGTAAGTCAATGCTGTGTCCCATAAAGCCATGGCTAGTCTACAAAGGGGGTACGAATGCGTGCCCCCCTGCTTGTTTATGTACCACATGACCGTGGTATTGTCTGTCTTTATCAGTAGTTGTCCCAGATGAATTAGGTCCTTGAAGGCTGTCAGGGCATTTTGAACAGCTAGCATCTCTTTTTGATTGATATATAGATGCATTTGATTTGTGGACCAGGTGCCCTGAATGCCTCTTCCTGCGTTGTGGGTCCCCCCTGGCATAATCTGATGCATCCGTTGTTAGGTACTGCCTGGCTGGGGGTAGTGAGAATGGCTGTCCCTTGTTTTGGTAACAAGCCTTTGCCCACCATCAAAACTCCTGTTGCAGGCAGGGAATGAGAGTAATCATTGTTTCCAGGCTGTGGCAATGTTGTGTCCAGACACTTTTTAGGTACCACTGAAGTTTCCTCATATGCAGTCTTGCATATGGAATTAGTAGGATGCAGGATGCCATGAATCCCAAAGCCTGCAGAATTTTTCTTGCAGATAACTGGGCCTTTGTTGCCATTTCCGTGAAGTAGGTAGTCATTTGCCTTTGTTTGTCTGGCGTGAGATAAGCCATCTGGGCAGTTGTATTTAAGCTTGCACCCAAGAATATTATCTCTTGAGAGGGTACTAGTTTTGATTTATTTTCATTGACTGTGTACCCTAGGCATGTTAAAAGTCTTTTCACAAACGCCAGATGCTGTTGTAGAATGCCCTTGTTCTCTGCTTGAATGAGGCAGTCGTCCAAGTAAGGATATATTTGTATTCCTCTTTGTCTACAGAAAGCAATTACTGGTGCCAGGCACTTTGTGAAGACCCTGGGTGCAGTAGATATGCCAAAGGGCAGTGCAGAGAATTGGTAATGCTTTGAACCAGCCTTGAATCTGAGGTATCTTCTGCATGATTGTCTGATTGGGACATGCAGGTATGCCTCTTTTAGGTTTAAAGTCACGAGCCAAGCCTTTCTGCCTGTCATGGGCATAAGCTGCTGCAAGGTCAACATCTTGAATTTTGGTATATCCAGGAAAGTGTTTAGAATAGATAGGTTCAGTATTGGTCTCCATGCTTTGTCCTTTCTGGCAACCAAGAACAGTCTTGAGTAAAATCCTTGTCTCTGCTCTTGCTGTGGCACTTGTTGAATAGCCCCCATGTCCATGAGGGATGAGACTTGTTTTTGAGTATCTGCCCATTAATTTTTTGGACGGTTTGGCGAACCGTTTGCTCTAGGAAGGGTATGGAAGTGAAACTTGCAGCCTTGTGACACTATGTCTAGAACCCATTTGTCCTAGGTTATAATGTGCCAATTTTGAGAAAAAAGTGCTATTTTTTCCCCCTAAGGGTGCTGCCAGTAGATAAGTGCTTGGTGCAGGCAGGGGGAAGTCATTGGGACTGTTTCCTGTATGGTTGTGATTTGTCTTCTCCACTTTTGGAGGAAGAAGCAGCCCATTGTACGAACCTTGCGGTTGGGATCTGCCCCTTTGAGGTCTGTCTGACACTGGAAAGGACCAATTCTTTGTAGGCCAATGTCTGCTAAACCTAGGTGGCTGTACTTGTAAAAAATCTTTGACCGTTTGCATAGATTTAGCTTTGTCCTCCATTTTCTTTAACACCTCTTCTGCCTTAACACCAAACAAGGCTTCATGCTGTAATGGTGCATCTAATAATTTAGCTTTGACATGATCAGGCAGATTTTGTTCCTTTAACCAAGCATGCCTCCTAATTACAGAACCTGTAACAGCGGCCCTGCAGGAGGCCTCCAGAGAATCAAAACCACATTGCAAAGTATGCTTTCCAACTTGTTCAGCTGCATGCAATAAATCCTACATCTCTTTGTTTTCTGCACATTCAGAATTTACCAACATTTTCTATTTAAGCATGACATATTGCTGATATCTGAGCATATGAAACTGGCAGTTTAAGGCCCTTATAGCCAAGGTAACAGATGTGTAAATCTTTTTTTCCCATCTATCCGGTGCCCTAGAATCTCCGTCAGAGGGGGTAGGGTTTTTTGCAGTGGAAGCCTTAACCCCTTTGGGACCCTGAGAAATAGTTTCTGGGTCTGCAGCTGGGTTTTTGAAAAGGAATTTATGAGAATCAGGAACCCTGTAGTATCTGTCAGGCTTAACGGGAGCTGGAGGTAAGGAGTCAAGGGTCAGACTGGACTCTGACAACACATCATCTACAATGTCTAACACAGGTGGAATAGCTAGAGGCCTGTATTGAGGAAGTAGAAGTCGTCCCTGAGCCTCTTCTTAGATTCTGAAAAATCTTGGCTCTCCCAGTGGAAATGCTCCCTCATGGTATGCAAGGTTTCCCCAAAGGAATAGTCCTCAGGAGAAGCTGAAGGAATAGATTCTTCAGCATCAGAATCCTCATAGGGGGGGAAGAGAATATTCCTGATCAGAAGAGGAATCAGAGGAAATGGAAACCTGATCTGAAGATTCAGTCTGTCTTCTTGCCTAAGCCTCTTATCAGGAGGGGGTGGGAACCCCTGATCAAGGTAATGAAGTCTTTGGCCATTTTGAGCATCTGTTTTTTGGGCATGGAGGCCTGTCCATGTGGCAGGTGAACTTGTTTTTTTGCCTTTAAAGGTGCTTTAGTCTTTGCCTTTGAAGCTGAAGTTGCTTTTATGTATAATTATTTAGGTCTGAATACACCCTCAGAAGCCGATACTTGCTCAGCGGCTCTGGACCCATCTGAGGGAATAGTCTCCGAGGCTCTAATAACTTGAGTTTCCAGCGGCCTGACGGACTCCACGTGGGAGTCGGTAGCGGCCTGCGACTCTAAAGTAGCGGCGTCAGGGGCTGCAAAAGCGCCTCACTGAGAACTGGCGACTGGCTTAGGAGAAGCTTCATTATCGGTTTTGGGCCTCGGTTGCCTGTCTTTTTCTTTGCGCTTTTTGTGAACTCTGGTAGTTGGATGGCTATCCAACGACATTGTATAATTAAATCTGCACCCAAAATAGCTTAATGCAAAATCATACCGACGCTTAATAGTGCGTTGGTTAAATCTAGCACAAAACCGACAAGTTGAAACGTCGTGGTCAGGGCCTAGTCAAGGAATACAGTAAGAATGAAAGTCCTTACGAGGTATTTGCTTCCCACAAGAAATACAATTATTAACTTTTTCTGACATCGGTCTGGAGCAAGAAAAAAGTTTCCCCAACGGGGTACTTAGCTTTTAATAAAGACTTCAGATCTGAAACTTGAACATGAAAATCTCAGGAGTCGGCCGACCGGCACTTGCGAACTGCTTCTGCTTCGGGCACCGTGCAGCAAGAAAGACTGAAGAAAATGGCGTTGGCTGCATCTTTTATACCCCTGACAACCTGACGTCAGGGAGGGGGCGACTGTGGCCGACGCAGGACCCAAGACTTTGGAATTCAGGCTGAATGAGGGCAACCTGCCAGCAGGATTACCCAAATGTAATGACTGCAACAGTGAAACACTAAGAACATCTCCTGGACCTCCACGCATCAACACTGGATGTTCTCCTTGACTAGAATACTGACTACACTGTCTGCCCTTTCTGAAACAAAATGTGCTCCAGCTACAAGCAACTGGGGAGGGACGTCTTCCTCAACTCTATATATGGGTTCTCAGTTTAGCAGGACATGCCTTGATCTGCAAACATGATGTCCTTCAAAGGTGCCTTTTCCTAGGTGCCTCGTATCTCTAAGATGTGAGGTCTGGGGGATGGATGAGGAAATGCATCACTGCAACCTACATCCTCAAACTTTGCAGGTATGTTGGACCCTATCACTGCATCACCACAGTCCCTGAACGTCTTTTCTTTAGACTATTTTTCTGCTTAATTTCTGGAGTTGGGGGGTGTCAGGAATCAACTGGAAGATGTCACTTCACTATGTGTCAAGGCCTCAAGTCTCTTTCAATCTAGTAGTCCTGCAGAAAATGCCTATTTCACCCAAGAGGTTTTGGTATAATCCATTGACAGACTATATTCTTCAAGATTATATTCTGGGATTAGATAACTGCAAACCGGGCGCCATAATCGACTCTCCAGCCGACACAAGCATCCTACAAAAGGGCCTCACAGAAACAGACAACTGGTGCCAGAGCCATGGCCTCAAGCTAAACGCCAAAAAGTGTATAGTCATCCCCTTCGGCAAAAACTAAGTGCCCACAAATTACCACATAGATGGTAATCCATTAAGTACGGAAGAAGTAATTAGGGACCTGGGGACCCAAGTTGATGGCAATCTCTCATTCGACAACCACATGGCCAAAGTGGTTAGAAAAACATTTTATATAGCCCACCTAATCATGAAGGGATTCACATCTAGATCAGCGGAGGTCATCGTGCCTCTTTACTTATTCCTCATCAGGCCCATAATTGAGTACAGTGCCCCTTTTGGGATGTACCTTACCAGACACCTGCAGCAACTGGAAAGACCCCAAAAGTACCTCACCAAGAGGATCAATGGGCTCAAACAGATGCCATATGCTGCCCGGTTAAAGAAACTCCAGCTCTACTCAGTGGCATACCGCCTGCTTAGAGGCGATCTGTGCCTGACGTATAAAGCCATGTCCAACCCGGAATTAATGGACATGCTGCACCTCAGAAAATCCAAATCCCATCGAGCTACGCGCTTGAGAGACTTGAACCTCAGCACTGAAATAAATAGGACATGCTGGAGGGACAGATTCATAACCCAGAGGCTCCCTTCACTCTGGAATAAAATCCCAGTCCAGGTTAGACAGAGTCCCTCATTGACTCTCTTCAAGAGGAATCTTGATGAGTGGATGGGAGATCGTAGATTTACTCCGGGTATCACTTCTGTGTCACTGTTTGACAGAGGCACAGTATACTAACCTCGAAAAACGGCATAGCAAAATTCATTTAAAATGGGTGGCGAAAGCCAAACACACACTGGCTAGGCTTGTAAATGCCTTAGGGCAGATAGCCTAGTATGAACCTATGAAGTATGACAGGTGACTTCCAAGATGGCTCGCACATTCAGTAACAGCTTAATTCTAGCTCTCCAAGTGTGAAAACAGAAACTTAGCAGAGAAAACCAGTGGAGTTATATTTCTGGGTACCTTTCAGTAACTGGTTAGTAAATGCACTGCCTGTATGCCATAAAAAAAGAAATACAGAAAACGTGAAAGAAAATCAGCTACAAAAGGTGAGGAAAAAACAATGACTGGGAAATGTACTGCAGCGGTTAAGCAAAAAGTAGTGCAAACTCTAGACATGACTTCCAGTAACCTAGATGAAAGTGTAAGACAAGTGCACATATACATGATTAAAATAAATGAAACACTGATGAAGTATATCAACTGAAACAACAATAGGCTGGAAAAAACAGATGAAGCTTTATACACAGACATTCAGATGAAATGATAAAAACTGCAAAAATTAGAGGTCAAAATGAAGAAAAGACTGGATGAATACGAGACTACAGAAGAGATGTTTCAAACAATAATAGAATTAGAGGACAGAGCACATAGGGTAAAGCTGAGATATTTTGCTGTACCAAAGAAGCTGGAAGGAACAGACTATTAATTTTATTAAAGTACAAATAATCAACTGGACTAGTATTCCACAGCAGGAGCTGGTAGGTGAAAGGACACATTGTGTGTATGCTCCAAACCTGGCTATGAGAAAGCAACCTACACCTTTAATACTAAAGATGCAATCTTACCAGCAGTAAAAGTTGATTCTGACAAAACTGTGTCAGAAAGACAAAGTACTAAAAGTGAGAGACAGAAGAGTGTTTGTGGAAAATGATTATTCATTGTAAGACGAGTAAATATATTCAACTTTTCAGGGAATGTCGAGAAGCAGGCATGAGATTCAAACTGCTGTACCCAGCTATCTTCAAAATATCTTTCCATGGAAAGACAAAATAATTTTTGATGAAGTACATGCTAAACAGGAAATACAAAGCTTTGTCTATCAAAAAGTGAGCTGTGAAACAAAAGGAGATTCTGCTTCTTGTTCTTCTGGTAATAAAGACCACAGAGAGACTGTGCCAGTAAAACAGTTTCCAATGTTTCACTGGAAAATGCTTGACAGAAGAAAAAAAAAGCACAAGAGTTGACCAGAAAAATTGAGAGTACATTGGAAATAAAACAGAGACAGTATTTGGAGAGATGGAGATGAGCATGTAAAAAAAACACTAACCTGGAAAGTGACAAATGTAGGATTACAAAGCATTAATTATATTTGTAAAACATGACAGAACAAGAACATCTAGAAATATTGGATTCCTTTGGACTTTGTATGGGAATCTAAAGTATATGGCCTACTTCATGTCATTAATGTTCAGAAAAATACTTAGGAAAGGGGAAGAGGAGGGAGAAAGCAAACTGTGAATAAAACATTTTTTTTCTTAATGGTACTATTTTTATAGTGCATGATTTTCTTTGCATGCTATAAAGTTTTCTCAGTTCTCATTTATTTTTAAGTGTAACATGGATATCAAAGTAAACAGGTGCTCCTGCTTTTTTTGTTCAGTTTTAAGAAATATAAGCAATGTAACAAAAAAAGCAACTTTAACAAAAGTCTGGTTAAAAGAGAATGACAAAAGAAAAAAATCAGTGTGCTTTTTCTAATTTTTAGATAGGGGGATGCCTGTATTAAGACCCTTAGCTTGATCTAGTAACAAGTCTTAAATAAAAGCAAGTAAATGAAAAATAATACTGAAATGTTATAAGGCCTTTTTCTTGCAAGTAAATGCATGCTTAGTAGCAATTCTATATCTGGTCCTCTAGTCTCCAGGACACAGTCTGATAAAGAGAAATGGCTAGGAAATAATGTTCTCTGAAAGCATTCAAGTGTTTACTCAGCTGGGATAGCTATAAATATATGAGAAAACCACACAGCACATAGCTGAAGCACAGCCTGCACCATGTGTCTTAGCATGGATAACCTTTATTTTAGGTTAACTCAAGTCTATGAGTGTAGCTATCAGCTTGGAACATCAGTTCCTATTAGGAGGGTAAAACTTTAATATTTGAAGATGTACATAGTTTTGTGCATTATTATTGAGTTAATAGGTTTTACAGGGGTATTGGGGTGTGTGTGTTTTTTGTTTGAGGGCTTTCAATAAATCAAAAATGTTATAAGATGTGACATAGGCTCAAACGGATATGACAAGAAACAAATGTCAAGAAAGATACACCTGCTAAACAGTGTATGCAAGTAACACAAAAGCTGGAACTAGACAGTTAATAAAAAACGTGTCCATAAAAGGTGAGAATAATAACTTTTTAGTACAATGATGCTTTCTGCAATGTCTTTAAATGCCAATGGTTGGTCTCACAGATAAATACAAAAAAAGAGTAGTGAACTATATTAAAAAATGTAGAGTGCAAATAGATATGCTGCAGAAGACATACTGGAAAAGAACCGAATGTGTGAATTTAATAAAGGTTTTCAGGATGGTTATTCAGTGGAATACCTGGGACAAAGGAAAAGTGGAGTAATTACATTAATTGCAAGAGGAGCTCCAATAGTGATAGAAGAAGATAAAAAGATGGCAATGGTAAATTTGTACTAATAAGGGGCTACTGGCAAGGGAGGAGGATTACAATGGCATGTATTTATATTCCGTCTAAAACTGCTATAATAGAGCTTAAGAAAATTTGGGGAGAATCAGCTTTCAGCAAGGAATATTACTTACAGATGGGGACTGCAATTTGATTTGCAACAGTGAATATGTGTCTGGGGGCCCAGAAAGGAAAATATAACAAAGGATGGTAGCCTTTTTAAAGAAATTTATGAAAATATTTGGCATGGCAGATGTGAATTCAGTAGTACGAGTTCGGAGTGAATTTACATATTATTCCACAAGATACAAAAACTACACTTCACAGGAAAATGTACATTTAGTTGAAGGTCTTGATATGTATCCAATAACTATTTCAGATCATGTTCCAATAACAACTAAAATAAAAACATAGGGTAATGAAATAAAAATGAGACACTGCTCTTTTCCCACCTATTTGTTGAAAAGACAGGAATTTAAGGAACGGGTAAGCAGAAATTATCAGAAGCTCTAAGAGAAAATATATATTTTTTCTGATATACAGCTAAGGACTGGCATAAAATTAAAGTGGAGTTTAAAAATTGGGTGGAAATAAAAGAATTGGAGGTATGGTTAAGAAGCAACAAAAAATATTTAGAGGGACTGACAAATGTTCAAGTATTACAAAATAGGGGGAGAGTCTGACAGAACAAGAGGATGAGCAACTGCAGAATGCTAAACAGAAAATAAGGGACTACCTTAGTAATATGCATGACTTTAGAAAAATTGCTGTTAAGCAACTGTTTTTTTGATAACTCTAGAGGCATAAAAACTTTTATCACAACAACTCAGTCAACACAAAGTAGAAAGGGCCGTCACCAAGCTTCAGAAGCCTATAACAAGAAAGATAACAAGAGATCCTGTAGAAGTACTAGAAATATTTTTGAAATTCTATGGAAGTCTGGATAAAGCAGAGAAATATGGAAATCATGAAAATATACAAATGGAAATGTTTACGGAAGAATTGCAGGACTTTAAATCTTTATTTCTACTTGGGTAATCTTGGGTTTCTACCGACTTACTTCTATCAATATTACCCTGCAAAGAACAGTGTATGTGTTCAACTTTCCTTATATGTAGGGTAGCACACACACTCAATCAGACCAACGCTGTCCCAACCTGAAACCCTCTTTAGCCAACCCCACCGTTACGCCCACTGCCTAATAATTTACTTTACAGTCATTCCCAGTGGAAAAGTTTGAATTTGGCTACAGAAATCTAGTATAGCCCAAATAGACTATCTTTACCACTTACCCTGCAATCCTTGCCAAAGGTTTTAGCCCACTCTAGGACCTGCAAACCCCCATCCATTTTCCTTGCAGGACTTTAAATCTTTATTTGTACTTGGGTAATCTTGGGTTTCTGATGACTCACTCCCATTAACAGTGTTGTGTGCTCTGACGTGAGTTACTTCCCTCCCTCATTTGGCTCTCCTTAGCATTTCATTGGCTCACACTTTGTCATTCTTTATTTGCCTGCCCACTGACAGCAGATCAGAATGTTTTTTTTACCCTACTTGCATAGCTTGGAGCCATCTTTAAATCTAAAATCTTCCCTGCTGGATTTAACTACTGTGGTCTCCTAGATGAGTGTATGTCTCTAAATGTAAGTACACTGGCTTCTATTGCACAGAGTATAAGTTAAAAATACTATTGACTGATGCATACTGATTTTAGATGCTGCCATTGGGAAATTTAGGCTCTCATGTTTGTAAACACACAGACACCTTTCTAGTCCTCTCTTTCTTTTCCCTCCATATCTACAGACCACAGACACATTTCTAGCCCCTATTCTATTCCAACCTACCACTGGAATTAGCCTAGCTGATTGTGTTTTGCTAACTGCTTCAGTAATCTGTTTCTACCCGCTCCGTTCACCCTGCGGGCTCACTCTGCTTTCAACCCTACCCCCAATTCCCACCCACCCCAGGGGTCCTACCCTTATACTTACTAACCACACCTCTTCCTCTTTCCATTACTCGCTAACCACACCTCTTCCTCTTTCCATTACTCTCTAACCACACCTATTACTCTAACCACACCTATTCCTCTTACCATTACTCTCGTTACATACCTCTTGCTCTTACCATTACTCTTCAAACACACTCTTCCTCCTACCTTTACTTTCTAAACACTCTCCAGTTACCCAACTGCACTAGTATTAACCTCTCACCACTCTCCTTTTATCACATCACATCCTACTCCCTTCTTTCATTTCCACCCAGTGAATTTCTTTTTCTACCTACAATCTATATTTATTCATACAATGTATAAACAACCCATCCCATCTTATGTCCCACTCTTATTCACACTCTCACTACTACCTCCTTTAATCCTCACCCATCTATTCACCTCCTTTGAAAACCCACTTGGCCCATACCTAAACTACCCCAAGAAAGAAACCAACTCTCCAAACTCTCCTCTCCTTTTTATTCATGCTAATATAACATCCTCATCTAACTATATGCCTCCTAAATACCATAGAACACTACACATAAAATACAACAATCAGAACCCCAGGAAAGGCCTACCTCTATACAGCAGATTCCCCAACCCAAACTATCTAAGTCTAATACTTTCTTTAAAGGATGGTGACATCCACCCTATCCCAGGCCCACAAAACTCCTATCTCTCTCCTCAACCACAAAGAATCACCTACTCATGCCCTCTCTAAACCATCGAACTCCCTTTTAATTGCTCATCTTAATATACATAACATAAACAATAAAGTAACTAAACTCCAAGCTCTAACTGAAATCTACTCCTTTGATATTCTCTGCTTAACAGAAACTTGGTTAAAACCTGTAACCAAAGACAATGAAATCATCCCATCTGGATATAATATCCTGAGACTAGACAGAGTATCCAAGAAAGGTGGTGGGGTTGCTATTCTATATACATCTAGCTTACAATTAACCACTCATGACTGTAAACCACCTACAGTCTCCAATGCAGAAATTCTTATCTCCAAACTTCATCTTAATGCCAAATCCATCTATATTATCTGTATATATTTACCACCTGGTAACAACACTGCCACCATGGAAAACATACTTTGCTGGCTTTCCCAATACCTGCCCCAAGAAACCATAATCCTAGGCGACACAAACATTGACCGGAGCTGCTACTGCAGCAGCCTCCCCACAAACCATATTAACCTATATGGGTATTCCCAAACTATTACCTCCCCCCACCAGGATAAATAAATCTAACAAGAAATCAAGCTTATTAGACTGGATTCTCATAAACCATCATCCTCACATTTATGATTTAGGAACCCTCCCTTACGATTTAAGTGACCACTTTCTTACCAATATCATTAGACATAAAAATCAACTCTCCCATTCCAACATCTGATCAAAAACATCAGATCTAAAAAGTACTTTAACCCTGAACTATTCCAAATGGAACTAAGAGCTTGCAACTGGTCTCCCTCACAAAACCTCTCTTTAGAGGAAGCTGTTAGTTACTTTAACTCCAACTTCCTTGCCATTCTCAACCACCATGATCCAACCAGATTAATTAGAATTAAAACCAAATCTGCTCCATGACTTTCCAAAGAAACCAAACGTAAAATAAATCTTCGAAACAAACTTTGGGCAAAATGGAGGAAGACTAAAAACCCTACAGACCAATTAACATTTAGACAGCTAAGAAATTAAACCAAGAAAGCTATAATATCTGATAAAAAAAAATACTACATGCAATCCCAACAAGCTAATCAAAACAACCCACAAAAATTTTGGGCTAGTATTAACCAACTACTCCATCCAGGTCAATCCACTACTCCAAACCCTCAAAATACTGACCACAAAAATCCAATGAATACAGCTAATGCTTTCAATACTTTTTTTACTAAGCTATACAAACACTAGCTAGTCAACTATCACCTAATAACTTCACTCTACCTTCCTATAAATCAACCTTACCCCCTACTTTTCATAGTCAACCTGCCCCAACAATAAATATTCTAACCCTTCTACAGAAACTAAAACCATGCTCACCCTCAGCAGACCAACTACCTGCTGAATTCCTACAACAATCAGCCAAAGCTATTGCTTATCCCATTTCTATTCTGATCAATAGAACTATTACCAAAAGTCATATCCCCAGTTTATGGACTACTTCCCATATTATCCCCCTCAATAAAGGTGGACACTCCACTGAACTCTCCAACTACCGCCCCAATTACCCTTCTCTCTCCTTTGGCAAAGATCATGGAGAAATGCATTCATACAATTACTTGACCATCTAACCCAAAATAATTTACTTTCCAACTGTCAACATGGATTCAGACCTTCACATAGCACTTCTACTGCCCTTCTTTCCTTCACAGATTGTATCAACAAAAAACACAATCTTAACAAGCTTTCTTCAGCACTATTTATTGACCCGCCTAAAGCTTTTGACATGGTAAATCACCAAATTCTCATCAAAATACTGAAATTCATGTCACTAGATACATCTTATATAAACTGGTTCCAGTCCTACCTTGATAAAAGACAACAGGCCGTACTATGGCACAAGTCTCTCTCCATTCACCTGCCCATCAACCTCGGTGTCCCTCAAGGGTCCATCCTAGGACCTCTACTTTTTTCCATATTTATTTAATGACCTTCACTTTGCCATCCCCCAAGCCACATGCATACAATATGCAGACTCCACACTGATATGCTCAGCCACCTCCTCTTCTGAACTTCAATCTCTTACCCAACAAGTATTTAACACAGTTGAGAAATGGTTCACACATAGATGCCTTCTCCTAAACCCCAAAAAGACTAAACTCTTCCTCTTCTCTCCCACCAATAAGTCCTCTCCTCTTGATTTCTCAGTTATCTCTACCAATAAAACTATTACATCCCCTGAACCAACCACCAAACTATTGGGTATCACCACTGACAACAATATGAACTTTGATATCCATATTAACAATACTATAAAAACTGTCAACAAAAAATTTGTCTCTCTCTATACGACAAAATCCTTCCTCTTACCTTCAGCTAAAACCACTATAGCACACACTCATCTAATCTCTTCACTTCTTTATGCCTCACCCATTTTTACTAATCTATCTAAACATAAACTTAGCAAATTGGAAATGTCCTACACTAACATTGCCAGATTTGCTACAGGCAACCCATTTAGAACCCACCACTGTATTAATTTAAAGCAGCTGGGATGGCTTGAACTACAAAATCTGATTAAATTCCATCAACTATCTATAGCCCACAACACTCTTTATAAATCTTCCAAAACTCCTATTCTATCCACACTCATCACTCCCGATAAAAACATGAAATCCTTAAGGTCTTCTGAGAGACTTCTTGTACATACCACTAAACCAAACAATAAGGCTGGTGACTCCCTCTTTTCTAATATTGTTGGAAAAGCCTGGAATCTTCTCCCCAATGAACTCTCCTCACTTCCCTCACTATCATGATTCAAAAACAAATTGAAAGTGTTCCTCAGAACACACTGGTTATGCCCCTGTACTAAGCCTGGCTAGTTATGTCTCTCTTAATACTTTGCTCTTCCTACCCCTTCTACTCATTAACTGTAATTCCTTCCTTATTAACCATAACACTATCTCCCTCTAGAACATCTTGTTTATACTAGCATGCTATGTTATGCCTGTATTCTGCACTGCTGAATTTACTGTGATAACCTGTAATATGCATTGTAAATATGATTTTTGGTTTAATGTTTCCTTATTTGTTATCTTGTTAATTTCATTGTTCTATCTTGGAGCTTATCTCCCCAGACTTCTACTGAAAATGGACATGTATCCAGTTAGACTAGCCCGGTCAACAAATGTAAAATAAAATAAATAAATAAATATGCCAAGGTTAGAGGCACATGAGGCTCAATTACTATAGGAGATGAGATAAAATGGGGATGTATAAACAATCTACAGGAAAATCCCTGGAATAGATGGTATTGCTGTAGAAGTTTGGAATGTAGTAGGGAAAAACAATAAAGATCTGGAAGTTTTTGTTTAACAGTATTTTAAGAGGAGGAGAAGTACCAACATCCTGGAAGAAAGTGGTGGTAGCTCTAAGTACTTAGAGGGTAAAATCCATCAGATCCAACTTCATACAGGCCCATTTCAATAACAAACAATGATTATAAAGTGTTTATCTCTATAAAGGCTAAAAGAATGGCAAAAGTGATGCCAAAATTGATAGATATGGATCAATGTGGTTTTGTGGAGGGGAAGCAAACATTCTACAACATTAAGAGAATACTGATCCACAGGAAAGCAGAATGTAAGAAAATACTACTATTGTTGGTGTATTCTGATGCAGAGAAAGCATTTGACAGAGTAAACTGGGACTTTATATAAACATTCGCATTCCCTTATAAAATTATAAGGGTGATTAGGATGATATATGAGGGATTGTAGGCAAAAAATGAAGTGGGTAGGGTCCTCTCTGATAATTTCTGCTTGAGCAGAGAAGCCAGGCAAAGGTGTCCTCTCAACCTTTTGTTATTTGCATTATACTTAGAACCACTGGCAAGGAAAATAAGTGACTCAGAAATTCAAGGATGTAATTGGTATTTGTGTCATGAAACGCTGGCTCTATCTGCAGATGGTATAATGCTTATTTAAGACATAACAGTGTTGGGGAACATTTTGTGACCATTTCAGATGTTTTGGGATACAAAATTAAAGAATCTAAAACAAAGGCAACAGCTGAAATTACATATCCACACACAAATTGGTTTAGCAATATCCATATTTATGGGGACATGATAAAATGAAGTATTTAGGAGTATTGATTGAAAATGATTCTGGTATAGCAGCTAAGGACATATGGGAAGATACTAAACAAAAGATAATACAAAAACTGAGAAACTAGAAGCTCTTTTATATGGATATGGATATTAAGATACAAGCAGTTAATCTTATACACAGGTTAGGCATATTTTTATCAACCAGAGGACAAGTTGTGGATAGCAATTAATGAAGAGCTAAAAGACTATCTGGGAGGAGAAGACAGTAAGAGTCAAGTGGGATATGTTGATTTTTCCAATAGAATAAGGAGGATAGGGATTGCCCGATATGAATGGGGTATGTCAGAGATATGCAGTTAAGGCTCTTCTGCATAGCAAAAGTAAAAACCTATAACTCAAAGTGGAAAGTGATGATGGTGAAACAGAAAGAGCTCAAAAAAGTACAGTTTTGTACCTACCATAAATGTAGATGTTCGAAGATCCACATTGCTGCAGTCCTTACACTTGGGTAGTCCGCTGTCCTCGGTCGGCCCGAATATCAAAGTATAAGGCTGACGTCGGTCAAGGCGCATTAGACTGACATCAAGACGTCAGGGTACAAATGCGCATGACCGACGTCATATCCTCAGTCTTTTCTTGCCCCAGATGTCAGAAGACCCTAAAAAGAGAGGTCAAAACCAAAAGACAGCAAACAACCAACCAACCACCCTTGCACTAATAATATGTACAATATATACAATATACACAATATTTACAACCCAACCCACACAACCGCCTCTAAGTACAGAGGGGAAGGAGGGAGGGTAAATTGGACTGCAGCAATGTGGATCTTCGAACATCTACATTTATGGTAGGTACAAAACTGTACTATGTTCTTCATCTCACATTGCTGCAGTCCTTACACTTGGGTAGAATCCCAAAGCAGAGGTAAGGGAGGATGGCAAAACTATAAAGCAGCAGGAGCTGCCAAAATGCCTTGTAAAATAGCAGTGGCAAAACCAGCCCTAGATTTAGAGTAAAGTGGAAGGTGATAATGCTTAGAGAAAGTATGCACTGAACTCCAAGTAGCTGCCTCCAAAATATCTTTAGTTGCCACCCCCCCTTAAAAAAGCTGTCGAAGTGGCAGTAGCCCTAGTGGAATGAGGCCTAATCCCAGCTGGAATCTCCTTACCATTATGGGAATAACAGAAAGCAATGCAAAACCCAATCCACTTAGAAATAGTTTGTTTTGACACCGGCTTGCCCTGAGAACTCAAAGCAAAAGAAACAAATAACTGCTGAGACTGCCTGAACCCTTTAGTTCTGCTCAAATAATATCGCAACTGCCTGTGTACATCTAAAGTGTGCAAAATCTTTTCCCCTTTATTTTGGGGATTTGCATAAAAAGTAGGCAAATGAATAGTTTGGTTTAAAGCCACACTAGAAACCACTTTAGGCATAAAGGAAGGATTAGTACGCAAAGATACCCTATCCTTATGGAAAATTAAGAAAGGCTCAACCGCCATAAGGGCCTGTAATTCAGAAACCCTTCTTGCAGAGGTAATGGCCAACAAAAAAGCAGTCTTCCATGATAAATATTTCAACTCGGCAGTAGCTGCAGGCTCAAAAGGTTGTAGAGTGAGTTTCTCCAACACAAAATTGAGATCCCAAGCAGGAGTAGGAGCTCTACGTGGGGGTCTTATATTCTTCGCCCCTCTAAGAAATTGCTTGAACAAAGGATGAGAAAACAATGGTGGGTCACAGTCATAGTGAGCAGAAATTGCTGCAGCATGAACCTTAATAGAAGAGAAGGACAAACCTTTGTCCAGTAACTCAGTAAGATATTGAAGAGCCACACTTAAATTAGGCTCAGAAACATCAAATTCCTTTGCTGCACTCCAAACTAAAAATCTCTTCCATTTATCTGCGTACACTTTCCTTGTACTAGGCCTTCTGGCTTCCAAAATAACATTCAAAACTTGTTGTGGAAGTTGAGACCCTCCAGGGTTCAAAACAGAATATGCCAGGCTGTTAGGTGAAGAGAGTGAAGTTTGACATTGAGTAAATGACCGTTCTCCTGAGACAGCAGGTGTGGAATCGAAGGCAAAGGCCATGGAGGCTCCCGTACCAGACTTCTTAGTAATGGGTACCAGTGCTGTCGAGGCCAATCTGGAGCTATTAAAATCATCTTTGGCTTGTCCTGTCTGACCTTTAGGAGTACCTTTGGGAGGAGAGGCAGAGGTGGAAAAGCATACACATGCAGATTGCTCCAATTGAAAGAAAGAGCATCCACTTTCCAGGCTGTGGGATGAAACCTTTTTGTGCAAAACTTTGGCAGCTGGTAGTTTAGTGGAGAAGCGAACAGATCTATGTCTGGAGTTCCCCATGACACTGTCAATTTCTGAAATACATGAGGATCCAATTTCCACTGTGGGGATCCATAATTGCCTGCTCAACACATCTGCTAAGGAGTTCTGTGCTCCGGCAGAAACCTTGCCTGAAGATTTAGCTGTAAACTGAGAGCAGTCTCCCACAAAATCATTGCTTGCCTGCATAGAGGATAAGAATGTGTTCCCCCTTGCTTGTTGATGTACCACATGACCGTTGTGTTGTCTGTTAGAATCAACACCTGCCCTGGAAGAAGTAAATCCTTGAAAGCCATTAATGCAAATTGGACTGCTAACATCTCCTTCAAGTTGATATGTAGATGTTGTAGTCTGGCAGGCCACGTGTCTTGTATCCACTTTCCATTTAGATGAGCTCCCCAAGCTTTGTCTGAGGCATCTGTCGTTAGAATCTGACTCGCCTCTGGCCGGGTCACAGAGAGTCCCTTGTTTAGGTGACATTCCTGAGCCCACCACAAAAATTCCTTTTGAATGCAAGGTATTATCTGAATGACAGTGTCCATATCCTGGCAGTGCTGTGTCCATACATTTTTGAGATACCATTGTAACTTCCTCATATGCAGTTTGGCATTGGGAAGCACCAGAATACAAGATGCCATGAACCCCAAGGCTTGAAGGACTGTCCTTGCAGTCAGCCTGGACTGATGAGACAATTGATGGAAGTAAAGGGAAAGATTCTTTTAAAACACACCAAACAGCCAGTAAGTTTTAACACAGGATATGGTAGGTTAAAAATGCCTAAATTTAGAAATGTGAAAAATAGGTTTATTCCTACCATATCAGTGCCAGCCATTCAGGTGTTTCAGAAAGTTCTCTTAAAGGAAACTGAACTAATGTTTAAGCAGTTCTGTAAAGAAAAGAAGAAATTTAACCTTACAAAAGAAGAGTGGCTGGCTTTACAGGATCTTAGGAAACTTAAGAACAATTACATATTTAAATGTGCTGACAAAGGGGGTAATTGGGTGATACAAAATAAATCTGATTACTGTGTTATGGTTAACAATTTGCTCCAGAATAATGATGAATACACAAAACTTAGTAGGGACCCACTTAAATTGTATAATGAGGAACTTCTCAATCTTTTGGAAAAGGGAGAACGATTGGGATTTTTTTCTAATGTTGATGTTAATAAAATGTACATAAAGGACCCTGTTTCACCCATACTATATGCCTTACCTAAGATTCACAAGGATCTTAATATGCCCCCTGGTAGGCCTATAGTGTCGGGGATTGGATCTTTCTTGGAAAATGTTAATGTTTTCCTGGATTCACAACTAAAAATTTACATCAGTAGGGTTAGTGCTCATATTAGTAACACCCAGGAGTTAATAAATGAAGTACAGAAGATAACATGGGATAGTGACTACTATTGGGTGACTATTGATGTTAAATCATTATATACTAACATCAGCATTAGATGGGGACTTGATGCGATCTCCTCTATGTTAGGTGAAGGTCCCAGAACTAATTTTTTGATCTCACTTTTGGAATTCTGTTTGACCCATAATTATTTCACATTTAATGGTGAATATTTTTTACAAAAAAAAGGAACGGCAATGGGAGCTGCCTATGCTCCCAATTATGCCGTAATATACATGGATTTTTTTGAGAAAAAGTTCATTTATCCTAGCATATTTTTTCATAATAAGGTTATCTTGTATAAACGGTTCATTGATGACCTGATATTCATATGCAAAGGGGATATTTATGAGTTTTGTGAATTTTTTGAAGAATTGAATGATAATGAACATAGTCTGTCTTTTTCTTATGAGGTCAATCGGAATCAGATTAATTTTTTGGACTTAACTTTATTCATAAGTAACAACAAGATTGAGTATAGGCCCTATAGAAAGGATACCTCAGCAAACATGTTTTTGCATGCGTCCAGCATGCACCCTCCTCATTTATTAAAAGCTTTGCCCTATGGTGAATTCAAAAGAATACACCAACATACCAGTATGGTATCTGAATTAAATTATGAGCTAAAAGAGGTATTTTTGAGATTGAATAACAGGGGCTATGATGAAAAACTACTATTGGATCATATGAATGGTATTTTGAACAAACATGGAAGCTTTAGGAAGCCATATTGGCAATTTTCAGGGATGGTTGAGAAAGATGATGATGATGTTGAAAATATATTTTTTGTAACAAAATATACAGCTTTTTCTGAAATATTTGTTTCCCTAATTAAAAATTTTGGTACTTGGTCAGTGAAGATGAGCTCATAGGTAAGCTTTTTCCATAAAATCATATTTTCATATAAAAAGGGAAAGAACTTAAAAGAAATATTAAATAATAACCTTTGTACAAAAAGAATGGATTATGCTTCCAATGTTGGTTCCTTCAGATGTAACTCTTGTAGTATTTGTGACAGAATTATTAATATCAGATCCATTAATAATGTTAACCATAACCCCATGCATTACTTTAACTGCAGATCCAGTGGTGTTGTTTATATATTAGGGTGTAGTTGTTATAATATGTGGTATATTGGGCAAACTAAAAGAATGGTAAGACTGAGAATCTTAGAACATTTAAGAGACATTAGGAATTCAAGTGCATTCAGTCCGGTTGCGAAGCATTTTTGTGAGACACATGAGGGAAAATCTGATTGTTTAAAATTTAGTATATTAGGCAAACCTAATTGCATTAAGGGTGATAATATTTGTGATAAATTGTTAGAACTTGAAACTAGGATGATTCTGAAGTTTAATACATTAAGGCCTTTTGGCTTGAATTTAGAATTAGGCATTTGAAGAATTAATTCATTGTTCAATTTGTTAAAATGCAATAATAATGTTCATTTTGTATGTTATATTTCATAATTCACATTATAAGAAATTATATTATATTATGAAAGATATATAATATTTAATATAAAAGTTTTTAGTAATTTGCATATATATGTATATATGTGTATAATAAGAAAAAATATATAAGCTATTCAAAATAATAACTTAAAAGTTTTTTTCCCTCCATTTTTGAGGTTAATTGTTTAATTAATTGAATAATTGCTGTAATTGATTCGTGTATAAAGACTGTTATTTTTTGTAATGTATTGTGACCCATTGAAGGCGAGATGCCGAGGTACCAGGTCTTGGAAATATAAGGAGAATTGCTGCTACTTACTGGCTGTTTGGTGTGTTTTTTATTCTTACTTCTGTGTTGTTTGGAAAGATTCTTTTGTTTGTCCGGGGTCAAAAAGGCCATCTGGGATGCTGTATTCAGTCTTACACCCAGAAAGCACATGTCCTGAGAGGGTACTAGACTGGACTTTATTTCGTTCACAGAATACCCCAGGCATCTTAGCACTGCTATCACATATTGCAAATGATGAAGAAGTTCGTCCTTTCCTTGAGCCAGAATCAGGCAATCGTCCAAATAAGGATAAATATGTATTCCTTTTAGCCTGAAGAAAGCTATCACTGGAGCCAGAACTTTCGTGAACACTCTGGGTGCAGTAGATAAGCCAAAGGGCAATGCAGAGAACTGATAGTGAGAAGTCCCAGCCCGAAAACGCAGATACTTCCTGCAACTCAGTCTGATAGGAACATGAAGGTAAGCCTCCTTGAGATCCAGAGTTACCATCCAGTGATCTTTGCCCAGCAGAGGTAAAAGCTGTTGTAACGTCAACATTTTGAACTTGGGAATGTCCAGATAAGTGTTGAGGATAGATAAATCTAAAATTGGTCTCCACGTGTTCCCCTTCTTTGGTACTAGGAACAGGCAAGAATAAAATCCTAGGCCCACTTCTGGCAGAGGGACCGGCTGTATGGCCCCTATTTGAAGTAGCAGAGAAATTTGTTTGTGAGCCTCTATTCTTTGCTGAGGAGGAACGTCTGGCATGCCTTTGAAAGGAGGCAAGGTATGGAAATAAAACCTGTAACCTTGGTGTATGATATCCAATACCCATTTGTCTTGGGTAATTAAACTCCAATTTTCCTTGAAAAGAGCCAACCTTCCTCCCAAAGGTGCTGCCAGACGAGAAGGCTCTGGCAGCTGAAAAGGTAGGTCATTGGGTCTGTTTACGAAAGGACTGACCCCTGCCCTCACCAAGACTGTGCAGGTGAACTCCCTGTTCTAGGCCTGAAAGAGCCATGAGCTCTGCCCCTACCACGTCTAGATCTACCCCTAGACTGGGAATCATAAGAAGGATACGTCCACCCCTTGGTAGGCCAATTCCTACTAAACTTCGGAGGCTGAACCTGCAAAAAATCTTTAACAGTCTGCATAGACTTAGCCATGTCTTCCATTTTCTTTAAGACTGCCTCCACAGGTGAACCAAACAACACATCAGACTGTAAAGGAGCATCTAAAATCCTAGCCTTAACATGGTCAGATAAATTCTGATCCCTCAGCCAGGCGTGCCTGCGAAGAACTGACCCAGTGGCAGCCACCCTAGACGAGGCCTGTACAGCATCAAAACCACATTGCAAAGAATGCTTACCCACCTGTTCAGAAACATGCACCAAATCTTGTAACTCTTTACACTCAATACCTTCCGCCAGAGCATCTACCTTAGACTTTAATTGAGAAAGTAGATAGTTTTGGTATTTCAACATGTGAAACTGGTAATTTAAAGCCCTCATAGCTAGGGTGGAAGAAGTATAGACTTTCTTTCCCCATCTATCCAAAGCCCTGGCCTCTTTATCTGGAGGAACCGGATTTTTTACAACAGAAGCCTTGACACCCTTAGGCCCCTGACTAACAGTTTCTGGGTCCGCCCTAGGACTCTTAAAAAGATATTTATGAGCTTCAGGCACCCTGTAATACCTATCTGGTTTAACAGGAGCAGGAGGCAACAAATCAGGATTAAGAGAAGCCTCTGCAAACACATCTTCCACAACATCCAGAACAGGAGGTATAGCCAAAGGCCTATGCTGGGGTAAAAACAAAAATTCCCTAAGCCTTTTCCTGGAATCAGAGAAGTCCTGACCTTCCCACTTAAAATGTTTCCTCATGGAATGAAGAGTCTCTGAAAAAGAAAAATCCTCAGGAGGAGAAGCAGAAGGAGTAGAATCATCCACATCAGAATCAGAATAAGGAGAATACTCCTGCAAGTCTTCAGTCAAGACTCTGAAACATCCGAAGCCTGCTCAAAACTCCCCAACTCAGGTTCCACCCTAGGTCTCTTATCAGAAGGGGGCAAAGAACCTCTAATCAAAGTAATCAAATCTTCTGCCATTTTAAGCATATGCTTCTTGGGCACAGATCCTGAAGAACTAGGAGTGACACCAACAGAAGCTAAACCTGGCCTGCCTCTGGGAGAAGCCTTGGAAACAGAAGGAGAGGGCCTAACCACCCTAGGAAGGGAGGGGAGTACAGTAACCTGAGAAGCCCCTTCAGCCTGACCTGCCTCCTGAGAGGCCACATCCTGCAACAACAAAGTCTCCCCCTGGGACTCCAGAGAAACCTCCGGCGGAACCCCCGGTTCCACGACACCTCTAAAGAACCGGCGTCCGGTACGGACGGCTCTTCTTGTCTGGGCTTAGCTGCTTTGTCTTTGCGCTTCTTCGAAGAAGCGGGCGTCGGAGCCTCCGACGGCATATTATAATTGCACCGCTTCCCGAAGACTAACCTGGCACAATCTAACCTTCGCTTAATAGTGCGCTTATTGAACCTAGCACAAAAGCGACACCCAACAACGTCGTGCTCAGGCCCCAAACAAGGAATACACAAAGTATGATAATCTCTATGCGGTATCTGTTTCCCACAAGAAATACAGTTATTCACTTTTTCTGACATCCGGTAAACCACTGAGGCAAGAAAAAACTAAAATATTCCCCAACGGGGTACTTAGCCAACTTTGACTCGGTCTGAAACTCAATTGAAAAATTTCAGAACGCCGAACGGCACTTGCAACGCTGCTTCTGCATCGGACCATGCGGCAAAAAAGACTGAGGATATGACGTCGGTCATGCGCATTTGTACCCTGACGTCCTGATGTCAGTCTAATGCGCCTTGACCGACGTCAGCCTTATACTTTGATATTCGGGCCGACCAAGGACAGCGGACTACCCAAGTGTAAGGACTGCAGCAATGTGAGATGAAGAACATCAGGGAGAGACTGAGATTTTGGATGCAGACCTTTAAGAAGAATAACAATAATCATGTACAATAGAATTCATAAAGTAGCAGAAAGTATTCTAAGAACTAAGCCAGCATGGGATTGGAGAAAGGAGATTCTGCCAATAGGGATGCCTGCAATTAGGGATACAGACAATAGGCAAGAAGAAACTGGAATTTACTGAAGAAAAATGGCAAACAAGGTATGGACAGCAAATAACTAGAGATGGAAAGGTAATAGAATGGGAAGATGCCAAGAATTTATTTGGGCTGTAGGTTAGAGATTGCCTTCCATATCAAGGATTGATAACAGAGTATAGGCAAAGAGAAATAAATTGGGGGTCCTAAACTAAAGACCAGTAATGCTGGAGTTTTAGTAGAATCCAGAAAGGAAGTTGCTGTTAAAAAATGAATAATTAGTAGAGCATATAAAACATTTCATGATAACTATAAGAATCAATTACAGGAGGTTAGAAATGACTGGGCAGAGAGACTGGATAAGCAATTCACAAAGATACAATGGGGGGATACATGTTTGTCTCACAAATATGCAACAAAATCTAGAAGACTTTGGATATATGTTTACACTCCAAGTAGACTCCAGAGAATTTTTCCTCAGGTAGACAGAAAATGTTGGAAATGTGATAGGGAAGAAAAAAAAAAATAACTGGGAATATATTTTCTGGGAGTGTAACGAGTTGGCAGACTTTAAAAATTCACTGCGGACAATTCTATCAGAAATACTGGGTACGCAAATTGGTGTAATTAGAGAAATTATTTTTCTGAGCTATGATACAGAATTGGAATTGCCTACACATAATGAGGCTTTGCTGAATTGAATTATGGTGCCTGCCAAAAAAGTAATTACTAGCAAATGGAAATTAAGTCTAAACCAACTGTACTAGAAGCAGTGAATATAGTAACAGAGTTAAAACAACTGGAATTAGCAGTGACGGCTGGTGACTTCAAATCAAAGGGGGGGGGCTGTAAGAGACAGCAGAATGGGTGGGGCTAATGTGAAGGGGTGGGGCCAACTAGAAAGGGGTGGAGTTATGCTAAACACTGCAAAAACTGGGACTTTAATTAAATACTCTGCCTGGATGACAAACTATCATTATGAGAGTCCAAACAAGACAAAATGAAGTGTAGAAGAAAAAATATTTCAATGCATTGGCTACATGACAGCTTACTTAATATCTAGATGGAAACAAAAAGGTTGTGAGGAATGAAAAAAACACATTACTTTTTAAATATATTACTGAACTGCCAGTCAAAATCAAGTATAAAAAAACAAGCATCACTCAACTCAAACCACTTCTCCTTACACTTCAGTTCTAATTATAATTTATATTCAGCTTTATAAAAGTGCCAGGCAACATGCTAAAAGTAGCAATTGTCTGCGATACCCCCACTTGTAAAAATGTTTCTTATCTGAAAAAGACCTGCTGCCTGACAACAACTATCTACTTGTTTCATGGGGAAAACATGATCAAAGTAAAAAATAAACAGCAAACAAGAAACAAGCTCAAGATAAATTGCTTAAATGATTACTGCACAGGTTATGGACCACACGATAGATTGTCATTCTGTTTAGTTTATGGGTAAAGCCTGCAAAGATGACTGCAAGTCTCCAAGAATTGTAATGAGCTTCTGAAAATACTGTAATCCTGTCCTTTACTACAAATACTGTCATATGCATTTTAGTACCCAAGGTTTATACGCTATCTTGTTATGTAAATATTCTCTGAATGGCAACAACAAAAAGCATTTCAATGTTGGTAATTCTTTAACAGTATGCTTATTAAAGCTTACTTGAATCTTAGTGTCAGACAAGCTTACCTGATGGTCATTAAAGCATTATTACTTAAACACAGAGAAACAGTCACTGCAACAACATGCATTTCTGAATAAGAAGCATAAATCAACAGTATAAAAATATGACAGAAAACCAGAACATTCTGCAAAGTCAAGGTCAGATGAAAAGCCATGGTAGTACTTGTGTCTACCTTGGATGGAAGGATACTCTGCACACTTGCACTGCATAAGTGCTCCTTGCCTTGCTTGGATGCATCCAGAGTCACTACATGGGGGAGTGGGATGCAACAAGTAGGTTACAATTTGAAATGTTTCTGGCTAACGGTGATGGCCCTGACACATTTGTCATACCTCTCAACCTCAGAGCAAGAAATCTGGACAAAGTCATAAATAGAAGTGGGACAAGGACAGTTTTTAAATATTTCTCTTATAAACTTAGAAAGATAATAGAATAGTAGATATTGCATTAGTATGAATTTTCTGAAGGGTACGAAATCTGAAACTCAAATATCTGTCATTATTTTCCAACTTCAATCTTTAATGATTTGCCACTAATTTGCCAGCAAACCAGAAATGTGATGCAAAAATATAAAATAGCCACACAGTACAGCTGAGAACCTGTCAAAGACAGGACACTTTTTAAATATTAGTACTAACTTCAGCAGCTGACAAAATAAGAGAAACTGCACAGATTTCTGAAATTAAAAGTAATCTATAACTCTGATCATTACAATTATTTATTAATTGTAAACCCTCCACATTTTCTTCCAAATTTGCCATTTTGCGGAGGGATTATTAGGGGGAGAGCAACATTTTGAGCCAAACGTCAGGGACAATTGAGAGATTTGGCTATACCTAATTCTTAAAAATTATTTATTTGTGCGTACCTCTCAACCTCTTAACACAGGAAATATGGACAAGGCCAACTATATTGGGGGAACGTACAAACAGTACTAAAAATTGCTCTTGTATAAACTTACGACAGTTGACAGAATAACAGGTCTTGCTTTAGCATGCGTTTTTCTGAAGGGTATGAAGTCTGAAACTGAATGTCTCATTATTTAGTGACTTCTTTCCTGAATGATGTGCCAGAAAAGCACAAATTGTATGAGGAACAAACCAGAAATAAGAAGCAAAAATCTATTAATTCTGCAAAAATCTGGACAGTTGAGAGGTATAGTTCAGCCGGGGCTCTCTGAGTTTGCCATCCGCCCCCCCCTCACAAAATCATGGTCAAATGGGGCCTCCCCCCTGCAGCTATTCCAATGTCCCATTATTTGGCTATTTTGCCCAATTTACCACAAACACTGCAATGTGCA
Organism: Protopterus annectens; assembly: GCF_019279795.1. Classification (NCBI taxonomy): domain Eukaryota; kingdom Metazoa; phylum Chordata; order Ceratodontiformes; family Protopteridae; genus Protopterus; species Protopterus annectens. Next base: position 719,747,309 of record NC_056732.1, read on the forward strand.
TACTGCTTTACTTCTACGATGATTTGGATTTCATTTAAAAGTTTTATTTTACATTTTACAGCACAAACACGAATAGACATTTGCTAAATAAAGTAATGCAGTCTCACAATGAAAATAGGCTTGGCATTAAAACTTCTCTTCACTTGAAACTCACATTCATTGAAACAGCATTGAAACCAGCATTCAAAGAAAATACATTTGGCCAGTGGCAGAAAAAAGATTAACTTTGGGCTGTTTTCAAATCATAGGCCCCTTGCACAGGAAACATACATGTGTTCTTTGCTACACCTTCCTGATTGTATTAAATTATATTCCTTGTATAATAGAATCCAGTTGTTAGACGGGGTTTTAAATTTATTGTTTTGAACATTCTTCCAGTAGAAAATGAAACAAAATGTATGCACCAAAAATTACAAAACTGTCCAATTCAGAACATTTCCATCATAAAAGTCTACTCAAACTTCTACAATCCACCAGTATCAGTAAATACGCACAATCTCTGCAAAAGTAAAAGTCATCTAAATAATTCCACATTAAAGACATATGTAACTAATGAAGAGGTTGCTGCTAGCAAACAATTTTATATTTCATTGTTTCATCTACAAATAAAGTGCCTGTTGCCCTTAACGAATAAATTGCCTGTGTTACATTAAAAAAATGTTAAGCTAGTAATATTGCAATAGGGAATGGATAGAAAACTGATAACAGGTTCATCATTACTACGTTTCTCCACCAAAAAGGACATTCTCAGGACTGCAGTATCCACCCCCTTTTTAAAGTACAAGACAGTACAGTATCAACAATGCATCTATATACTGTGGGGGTAGAACCCACAGCCTTCTGCATCAAAAACAAATACACTACCTGTTGTGCTATTAACAATACAAGCAGATGCATCATAAGTAGAACTAAACTTTATTTTACATTTGTTAACCGGGAAAGTCTGACTTGAAACAAAGCCAATTTTCAGTGGAGGCCTGGAGAGAAATGCTACAGACACATCTTTGTAACGTGGGAAGAAATCCACATGAATGCAGGGAGGACATGCAGACCCCACACAGAAGGCACTCCAGCCAAGAATCAAACCAGAGAACCTCTTGCTCTGAGGCGACAACATTACTGCTGCACCACTGCGCCATCCATATAAAATAAACTTCTCTTCAAGCTCCAGCTCCTTGTAAAATCCACTCAACTGTATCTCTCAACTTTGAAGCACAAGAAATCTGGAAAAAGCCAAAATGTATTGGGGGTGGGGACAAAAGCCCCCAAAATACGGACACATTTTAAACATTGCTTGTATAATCTTGGAAAGTTGCTAGAATAAAATGTTGTGTTACCACCACGCGTTCCACAGCCAAGTCTTGCACCCAAGACCCTGTGCACTACAGTCAGTGCAACATACTATGCCAGATCAGTTGTTTGTTGAAAGACAAATAGATTGAAACTTAAATGACTATCAATTAGTGAATTCAGTTCTCACCATAGCTCCCAACCACTTAGCACAAAAAATCCTGGACAAAGCCAGTAATGGGGGAAATACAGCCCCAAAATAGAGACACATTTCAAATACTGATGTTTTAAACAGAAAATTGTTAGAATAAAAGGTTTTGTGCTACCATATACTTTCTGAAGAATATGCGTCTGAAATTCAAATGCCTGGAAAACCACAGATTTTATGAGGAACATAACAGAACAAAAATACGAGGCAAAAATTTCACAAGTGGTGGTGGGTAGGGAATTGAAGCTTTTGCTACCTGCTCCCAAGGTACAGAGTTTGAGTCCTACCACTTCTTTCTAGCCACCAGGTATATTTAAGTGGGGCATTTTATACACACACACACACACACACACACACACATATATATATATATATATATATATATACACACACACACACACACACACACACACACACACACACACACACACACACACACACACACACACCTCTACCTGCTTGCTTCATTAATTCCAGCTTTAGAGAGCCCACACACACCTCTAAAGCAGCTTCATTAATCCAGTATGCACTTCAGCTTCGAAGTCCTACAGTTTCAAAAAGCCCCACGAAAGCCACGAAAGCACAGTCCTACAGTCCTTCACAAAAGCAAGCTACCCAGCCTGCAGATGTTGCAGTCCGATCCCCTCCCAGTCTATGCAGTTGTAACTGCATAGACTTCTGGGATCTCTTGCAGTCTGAGTGCTGTCTTCCTACTATGGACTGGTTCACTAACAGTCTGGATTCCTGTGCGCATGCATGGAGTCCCAAGTTCTGGGAACACTGATCACGCATGCAGGGAGTTTCAAGATATGCTTTTTGTTTGTTTTTCTTTTTCCTCGTTTTCTTTTTAATTTTGTTTTATTTTCTTTACAGCTGGGGGGCTGCAGTCCAATACCACAAGCCGCCCCTGGGAATAAGGATATTTAGTAAAGAGTGGAAGCAAACTGCATAGGAAAAAATGGGACTTGTGGGCAAAATGCATACAGGGCGGAATGAGGTTTAAAAGAAGGCAGGATTTGAATGAGTTATGTAATGTTTGACTGACAATGATTGGGTAGATAAGTGATGTATAATGTTTGCAGCTAAAATTATGTCAATATGGTTTGTGATGTAAAATGCTTCAAACTAAGATTATGTCAATATGGTTTGTTTTTATTCAAAAAAATGTATGGCTGCTTATATAAGTGATAATTTAATAAAAATGTTTCTTGCTTAAAAAAAAAAAGAAATGAAATATTAGAGATGTGTTTCTTATCATTTTTACAAAAGTCTGGTGAAACTGAGTGTTTTGAGCAAAACTTGCTACAATTTCAAGTCCCCCCTCCCCAAGGATAACACTGGATGAGTTAATGGCTTCCAAATATGCAACAAAGTCTATAAGATTTAGGACCTTTGCTTGGAAGTGTTTGCATATGTACTATTATACCCCAAGCAGACTTCAAAAACATTTTCCTCCGGTAGACTGCAAATGTTGGAGGTGTGATAGGGAAGATAGAGGTAATTCGGAAAATATTTTTGGGAGTTTAATGAGTTGTCAGACTTTAAAAACTTCCTGCAGTCTACTCTATCAGAAATACTGGGTAAGCAAATTGGTGTAACTAAGGAAATGATTTTTTTGAACGATGATACAGAATTGGAATTGCCTAGATACAGTAAGATCTTACTGAGCTTAATTCAAGTAGCTGCCAAAAAAGCAGTTACTAGAAAATATAAATTAAAGTTTAAATCAAGTGTACTAGAAATAATATAAAACAATTTAATGTGGGATCCTTGGAAAAGGGAAGCAGCAAATCACATAAAAAAGTGAATTGCGGAAACAATACATGCAGAACAATGTTTTGGAGGAGGAGTGAGGTTTAAGGGAAGGCAGGAACTGAATGAGCTATACAAAGTTTGACTGACAATGACTAGAGAGACAAGTGATGTATAATGTTTGCAATTGAAAATATGTTAATATGGTTTGTTTGCATGTATATACATGTATGACTGCCTATGACAAGTGATAATTTAATAAAGACGTTACTTGCTAAAAAAAAACAACAAAAAAAAAACGGCTGAGTTAAAGCAGGTAGGAAAGACAAAGCCTAACAGTAGCACTGGGGAGCAGTTGATTACAAATGGAGACTTTAAGGGACTACAAAAGTATTCAGTTGATACTCTTTATCCTGTTTATAAATAAAAGCCTTTCTATAGGCTATTTATACCATCATAATTGAAAGCTACTGAAAAACTGCCTATTTATAAAGGGAAGAGAAACAGGTCTGAAATCAAGCAATACAGACCAATATAACTAATCAGTTACTTACAGAAGTGAAAAAAAAAACCACAAAACGACATCACCGGACTGGAGGTAGCCAAGGTACAATGGTGACTGTGGGGCCGAAAACACCCCTAATTTCTGTCTCGATGACAGCCATCCAGAAGCTGTCTCATATTGTCACCTACATAAACAAAACACATAGTGCTGCTAAGGCATATTTCCTTGGAATGAGGGGTCTACACACACTCACACACACACACACACACACACACACACACACACACACAAAACACAGCGTGTCAAATGACTAGATATGAAGATGCAAATTGAAAAGGCAATTTGTGTAGAAGGCTCAATGTTCTTCAGGCACAAGAGGCAAAAATGATGCAGGAAAAAATCTGGCACATAACTTTGCATGAAAATGCAGGTTTATCATGACATATGAAAGACACCACTATATGCAGAAGCACACGTTTAAGAATTGGGGAGAATAATGCATGTAGATCAACACAATGAAATGGTCCTTTAACTGCATCTGGATAAGAGAGGTCTGTTCACAAGGATACATTTAGATGGTGGTAGAAGACAGAAACAGAAAAAAGAAAAAACACATTGTACACTGACTGAGCACAGGGTTAAATTTTTGCTGAATATGACAGGAAAACTTACTTCATATGAACATGCAAAACATGGTGTAAAATCTATGGAAAAAATGCTAACACCACCTTCGATGGTATACTTCTTTGACAGTAACCAGTACGTGCATACATATAAACAATGAGAGACAGACACACACACACCAGACAATAACATGAAATTCATAGACAGACATGTTCCAAGCTTGTTGAAGCTGCTTGCTGAATTCCACCTCGTTCACGTTATGTAATGTGAGATTTTGCTTTACAAATAGTATAACAAGGCACAGAAACATATTCACTCATTTCCTAGTGAGACACAAAGTTCATACTTGCTATATCACTGCATACTTCATTACACGTGCTACGCACATCATGTGCTACAACTGAACATATTCTGAGTAAACAAAGTTACTATACTGTCTTATTTACGTTACAACATTGTTTCCAAAAGAAAAAATAATGAAGTACGTACGGAGGAGTCATCACCTCGAAGAACATTCCCTGAGAGGTCAAGATGAGTAAGGGTGCTCGGTATCAGTTGGTTGGCACTCAGTGACTGAGCAAGACTGTTAACACCTGAAATTATATAGCACTGTAGTTACTGCACTGATTAGAAACTCTCATCTGGATAATTGCTTAGTAAACACAAACTTATATTTGCCATTTAAAAGCTTAAGATAGAAGACTCAATTCATTTATTTGAATTTAGCAAGTGTCCATTCTGCAGACAAGAATCTGGTATGCTGCACAAATAAAATATATTCAGTGTACATTAGTGCAATAAACTATGGTAAACGGAAAATGTAAATGAATTCAAACCTTATTAAATCACAAACTGTTACTACATTCAGAGTATTTATTAGTGCAGCTCTGCTATTTGGAATAATAGGATACATACCAGAAATTATGTACATTCAATCTGTTCTCGAGCTTCAATGCCCAGAGTGAAATTGCATATTTTCATAGCAGTGTTTAAGTTAAAGCTTATGTCTGTCTCTTAAGCAACTAGATGTCTTAACTAATGTCATGCTGGAGCTCCAGTAGTCCTATAACAAACAGAATTAACAATAAGCAGATAGCTTTAATAAATAAAACAAACCACTGATGAGCACACAGCACTATTCTCATGTAATTTTGGAGAAGGACAAGGGATTTTGAAGCACCACTGGAACTATAAACTTACTTGATTCTCCCTTTCCTAATATGCATTCTTTTTATGCCCCCTACTACTTTTCAATAAACTGGTGTTCAGTCTGTAGGGAGCAGCTGACTGACCCATTCCTTCTTCTGCAGGGCAACAGCTGGCCACAGAAGGTCATCATTCAGGCAGCCACCAGGACATTTCTACATTGCCCTAAACTCAGATTCTCACAGCAGCAGTGGTTGCACCATGTGTGTCTGACAGCAACAAGCTCAAATATATTACTGTGTCGATAATTTATTTATTCATTTATTTCATTACAATCAAACAAGTGAGGAGTATACAATAATTAAATTTGCGTGTATTTGGTGGGCACATCTAAGTTTGTGTATGTATGAAGCAATGGGTTGCACTGTACTCATCAAACAGTACCAATCTGAAATATATTACTGTGGCCACAATTTGCATACTTACTCAGGATGGGCAAGCTAGCACTGGTCACTAATTCCCATCCTCTCCAAGAGATTCCTCCAAAACCTCAGACACTAGCTAAACTCAGGACATCTACAGGCAGGACTTTATCCCTCTATTCCATGGAGCTAGGGCTTGGTACTCTTTTGTCCCTGTGACAATACTCCCACGGAATGGAAGAGCAGATACTACAATAGCTGTTTGCCCAGCACTTCTCTCAGACAATAGTTGTGTACAACATGCTCAGTGCTTCCCACCACCTTTCTGCCTTACAGACTCCTCACTATTTTATCAAACGTAATCAGCAGCATCAATAGAGGGGTGAATGCTCTTATCCTGTAATAGTGAACAAGTATAAGGGCTTTAAAGCATCTGTGTGACATGCTTTTTTTTTATATACGTTTTTAATTCACAGCAATAAAAATTCTTCTGAAGTAGGAGCAAATATATAACACATTCTTCAAAGCATAGAAAAGAATTACAGTTCTGGCTAAATTATTATTTTACTAGTGTCTTCTCACTATCTCATCTGCTTACACCACCCTTTTCATACACACTTTGTAACAAGAAACCAGGGAAAGGGCAGACACCTACATATACAAACATACATGGGGTTTTAATTATTTACAGATTTATGAAACATCTAACTTTTCAGAAAAATGGAGGCTGCTGCCTGCCAGCTAAGCAGAATGCACCTGGAAATTAGTCATTACTCTGTTCAAATCTGACACACAGTTCTTAAACCATATACATTCCGTATGGGTAAAGGGAAAGGACAAACTGTAAAGTTAGAAAGCAAATAAGCACATTCAAAGTCTAGTACTAGCGGTAATCAGGAAAAACTGCACAATCGTTCAAGCTGAAATCATAGCATGAGGAAGAACAGGCAGACACCACAGTTGATGTAAAGTGTCCTTTAAATTTATTTTTTCTGTATGTGGTGTCAGACATCCATAAAACTTGTGCAACTGTGCTGAAAAAGGATGAACCATAACAAATGGCTTGTTTGGCAAAGGGCATTCAAACTCATGGAATGTAGTAGTTGGGAAAGTTTTCACGATAATAAAATTCTTAAGATTTTTTTTTATTACAGTCAGCCGCAGAAAGTATAAAGGCCTAAGTCAGCAAAGTCGCAGGCAGTACACACTCCTACTGTGCTGTTCTAACGTAGTCTTAACTATCCAATGAACATATGAACAGATGCTATTAAAGCTTCATAAAAATGAATGTAAATCACGACTGAAAACTCTGGCCAAGAATTCAATACATATTGCTTCACACAAATTTGTCTGGCTGCTGTTTTGTAAAACTGCCATGAAAACAACTACTTGAAGGCACTATTAACACATTGTTTCTTAGAACAGCATATGTGTCAGTAAAGTAGAATTCCCAAGTATCCAATAAGAGTACAACTGTCTTAACAGGAAAAATCCCCTTACTTCCCCAGATGTACTCTTCAGTGTTTTCAAAATGCAATTTCTAAATTACAGATGCACATCTAAAACTAGGGCAGCAAGGTTATATCTAGAGGATGACATGACTTGCTAAGCACACACAACGAAATGGTTAGTCTGGGATGTATAGGGCTGGAGTTAAGGAATACTTGCAAAATGTTATAAAAATATGGCCTTTTAATCTATATTTACATTAATAATGGAATAATGTAATGGGATGCTGTTATGTGCGGGGGGGGGGGTGCACAGTTGATGGTAAAAAAAAAAGAAATGACATTAAAAAGGGTCGGCAGTGGGTAGCATAGTGATGTAGTGGATAGTGTTGTCACCTCACATTAAGAGGTTTCCTTGTTTGATTTTCGGCTGGAGTATCTTTTGTTTGGAATCTGCATGTCCTCTCTGACTATGCAGGGATTTCCTCCAGGTACTCCAGCTTCCTCCAACATTCAAAAGACATGAAGCAGGTGGATCAGACATTCTAAATTGGCCATAGGTGTGTGTGTGTGGGGGGGGGGGGGGGTGCATTGTAAAAGAATTACAGTGGCAGGACTAGCTACCCAGTGCTGTAAACCTTGGCTCTAGATGATTGCCACGGCTGAAGTGACACCCCAAACCCATGTGCAAAAATGGGAATAAAGGGTTATGGATGAATGGATTTAAAGGGTGGGCAATGTGAAGAGCTTCTGAAATAACATTGGTAAAGATGTTATGAATGCTATCAATATTTTCAAGTCCTGCCATCTAACACATATTAAGATACACAATTCTGCCACTGACACTTGACAGTACAGTACTGTAAATGAGTACTGTTAGTTTGAAATGCTGTGAATATATCATATGCATCATTTGTGCCACATCATTAAACAGCATTTGGTACTCACCTTTGACAAACATCACTGGAAATCTCTCCAAAAAATGAACAATTCTCCTACTGTTACCCTGGTACCTATATTGCACACGTAAAGGGATAGTTTGTTTTTTTCTTCTCTGTAACAATACTAATTTCTGGCAAGTAAAATATGTTTTTCTTTCATAAATCTGCAAAAAAATCAACATCATAGAGACTTCTGATACAAGCAAAACTGTGCATCATATTTTGCATTTTGAGTATTACTCATACTTTATGTGATACTGCAAATCATACAAGGTGTGTTTTTAGTAGAAGACTTTGGAGAAAAGATCTCAGGAAGCAAAGGGATTAACTAGCATCCTGCTGCTCTGGACTGAAAGAGTTAACGGTGGTTCTTATTAGAATCAAATTTCACCAGTGCTGAGTGCAGCAGTTCTGCGATGGCAACAAAATTAACTAAGGTCAGCATACAAAGTAGCCAAATGAATCAGTCCGTGTACAAGGTATTAACTTACTCAATCCTACATGACTTGAGCTGCACCTAGCTTAGACAGCTTTTAACACCATTCTAGGTGGCTTATCCAGTTCCATTCAGCTGGTGCAAATCCTAGGCTGTGGTGCAGTCCCAGCTCTTGGGATAGTACAGGGGACACTAAGCATAAATGGTGCAGCCAGGAAAGCCTAGGTGGCTTATCCAGTTCCATTCAGCCGGTCCAAATCCTAGGCTGCCTGGCTGCACCATTTATGCCTAGTGTCCCCTGTACTATCCCAAGGGCTGGGATTGCACCAGTGGTGGACAGGAGGTGGAAAGCAGAGCAGAGCACCTGCTGTGCCACATATGCTGACCTTGAGAGCTAGGGAAGATTATTTTGGTATGTCCCTAATGGGACAGAGCTAATAATGTCACTCGCATCACTGCACACAATGTCAGCTAGCTCTAGCACCCCCTTTAGGTGCCATGGCTTTAACAGTGATCTGTCCCACAATTATGGTATGTCCCCATCACCAGAATTGGGTCTTCCTCATGGACTGAAACCTTCCTTCCCTCTTAGAGTAGGCAAGCTGGAGGTGCAAACTCCTTTCTTTTTCAACATGAGTCTGAAAACATTCCTTCTTGTATTAGGCTCTGCTTTGGAGGAATTTACTACCAGGACAACTTTAAGGAAAGTACAGTTGTGCACATTTACCATAAATGTAGATGTTAGAGTGTATTCACTGTTGCAGTCATCACATTTGGGTTATCCCTGCCAGGGTAGCCCTCAGCCAGACCGAATACCAGAGACTTAGCATTTCTGCTTCAGTTGCTGTCACTTCAGGATTGACGTCAGGTCGTCAGTAGTATAAAGTAAGGCAGCCGACGCCATTACATCAGTTTTTCTTACCCTAACCAGTCAGGAGCCCCAAAGTGGGAGCCAGGTTCTGGTGGTAGGACCCCACCAGTAGAAAGTAAATACCAATATGCCCCTTGTAAGGAAAGAGAAGAAAGAAGAGGGGGATGGAGGGAGGGAAACCAGGACTGCAACAGTGAATACACTCGAACATCTACATTTATGGTAAGTGTAAACAACTGTACTATGTTCTTCGTGTTTCACTGTTGCAGTCATCACATTTGGGTTGATTCCCAAAGCTGAGGAAAAGGGTGGAGGCAGTCAAGGAAACTAGGGGCTGGCTTGGATGCCCTGCAAGACTGCAGAGGCAAACCCTGCCCTGGATTTGGAGAAGATAGGCAGGTGGTAATGTTCGGAGAAAGTGTGAACAGATGTCCAGGTGGCAGCCTCCAGGATGTCCCCTGGTGGGAACTCCTCTGAGGAAAGCTGCAGAGGTGGAGGCTGCTCTGGTGGAGTGAGTCCTGACCCCCTTGGTAGGAGGCTTTCTGCGTTGTTTATAGCAGAAATGTATGCAGTGTGCTATCCATTTGGAGATGGTTTGTTTGGAGATGGCTTTGCCCTCTGCCCCTGCAGCAAAGTTAACCGGCAATTGATCAGACTTTCTGAAGGATTTAGTCCTGTCTAGATAGAATCTGAGCTGCCTGTGCACATCTAGAGTGTGCAGGATCCTATACCCCTTGTTCTGTGGGTTAGGGAAAAAGGTGGGCAAATGAATGGATTGGTTGAGAGCCACACTGGACACCACCTTAGGCATGAAGGATGGGTAAGCCCTGAGTGATACCCTGTCAGCATGGAAGATGATGAAGGGTTCTACAGCCATGAATGCTTGCAGCTTGGAGACCCTTCTGGCTGAAGTGATGGCCAGAAGGAAAGCTGCCTTCCAGGAGAGAAATTTTCTCTCTGCTGAAGAGGCAGGTTCGGGGGGGGGAGTGAGCTTTTCCAACACAAAGTTAAGGTCGCAAGCTGGGGTTGGTGCTCTTCTGAGTGGCCTCAAGTTGCTAGCCCCTCTTAGGAACTGTTTGATCAGAGGGTGTGAGAAAAGGAGGCTGCTCATTGGGAAAATGAGCAGAGGCAGCTGAGGCATTCATTTTAATAGAGGAAAATGAGAGTCCACTGTGTAGCAGGCCAGCTAAGTAATCCAGGATGAGAGGGAGGGAAGGCTGTGCTGTACTGACTCCCTTAGCCCGAATCCAGGTGCAAAACCTTTTCCATTTGTCAGCATAAGACTTCCTAGTGCTAGGGCATCTGATCTCATGTATAACATCTAGAACCTGTTTGCTGAGGTTGGCAGATTGATTGCGGGTTAGGGAATAAGCCAAGCTGCCAAATTAAGTGTCTGCAATTGGGGATGCATGAATTCCCCTTCCCTCTGGGTCAGGAGGTTTGGAATCTGAGGTAGATGCCAAGGTGGCAGAGGAGACAGGCTGCACAGCAAGGGGTACCAGTGCTGGCGACGCCAGTCTGGAGCTGTAAGAATTGTCCTTGGTTTTTCCTCCTTTATTTTGAGCAGTACCCTGGGGATGAGAAGTAGTGGAGGAAAGGCATAGACTGATAGATTGACTCAGGGGAAGGACAGGGCATCCACTTTCCAAGCCATGCTGTGATGCTCCCTGGTGCAGTACTTGCTGAGCTGGTGGTTGGTGTGGGAGGCAAAGAGGTCGAACTTCGGGGTGCCCCACTTCTGAGTTATCAGGGCGAAGGTTCTTCTGTTGAGCTGCCACTCATGTGGGTCCAGAAGATTTCTGCTTAAGTGGTCCACCACAGAGTTGGGAGAAGCCGGTAGGAATTGTGCTAACAAGTGGAGTTGCATGGCAGAGGCTGTGTGTCAAAGGATCATGGCCAGCCTGCATAGAGGGTAGGACTGAGTCCCTCCCTGCTTGTTGATGTGCCACATTCACAGTTGTGTTGTCTGCTTTGATCAGACCACCACCTGGGAAGAGAAGGGGCTTGAAAGCTATCAAGGCGTGCTGGACAGCTTATCTCTTTTTGGTTGTTGTGCAGATGGATTTGCTGTGGGCTCCATTGGCCCTGTATGCACCTGCCGTCCAGGTGTGCACCCCAGGCATAATCTGATGCTTCTGTGGTGAGGGTCTGGGTGGCATGGGGTGGTGAGAAAGGTAGTCCTTTGTTGAGGGAGCATGCTGTTGCCCACCAAAGAAAATATTTTCTGAGGCAAGGCATTATAGGTATAAGAGTCTCCAGGTCTTGAGAATGTTGGCACCAAAGGCTTTCTAGATACCACTGAAGTTTCCACATATACAGTCTGGCATATGGAATGAGCAGAATGCAAGATGCCATGAACCCCAGAGCTTGCAGAATTTTCCTTGCAGATAGTTGGGGTCTGGTGGCTAGTTCAGAGAAGTAGGTTGTCAGGAAGGTTTGCTTTTCTGGTGTAAGGAATGCCATCTGGGGTGCTGTGCCCATGCCTGTTCCCAGGAATATAATCCTTTTGGTGGGTACCTGTTTGGATTTATTTTCGCTGATTTTGTACCCAGGGAGGTTAGAAGGGACTTTACAAAGGCCAGCTGCTTGAGCAGCTTTTCCTGGCTTGTCTGAATTAGGCAGTCGTCTAAGCATGGGTAAATCTGGATATTCCTTTGGCTGCAGAAGGCCATGGCCGGAGCCAGACATTTTGTGATTACTCTGGGAGCAGTAGATAAGCCAAAGGGAAGCACAGAGAACTGAAAGTGCTGAGATCCTGCCTGAAACGGCGAAATTTCCTGCATGATTCCCTGATAGGAATGCGGAGGTAGGCCTTCTTCTTTAAGTCTAGGGTGGCTAGCCAAACATCCTTGGAGAGCATGGGTAGCAGCTGCTGGAGGGTGAGCATTTTGAATTTTGGGATCACCAGGAAGGTGTATAGAATGGATAGATCGAGGATGGGGCACCAGGTGCCCTCTTTCCTGGGTACCAGAAAAAGTCTGGAGTAGAAACCTTGGCCTTTCTGTTCTGCAGGAACGTGCTCTACTCCCCTCATGGAGAGCAGGGAAAGGACTTGCTTTTGCACCTCTACCCACTGGTTTTGAGGTAGATCTGGGAACCCTTTTGGAGTTGGAAGGGTGTCGAAAGAAAGTTTGTATTCCTGGGACACTGTTGAGAACCCAGCGGTCAATGGTAATGGTGGCCCAGGTGTCTGCATGAAAGGAGAGTTTTCCTCCTAGGTGTAAAGTGGAGGTGGGCAGAGGGAGGGGGTGGGGATGGAGAGTCATTACGAGTTCTTACCATAAGGGGGTGGCTTAGAACTCCCTGGTTTTGAAGTGGAGCAGTCCACTGCTTAGATCTCTGCATTCCCTGTGGCTTCTGTCTGTGGGGTCTGGTTCCCCAGGGTCTGTGTGGAACTGACCTGGTGGGAGCAGGGAAAGGACCAGTGCTTGGAGGTACAATGCCTGCTGAATCTGGGTGGCTGGACCTGTAAGAAATCCTTAACTGTCTGCATAGATTTAGCTTTTTCTTCCATCCTTTTTAAGACCTCTTCTGCCTTAGTGCCAAATAAGTTGTCTTTGTGCAAGGAGGCATCCAACAATTTAAATTTAACATGGTCTGGCAAGTGCTGTTCCTTAAGCTATGCATATCTTCTGAGGACAGAACCGGTGACTGCTGGCCTGCAAGAAGCTTCTAAGGCATCAAAACCACAGTGCAAGGTGTGTTTAGTTACTTGACTTGCAGAATTCATTAACTCTTGTAATTCTTTAGATTCTGCACAAGCAGGAAAGGGAGACTTTTTGTTTGAGGAGGTCCAAGGTATGTTGCTGAGATTTTAGCAAATGAAACTGACAATTTAGTGCTCTGACAGCAAGAGTAGCGGAGGTGTATACTTTTTTACCCCATCTGTCTAGTGCTCGGGAATCCCTATCTGAGGGGGTGGAATTCTTGGCAGAGGTCGCTTTAATTCCTTTAGGCCCTTGAGAAATTACCTCAGGGTCAGCAGTACGATTTTTAAAAAGAAATTTGTGCGAGTCAGGGACTCTAATACCTGTCTGGTTTTCTGGGTGCAGCAGAGAGGGTGTCAGGAGTCAAGCTGGATTCCAGGAAAACATCCTCCCCAACATCCAGAACTGGGGGGGATGGCCAGCAGTCTGTGCTGTGGAATATCTAAGAATTCCGAGTCTCTTTTTAGACTGAGGGTAGTCCTGACTTTCCTACTGGAAATGCTCCCTTAAGGTGTGCAGGGTTTCGCCAAAGGAAAAATCCTCTGGGGGAAGAGTCTGAAGGAATGGAATCCTCTGCATCAGAATCCTCATAAGCAGAGAGGGGTTGCATGTTTTCATACTCAGAAGCATCAGAGTCATCATACTCCTGTTCAGACAAATCTACAGGGGACAGATCTCTTTTTATTTTGGAAGGGGTAGCTTGGCTTCCCCTGATCAGCATGATAAGGTCTTCCACCATTTTAAGCATTTGAGACTGAGGCAAGGAAGCAGGTGCCTGAGATTGGGTCGTCGGTTTCTTGGGTGTGGTTCGTAACCTGTGCCTGAGAAACTCGTTAGTTTTCAAAAGAATTGTAGTCGCGAAAGAAGTCGTCTGTGTCGGCAATTTGTAGCGTGAAGGCCTTCCTCGGAAACTGGTGCCTGCTCAGCAGCTCTGAACCCATCCAAGGTAGAGACGACTGCAGGATCCTTAGTTGAAAAAGAGTTTTGCAGCATACCAAATTCTGAAAGGGTCTTGGTAGCAGCCTGCGAATCCACAGAAATGGGCATCAGGGGCTGTGAAAGAGCCACACTGAGGACCGGAGAACCGATGACTAGCTTAATGGGAGCATCGTCGGTAGGTTTGGACCTGTGCGGTCTGTCTCTGTATTTATCTTTACGTTTTTTCAGAAGATCTGCTGTCGGATGGCTTACCGAAGCCATATCGGAATTCAAGGACTGTAAGCGAAAATATCTAGCTACAATAAGAGCCCAACGATGTACAGTTCTGGTGTTGAACAAAGCACAGAAGCGACAGCAGGGGACGTCGTGGCCTGGGCCTAAGCAAGTGAGGCAGTAAGAATGAAAGTCTCGGTGTGGTATTTGCTTTCCACAGGCGAAACAATTGTTAACTTTTTCTGACATCGGTTAGTGCAAGAAAAAAGGATCCCCAATGGGGTACTTAGCTTTAGAAGACTTCAGCTTCAATTCGGAAGATGAAACTCAGGTAGTGGCCATCCAGCACTCATGCGAACTGCTTCAGACTCCACGGCAAGAAAGACTGATGTAATGGCGTCAGCTGCCTTACTTTATACTACTGACGACCTGATGTCAGTCCTGAAGCGACAGCAACCAATGCAAAAATGCTAACCCTCTGGTATTCAAACTGGCTGAGGGCTACCTTGGCAGGGATAACCCAAATGTGATGACTGCAACAGTGAAACACGAAGAACATCTTATGAATCCTCCTTCCATGAATGTACTTTTATCACAAAGTAACTTTCCCAAGGTTTGAAATAGCCATATTTGACTTACTCTGCCTGGAATTTTATTTCACAAACATTACAACTTTATTTATTTATCATGATTTTAAGTTGTTGTGCTGTATAGGTACACAGTGCATGGGTTTATCCACTTAAAGAGTACTTTCTCTAAAGTGTAATGATGGGGGTTGTGCCAGCAGCTCTTCGAGCATAGAATGGTCTGCCACTAGATGGGGAGATGCCAGGTAGTTTTAAGACATAGCCTTGTTCAATCATGTTCAAAATTGTACATTTCCAAAGTCATGGCTCTACAGACTGTGGGGAAAATCCAGTCCTGGCTGGAGGTCAAGACTGTTGTGGTACTGCCTGCAATGGCTGTCTACTGCTAAACACTGCAGGCAGTGCTGACATTGGACAACATGGCCGGTGCCTGAATAGTCTCTTATGTATGTGAGGAAGCTTTCTAGTCTTGAAGCCATGGAAGGTATCCTAACTATGCGAGACATCCCCAGCATCTGCCAATTGCCAAGAACAGAACTCAAGGATACATTATGCAAGAAGGATAAAGGTTTCTGGAAGGGTGCTACAACCTGCTATGCAGTTTACTTGTGAACCAACCCTCCTTCTAGACCTGAAGAGAGCTATAATATGCAGTATACCAGAAGGGCAACACAGTGTGCTTTGCAGTATACCTGTGAACCATCCCTTAGGCTCTTACTAGATCTGAGTACTTCTTTTGGATACAGTACAGCAGAACTCCCCAGAAGGGCTACACACCCTATTATTCACTTTGTCTGTGAACCATACTTGGGATATCTACTAGACCTGACCAGTAGCTTACAATCCGTTTCAGTTCACACTTCACTCACTGTAAAGTCTGGCCCCATTTAGCTAATAGAACACTTCCATTACTACATGCCATTTTGCCCACAGTAAGCAACATGTGGTCTAGTGAACACCACTAGCCAGCCATGTTTCAATGACTCACATACCCTTTGGGTCTTGGAGAAGTAGTAGAAAAACATTGGGAGCTTTTGCATCAAGGCGTGGATGACTTGATGGTTCATCCTTAACAGGCCTGCCTGTTCCTGACACCATTCCATCCCAATTAAGGAGGCCTCTTGTGTCAATAATAGTTAAATCCTTCCAGTCATCATCTTATCAGAATAATAATATATTAGCCAATAAACATGCACTCTGCCAGCCTAAAATTACTCTAATGGTTTAGTTTTCCTTGTGAACCTTATCCAGATGCTTAAAAAATCCCCACTGTTCCTAAGAACAGCACTAAATATTCTGATGAACATGTCTATTTTCCTTTCCCTGTATAAATGCATAAACCTTTTCTTCATGGATATTATGCATATTAAGTTAGCTGTTATGAATCTCTTAAGACAAACAGCTCAGCAGTACCAGTAAAAGAAATAGATAATACAACATTTAAATACTGTTGCTTCACTTCATATAACTGACAGCATCATTAACCTCCTCCTCTTCTTCTTTCGGCTTTTCCTGGTTAGGGGTTGCCACAGCGGATCATCTGTCCGCTCATGATTGGCAGTGGAGTTTTACGGTGTCAAGTTGCCAGCCCGGTGCCCAACCTTCCACAGAAGGCACACACACGCACACACTCACACCTAGGGCTAATTTAGAGTGTCCAATCCACCTACTGCATTTCTTTGGGATGTGGGAGGAAACCGGAGCACCCAGAGGAAACCCACGCGACCACAGGGAGGACATGCAGACTCCGCACAGAAGGCACCCCAGCCGAGAATCGAACCAGAGAACCTCTTGCTGTGAGGCGACAACACTTACCGTTGCACCACCATGGCCACCCCATCATTAACCTCACAAATGTAAAGGTGGCCCACATCAATGTCAAAAGAATGAGCAATAAAATGCATGTTTTTTTGTAGCTGTCTCTGTCTTTGCAAACTTGACAGCTTATCTGTTTTGGAAATCTGGTTAATGTCAACAGACAAAAGATATTAGATTATCATTGTCAGCCTACAATATCGTTAGGAAAGAAAGGCTCTACAATTCTCCCGTCTCTTATGCAAAGGCTGTATTTTTTCAGTAAATAGGCAGCAAACATATTTGGAAAAAAAGATTTGTGAAATGTGTAACTGTTCTTTTTGGTAATAATGCAACTAATTTCTCTGTCTCACACACACACGCCAGTGGCGTATCTACTATGAAACTAATAAAGCTTAAACTTCACAACCCCTAAAGAGCTACTGAACAAACTTTTTTTTAATGAGTGAATTTTTCAACAAAATCACTGGAGTTTTTTTTAAATGTTTGTTATGAAAAATAAGGCTACATTAGTGATCGAATCATAAGCCAATGGGTTTAAGTACTTAATACAGACCTTAGAAATTCTAACTTAGAATATGCTCTAATACCCATTTATATAGCCTCAAAATGCCCCTGTAATTAGTCAAATTTCAAAATTTTCTTGGGGGTTTGCAATGTCTGAACCCCCCCAGCAGTATGGGCTTGTTGAGCTCACCAGAATCTACATTTTGGCAGTTGGTTCCTTGAATCCTTTACTGGTGCATGGCTTAATAGTTCCACAGCTCACTCTTTAGGTTACAGCCAATCTGAACCATAAAAAGACATTTATTTATTTTACATTTGTTAACCAGGGGTGTCTGACTGAGCTGAAAAGGCCCTTTTTCAGCAGAGGCCCAGGGAGAAAAGCTCCACAAAGAAAAATTACAGACACATTTAGTTATTTAGACATGATCAGTATACACACAAATTACAAGAGACATGTTTTTAGAGTGGTATGCGTTACATAAGCAGTTACAGTGGAAGAGAACAAACAAAAAATATTAATTTTAAAAAAAGGTAATTAATAGATTTGTGGTGTACAGCTGAAATTTGGAACATAGGTAGAATACATACATAGTACACAGGTACAGTACATACATTGTTTGTAAGACTGAAAACTATTATCAAGTGCTCTAGATTTAGTATGTATATGTTATCTGCTTTCACTAGCCTGGGGAGCAATCATGGCACTGCCAACTTTGCTTGAGATGTTGCCTGATGAGGTCTTTAAAGGAGGCTTTGGATGATGTGTTTTGAATGCTAGTAGGGACAGAGTTCCATTTTTTAGCCACTGAACTACTATATAGTATATCTCCAAAGCTACTGTAGCTGTTGGTGACTTCTAATAGTAGTTTGCTTGATGATCTAAGAGGCCTTTTGGCTGAGTGATGTTGTACTAGGTTTTTGAGGGCAGGACACTTATTGGGGAGGTAATAGCTATAATGACAGAGGCAGAGCTGATTGTAGGTTAAGAGGTTGGGCAGTTCAAGCCAGTGGAGCTGTCTCAAAGCAGTACAGTGATGAGTTCTATATGAGCAATTTGCAGCAAAGTGGGCAATTCTGTTATAGCAGGCTTCCATTTTGCTTAGTTCAGTTTTGTTGAGATTAGTCAGAATGGGAGATGCATAGAGTAGGGTGGATAGAAGTTGGGAGCGAGCAATGGCTGATCTTGTGTTGTTGGTAAGAAATGGTTTGATACAGTAGAGTGACCCCAGTTTGGCATGTACTTTTTTAATAGTTAAGTTGAGATGACTATCAAATTTTAGGTGGGAGTCTATGGTTATTCCCAATAGCTCAGCCTGTGCCACTGGAGCAACTGGAGTAGCATTTGTGTTGTAGATAGTGAATTGACTGTTGGTGTTTTTGTAAGAACTGGTTATAATCATAAGCTGAGTTTTCTTAGGACTGAGGATAAGTTGGGCTTTGGTAAGGTAGTTTTCAACATCAGAGAATGCTAGTTGAGTTGTTTGCAGGAGGGTGGGAATGTTTTGTGCGGCACATATTAAGGTAGTGTCATCTGCATACTGAATTATAGATGCATGCTGTGTGGAGGCATGGAAGTCATTTATGAAGACTGTGAATAGTAGTGGTCCTAAGATGGAACCCTGTGGGACTCCTATAGTTATGGGCAGCTGAGGAGAGAGAGAATTTTCCCATTTCACAGCTTGGTACCTGTCAGTTAAGTAGCTTTGGAACCAGGTAAGAGTGGAATTTGATAGATGATATTGGTTTAGTTTGTTTAGCAGGATTTGGTGCGAGACCGTGTCAAATGCTTTGGACATATCCAAAAGAGTTGACACTTGTAGGCCTTCATTTATGAGACTGTTTACTGTGTCTGTGAAGCAGAGGAGGGCTGTAGTGGTACTATGGGCAGGTCTGAAACCATGCTGAGTAGGTGACAGGATGTTGCTGTCTTGGAGATAGTTTAGCATCTGGGTATGGATGCATTTTTCTAGGATTATGGCCAGGGGGGAGAGTAAAGCAATGGGTCTGTAGTTATTAAGTTCAGTGGAGGTCCCGCCTTTATGTATGGGTGTAACATAGGATATTTTCCAGAATTTGGGCACATAGTCTTCAACAATTGATCTGTTTATGAGAGTGGAGACTGGGATAGCAATAGCATCTGCTGTGAGTTTCAAGAAATAGCTGGGGAGTGGGTCGGCTGCTGTTGATGAGGTTTTTAGTTTGGAGAGCATGCTTTTGATTGAAGTGGTGGAAACTGTTTTGAGGGTAAAGCTTGTATTAGTGTTATTTGTGTTGGGGGGGATAGTGAGGAAGGAACTGTCCTGTGATACTAAGGATAGAATTGAGTTCACAAAGTGGGAGTTGACTTGTGTTTCGATGGGAACTTTAGTGTCAGGGGTGCTTGGTTTGGGGGTAGCCTTTTTGGTGGATTTTAGTAGCTGGTTTACATTTTTTCCAAAATTTTTGCAGGTTGTGTTGCTATTTAGTTTGTAATGTTGTGTAGTAGGATTTTTTGTCCAGCCTAATGCATTTTTTTGCACAGTTGCGCAGTTCTTGGTACTTAGTTAGGCTTTGTGTTTCTTTGTTTTTTTGATAGTAAAGCCAGGCAGTGTCTCTGGACTTGAGGATTTGTTTGGTTTCTTTACTGAGCCAGGGGTTTGTAGAGGTTCTAACCTTAATTTTGCGCAATGCAGCGACAGTGTCTAGGTGTTGTAGAAATGTTTTGTTGAAATATGCTACAACCTGGACAAGTGGGAGGGTTTTTAGGGGGGTCCAGTCAAAGTTACAGAGTAAAGTGTTGAGGACCTCAGGAGAGATTTTTTTTGTATTTCTAGTGGATGTATAGTTATGGTTTTGCATATGCTTGTTCTACTACGTATAAAGTATATTATGTTGTGGTCACTTAAGATGTCTGGGAGACTGCTTGTGTGAGGGTACAATGTGGGGTTGTTAGTTAGGACCCAGTGAAGGATGGATTCCCTTTTACATTTCTTACCACATCTAGTTGGAATGTGGACTAGCTGCTGGTAGCCATGGAGATTTATTAGATTACTTGGTGGTTCTGATATATAGGTGAACCAATCTAGGTTGAAGTCCCCCCAGAATAAGGGTTTCTTGTGAGTATGTGGAAGAACACCAGGATAAGAAGTCTTCAAGGCTAGCAGGTGTATTACCAGGCGGAATATAGATCACAATTGTGGTGATGACCTTTTTAGGGTGAAGTTGAAGTTGTGAAATAAGTATGTCCCAATTATTGGGGGAGGGGTAGGAGTTTGGTAACTGACGGACAGTTAGGTTGGACTTGTACAGTAAGGCAGTTCCACATCTTAATTTTCAATTAAGGCTGCACTCATCTCGCTTGTGCAGCCTTAATGTTTAACACTAAAAATCAGATTTTCACCTCTTTATCCTAACAAGCTCCCTCTGATGACCTTCCTCAAACTTCCTCTCTAGAACAGAATGAACCAATACTTTTTTCTGCACACTGATGTTGGGTGGCATGATTTTCTTTCTTCCAGATTTTCCTTTCTCTCAATATTGGTAAGTTTACGATTACATCTTTGTTAGTGTTTAGTGTTAAAGGTAGCTCAAGGTGTGCGTATAAGGTTGGCCCATAGCACAAAAGCATGACATTTTTGTGTGTATATTTCTGCTGTTTCATTAGCCAGTAACTAGTGCTCCACTTCCCATATTTACTGAGATATTTCTGTTTTCAAGCATAAGAATATTATATTTTGCTTATTCAGTTGAGTTTTTTGGAAGTGACAGAACTGGACTATTTCTCATTTACTATATTTCTACTGGTAGAATTCTCTGTAGACAGTTCAACATAAGTATTCACGTGGGTCATGTTGAGGGTAATGCCTTTACAACATTTCACCAGAGTCATTTTTCTTTGTGGCATCTTTGGTCCTCCCCAGTGCCATCTATTAAGTTGTTATACAACTACTGTTTCATTTCTACAACATTTTTTCTATTCACTATTTATTTTGCAGAATCTGATTGGTTTTGGGCATTTTTTGGGGACTGTCCTGCTCGAATAATATATATATTTGATAAGGGATAAAGCAAAATAAACTAATAATGTTATGGCTGTAATCATATTCTTTTTTATGTATTAGTCGATTCTTTGGCCTTTGGGCATTTTTTGGTACAGTACTGCTTGAATAAAACATATATCTAATAAGGAATAAAGAAAAATGAACCAACAACTTTATGGCTGTAATTATATCATTTTTTTTATGTATTAGTCGATGCTTTGGCCTTTGGGTATATTTTACATTTCATTGATCAATCATTACAATATTACTCTAAATCTGTGTTTGTATGTATATTACCATATTTTTATTTTGTCTGTATGTACAGTATGTTATTGTTCACTGCAATAGTAATTTATTTTTGGCAATGCCCCACCCCCATTGTCAGCCATTTGGGCCTTGAGGTCCTTGAAAAGGCCACAAGGCCCTTTGGACCTTGTTGGATGCTGCCCTATTGTTGGTGGTTGCGAAGCAGCCTCATAACAGTTCAAGCTTCAGAGTCCCAAAAATGTCAGTCAACCACTGACACACGCACAGTATCTCTCCTCACAGATAAATGTTATATTTACATCTTTAAAAAGAACAGGGTATAACCTTATCCGCTTTGTTTTAAAAAGAAAAACATATTTAAGATTTGAAGCTTATAACCTGCAGGAACTGCTGAGCTTTCTGTTTGTCTGTACTATTAAGTTGATGGTTGTTAAACTAGTCTAGAACCAGCAAAGGATCTAAACTTGAACAGCAGAGGAAAGATAAAATAGCATCTTTTTTCCAAAGATATTGGGTTAATTTTTTTATTTTGTCTGCATGTCATTTGCAACTGCTAAATTATTACAGAAAATCAGTGGTTATTTAGATGACAGTATCATTCAATTAGTGATAACAGTAGGACCTTTTGACAGTAAAATTAGTGTTTTTCTGCTACCATTTACTTCAGAAATATTAATCTTATTAATATCTGTGGAAGCATAACATTTTTATATATTTTTAACTGCATTGCCTACTTTGTTACTCAAAGCATTTTTACTACTCAATAACAAAAGCTTGTGGCCAGATGTTTATTAGTATAAAAGGGGAAGCTGCAATACTGATGACTAACTGTGGGCATGCACCATTTAGACATATCTGTCATCAATCAAAAGACCATATTATGGCTGTCTCATTTTAAGAGTGGACAATAATAAGAAGTTATGTACTCACCATAACGTTCCATCTGAGTAGGTGGCTTCATTTGTCTGCAACCTGTGGGTCTTGGATCTGATATCGGATCCGAGCCGGCAACTATTTATACAGCTATGGATCCGAGCTCCTAGCTCCTCCCCTCACTCATAATCCCCTGCCAACCCCAACTGACCTCAGATCAAGTTTGCCCTCCTATATACCTGAAAAGTTATCCCAACAGGGAAAGGCAGGGATAAACCACCATCTAACTCTTCCGAAGACCAGGGGGAAGGAGGGGGGGATGGTTGCAGACAAATGAAGCCACCTACTCAGATGGAACGTTATGGTGAGTACATAACTTCTTAATCTGGAGTAGGGGACTTCATTTGTCAGCAACCTGTGGGACAGAGTCCCCAGCTGCCTGACCCTTGGGCGGTCATCATGGAAGGATGTTCTGGAGCACTGCGGAGCCAAAGGATGCTCTCCCTCTGGAAGTGACGTCCAGTTTGTAGTGGTTAATAAAGGTATGAGATGAGGCCCAAGTGGCTGCCGAGCAAATATAATCTAAGGGTACTCTAGATATGAATGCAGTAGAAGTAGATATGGAGCGAGTGGAGTGTGCACGGACCCTTTGAGGTGCGGGCCTCCCAGAAGCCTCATAAGCTAGAAGGATACATTGGGAAATCCAGTGTGATAAGGTGACCTTCGAAACGGCTTTACCTAAATTGAATTTGGCAAAGGAAATGAACAGATGATCAGAATGTCTGTGACCAGCAGTCCTATGAATATAGAAACGCAGCTGCCTGTGCATATCTAACGAGTGCAGCTTGTATTCTCCTTTATTTTGATAATTAGGGAAGAAAACAGGAAGATTGACGGACTGACTGATATTGGTTTCTGAGGCCACCTTAGGTAGAAAGGATGGCTTGGTCCTGAGGTACTCTCTTCGCAGAGGTGATGGCTACCAGGAATGCTGTTTTCCAAGACAGGTATTTAAGATCAGCAGAGGCAGCTGGGTTCAAAGGGGGAAGCAGTCAAGGCCTGAAGAACTAGCGATGGGTCCCAAGGGGGTATGGCTTCTTTGATAGGGGGCCTGTGCAGAAAAGTACTCTTGAGGAAGGTTTTACATAGTTTAGCTGACATCAAAGGACCTGTCTCATGTCCTACATGGTAATGGGAGATGGCTGCCAATTGTACCTTGACTGTGGAACAGCTACGCCCTTGCTGAAAAAGCCCGGTAAGGAAGTCCAAAACGGACGTTAGCAGAGCAGTGAAGGGGTCCAAATTATGATGTTCCGCCCAGATGGAGAAGCGCTTCCATTTACTGCGGTAAATCTTCCTAGTGGAAGGTTTATGTGCTGCCACCAAGATGGCTTTGACTGGTGAGGAGATACCGGGAGTCCTAATTAAGAGTGGAACTGGAGCAGCCAAGCTGTCAGCTTCAGGTTGCCCAGATTCGGGGCCGGTAAGCCTGATGGATGGGAGATCAGATCCGGGCTGGGATCCAGAATCCAGGGAGGATTCACCAAGTGAAATCACAGGTAAGGGAACCAAGTTTGTCGAGGCCAGAATGGGGCAATGAGGATCATCTTGCTCCCCAACCGAGACGCTTTCTGTAACATCTTTAGCATCAGGGGTAGAGGAGGATAGGCATAAAGTAGACCGGGCGGCCAAGCATGCACTAGAGCGTCTCTCGGGGGCTTCCCCTGGTGGGGGAATCAGGGCGAAGAAGTTGTCGCATTTCGTATTTGAGGGAGAGGCAAAAAGATCGCAGCAGGGTTGCCCCCATTTTGCAAAAATCTGCTTCGCTACTCAGGAGTTGAGAGACCACTCGTAAGGGGAAAGAATAGTGCGGCTGAGTTTGTCTGCCAGAATGTTGGACCGTCCCGGAATGTGCGTTGTGATCAGAAAGCGGTTGGTGGAGATCACCCATTCCCACACTCTCATGGCCTCTTGGCAGAGAGGATATGACCTGGTTCCCCCCTGTTTGTTGATATACCAAACAACTGACATGTTGTCCGTCTGTATCGCAATAGTTCCGACAGGAAGAAGGTTGTGAAGTGCTTGCAATGCCAACAGCACTGCCCTCATCTCTAGAACATTGATATGCAGGGAGGTCTCGGAGCCATTTCATGTACCTTGGACTGTTCTGCCTGAGCAATGCCCCCTCCCCCCCCACCCGAGGCGAGAAGCGTCCGTGGTCACCGTGACGAGGGAAAGTGGAGCGCAGAAGGGGCGACCTGTATGGAGGTCTGGGAAATGCAGCCACCATAACAGGGCCCTCCTGCAAGCCTTGCTGACAGAGACAGGGTGATTGAGAGGAAGAAGCTGGAAGGACCATTGTACTTGAAGGGTCCACTGTAGTACCCTCATGTTTAGGCGAGTGCATGGAAGGAGTGTAATTGCCACTGCCATAGAGACCAGTGCCCTCAGGACCAATTCCGCGGGTGGAGCTTCTGATTGGAGGATGGCCTGCACATGTAAACTGAGGTTCTGTAGTCGTTCCGAAATGAGGTAGGCTCATAGACTTCTCGTATCTAACCTGGCCCCTATGAAGTCTATCACTTGTGTTGGAGCAAGGGAGGACTTGTCCATACTGATCGTGAAGCCTAACTGGGGGGCTAGGCGAAGAAAAAAATCTCTGGCTGAGCAGAGTAGATGCCTTGTTGGGGCGGTCAGGAGCCAGTCGTCCAGGTACGGGAAGACCTGCATTCCCTGAAGTCTCAGGTGGGCCGTTATCACTGCTAAAACTTTGGTGAACACCCTGGGTGCTGTGGTGAGGCCAAAGGGAAGGACCCTGAACTGATAGTGGCTGGCTCCCAGCCGGAAGCGGAGAAACCTCCTGGATCGTCTGTCCATTAAGATGTGGTAGTACGCATCCTTGAGGTCTACTGAGCACATTCAGTCGTTCTCCCGCAACAGGGGGAGAATGGAATGAAGAGTGACCATTCGGAATTTCTCCTTGGTTACCGACAGGTTCAAGAGGGAGAGGTCTAGAATTGGTGTCAGGTCCCCCGTCTTTTTTGGCACCAGAAAGAACCTGGAGTAAAACCCTAATCCGAGCTGGTCTGGGGGGACAGGTTGGATGGCCCTTTTTTCTAGCAGCTGCTGGATTTCTGCGGCTGCAGCCTCCCTCTGATCGGGTGGTACATTGGGGAGGTTCTTGAGTCTGGGAACATGAAGCACAGGGATTCTGTAACCTCTGGATATAATCCGAAGCACCCAGCGGTCTGACGTAATGGACTCCCATGCCCCCAGATGCCTAGAGAAGCGCCCCCCCGACTGCCTCCAGAGTGGAGCAGTCGGGCAACCCTTCAGGGCTGTTGTGTGGGCCGATCAGAGAAGGATTCTTTGGACCCAAAATTTCTCGGTGCCCCTCTGCCTCTAGGGCGGCATGCTCCCTGTCCTCCTCTGCCACGGAAGGACTGGCTGTCCGGAGCAGGTTGGGAATGTTGCGATTTCCGGAACCACATCTTCTTCTGTCGCTTTTGGTTCTTGGAAAAGGACCTCTGGGGAGCAGAGAAGCGGGCTCTGACGGCAGACGTCTTCCCGTCCTTCTCGCTCTGGACAAATGTCTCACGAACGGTCTTGCCAAACAAAGCAGAACCATCAAAGGGGGCATTCGCAAAGGACGCCTTAAAGGGCTCCGAGTAGTCACAATGTCGGAGCCAGGCCTGGCGTCTCATAACTAGGCCTGCTCGCTAGCTCTAGCGACTGCCTCAGTTGCGCGAGACAATAGCCGCATAGAGGTATTAGAAACAGATCTCAGAGTGGCCGTACGAGTGGAGTACAATTGCTTGTCCTCTGCCGACATGGACTCAGGGGGGAAGCAGCGTATTCTTTAATAAGATCGCGCTGCATCCTGATGACATGTGCCATGTAGTTCAGAGACCTTACCGAGAAGGTCGCTGAACTGAATACCCGCTTCCCAAGGCGATCAATCAAGCGAGACTCCTTGCTTGGAGGATGGACCGAGGGGCTCTCCTGAGCTAGTTCCCTCTTAGTGGCTGCCGCCATCAACATGGTATCTACAGGGGGACCCTTGCTCCAGTGGGGCCGGTCTGCGGGGGGGCTCAAAATCCTATCCGGGTGCTTGGGAATAAGCTCCACAGTGTCCGGCTCCTTCCACGCCCTGGTGGTCACAAGGTCCACCAGGGGGTCAGCCGGAGGGGACACCCAAGATGTAGATGGGCCTGCTTCAAATGCCTCCAGGAACACGGACTCGTCGGAGGAAGCCTTGGGGGCATACCACCCCCCCCCGAGTCTAAGCATTTCCATGATGTCTCCAAAGGAAACATCCTCACGGGGTGATCTTGGGAAGGCTTCCCCTTCATCCAAGTCCGTGTCCTCTGTTAAGGACTCTGGGCAGTCCACGTGCCTCCTCTTGTACTTATGCTTGCGAGGCACTTCCTCGGGGGGGCTGTCCGAGGAGGTCTCGCCAGCAATGTCCTGTTCCAAAGGAACAACCTGGGACATCGAAGCAGGCTGTCCCTGTGGCCGGATGATGGAAGCCTGACCCAGCAGAGAGGGAGTGCAGGGCGGAGCCGAGACAAGGGCCGGGGGTCTGGATGCTCTCGACAGAGCCCTCTCCACTACATCAAAGGCCGAGGGGGAGCTGCTCTCCCTGGGCTCCGAGAGCCGACTCCCACTCGGATCCGATGAAGGGATCGGAATCCCTCGGATCCGAAGCTCAGGCCACGGCTCTGAGAGGTTGGATCTGACGATGGAACAGACAGACTCGAGGGCAGGGTCGGATCCGAAGTACCCAGTACTGTCGGTGCCGACCCACCCCTGGCTCCAACGCTGCCCGGCTCCAAGCGCTCCGAACCCGGGAAGTGGGTCGGAAAAGGAGCTATCGGAGCAAAAAAGGGTGTCGAGCTCCCCCCCAAAGGGGGGGGGGAGGCAGGAGCACTCCCATCTGCAGCTGGGCTGGATGAACCTTCTCATTATCCGGTCCAAGTCTGCATCAGACAGGCTGTAGGTGGATCTCGACGAGGCCACCGAGGCAGGCCTGGAGTGCCGCCTCGATGACCTCGATGGAGATCGGGTCTCCTCCTCCCCCGGTCTCGGGGAGAAGCAAGGTGATCGGAGCCGAGGAGACCTGGAAGCCGTGGAGGAAGAAGCCCGCTTAGCTGGGGGGGGGGGGCGAAGCGGTGGCCTCGGCCCACCACTTGTGGTGCTTCTCCCTCCGTTTCTCCCTCCTGGCCTCCCTATCCTCTGGTGCTTTAGTGGGAGTTTGAATCCCGGCCGGACGAAGGGGGGCAGGAGTGGCCACCACCACAGGCTGGGGAGGTGCCACGGGAGTAGCGGAGGCTGAAGCCAACTCTGGGGGCAAAAGTCCCGCTAGGACCAACTTCGACCTCTGCTCTTTCAGTGCCCTGGGGTTGAACCCTGCACAAATCGTGCATCCTGAGGACAGGTGTTCAACCCCAAGGCACCGAACACACCGAGTGTGGCCATCCGCCGGTGAAAGCTTATGGCCACACTCGGTGCACTTAGAAAAAATGGGCTTTGGGGCCTCCGACATTTTTCCAATAAAAGAAAACTACACAAGCACACCAGGTCCCAAAAACACAAGCAACACACACACACTACGACCAGCGAGGGGAGGAAATACACTAAAAAAGAATAAAATTAACAAAAGGAGATCCTAAACACACACACTATTTAAGAAAAGAAAGATTTTCTACTTTAACAAGGTTTTTCCTTAAGACTTATCTGAAAGTCATCAGGAACTCTGAAATCCAGCTGTCTCTTCTAAGAGCGGCAAACTAGATCTGAGGTCAATTGGGGTTGGCAGGGGATTATGGGTGAGGGGAGGAGCTAGGAGCTCAGATCCATAGCTGTATAAATAGTTGCCGGCTCTGATCCGATATCGGATCCAAGACCCACAGGTTGCTGACAAATGAAGTCCCTACTCCAGATCTGTATATTTGGTATGTTAGACTGGTTTACCTGCTGGCAATGTTACCATAAAGACAGGAATGTGGTACTAGCATTACAAAGTTAGCATTAACATTTCCTCAGAAACACTGTGTATGCAAAACAGTTCTGACCATGTCTCAGTTACAGTTAGTAAGACTGCAGTAAAAGGATCTGGATTGACAGCAAGCTATACAGAATTCTGGAAAGCAAGGTCTTTATAGCTCTGCTTTGTAGCTATTTAATGTAATGCCTATTTTGGTGTTCCAAGTGCTGGTCATAACGCAAGACAGCAACTTGGATTTGATGTATGCTCTTACCCATCACGTACTACTTGGCAGCAGTCTTGATTGAGAGACTGTAGCCCCCTATTCATCACATAATTAATTGGTGGCACTAAGTGGGATTATAGGCCCATGAAATTACATCATCAGCCCAAGATAACCACTCCTGCCTTTTTCTTTCTGAAACCCAGATTCCATACTTAGTACACAGAATTATTACTAAAGAATGGAAAATCACCAAATGCAAACTTAGCTGTGGGTTGAATGTATACCCTTTCTGGAAAAGAAGACTCTGCAGTTCAGGCTCTTCACTGATACCACATATTCACTGTTATGTGAGACTCCAACACTGAGTGGAGTGTCTAGCGATATTTCAACCTACCCAGCACTATAGAGTTCTATGGACTGACGCAGGTTATCTTGCAATCTATAGTGGCATGGCCTTAAGTCAGGACACCATACTGCAAACTTGCAAATCCATACAAGTAATCCTTAAAACACTGCAAACTATGGTTCACAGTAATCTATGTCTGTCACTGATAGCATTGCTCATAAAACTTACTGGTATAAATGATACAAAGGCTTACAATAATTAGAAAGTAACACATACAGCTTTTTCAGGAATAAGCAGAAATTCAATTTGCAGGTATTTAATTTTGTTCTAAAATCCACAGACTAGTCTCAGCTTTTTCAAAATTCCCTTAAACGAAGCAGTTGTCTACATCAGTACAACTCTTTTCAGTACTATAAATATGTCAAGCACCACCAAGTATGTAAAACATCAGGTCGTCAACCTTCTTTGGGTTTTCCCTTACATTAAGACTGATATCGTACTAGACCATCTATTTTGCAGGAAGGCAATTTGATGCTGCTGACAAATATATCTTGACTGAGGCATTAAGAAGCTCTACATTAATCAACTCAGACAGACATTTCAGAAAGAATAGTTGTGTAAAATCTTACCATAACCATAGACATCCTTCTCTTCTATATGTTGCAGTATTCTTAACACAAGGGAGTCTGCAGCAGGCTGCCCCTAACATCTGGCTAGTATACAAAAGTCTAAATCTACTATAAGGTACATGCGATGTCACGCATAGGATCCTATCCAACGTCGGTCATAAAGTGCTGTTGGGTATATAGCAGATGTCGGCACGCACCATCCTCTTGACTAAATGCCCCAGGAAGAATACCAGCCTGAGAAAAACTGAGAAAACACACATCCAGGAAACAAGCAAGCAAGCATCGGGGGAAGGTGGGAGGGATAGAATACTGCAACATATAGAAGAGAAGGACATCTATGGTTATGGTAAGATTTTACACAACTATTCTATGTTCTTCTATTCATATGTTGCAGTATTCATAACATGAGGGAAAACACCATAGTTCATTCAGAAGAAAGAGAGGGAGGAGGGGCAGCAGCACTCTCTACAAACCCCTGAAGAATAGCCCTTACAAAATCAGCTCTAGACCTAGATATACCATCCAACTTATAATGTTTTGTGAAGGTATGGACAAAAGACCAAGTGGCTGCTTCTAAGACAGAAGAAGTTCCAGACCCTTGAAATAAAGCACCTGAACAAGAGACAGCTCTAGTGGAATGAGCCTTAACTGGAGAAGGAAGGGTTTTTCCATGAGCCACATAACAAAAGGAAATAGCCATAAAGATCCAGGAAGAGGCTGTCTGGTTGGAAACAGGTCTACCCAGAGCCCTGGGATGGTAAGAAAAGTACAGTTTTGTACCTACCATAAATGTAGATGTTCGAGTGTATACACTGCTGCAGTCATTACACTTGGGTTATCCTGCCGTCAGGCAGTTCCCCAGTCGGCCTGAGTTCCAAAGTCTTGGTCCGGCATCGGTTGCTGTCACCTCCTCCCTGATGTCAGTGCAACAGGGGTATATAAGATGCAGTCGATGCCATTTTCTTCAGTTTTTCTTGCCCCAGATGTCAGGTGCCTCCAAATAGGTAGGCAGATCCAATTGCTAATAAAACATACATAAGGAAAGCAAAAAACAACTTACAGCTACCAGCAAATACTCCCCATAGGTAGTATGGGTAGAAGACATAGGTACGTACCAGCCAGTAAGAGGGGAAGGAGGGAGGGTAACCTGGACTGCAGCAGTGTATACACTTGAACATCTACCATTTATGGTAGGTACAAAACTGTACTATGTTCATCGTGTTACACTGCTGCAGTCATTACACTTGAGTAGAATCCCAAAGCTGAGGTAGGGTGGCTGGTTCTATAAGGCATTAGGGGTGGCTAAAAGGCCCTGCAGCACCGCAGTGGCGAAGCCAGCTCTGGATTTAGAGTATAGAGGCAGATGATGATGCTTGGTGAAGGTATGTACAGAACTCCAAGTTGTTGCTTCCAAAATATCCTTGGTAGGTACTCCTCTGAGGTAGGCAGTTGAAGTGGCTGTTACCCTGGTGGAGTGTGATCTAATGCTGCTAGGTACAGGCTTTCCATGGTATGTGTAGCAGAAACGTATACAATGTCCTATCCATTTGGAAATTGTCTGTTTTGAAATGGCTTTTCTCTGTGCTCCTACAGCATATGCTACCAATAATTGCTCATATTTTCTGAAAGCTTTGGTTTTGTCCAAGTAGAAGCGTAACTGCCTGTGAATGTCCAAAGAGTGCAGTAGTCTCTACCCTTTATTCTGTGGTTTAGGATAAAAAGTTGGCAGGTGAATAGTTTGGTTTAGAGCCACACTGGATACCACCTTTGGCATAAACATAGGGTTAGTTCTTAAAGACACCCTGTCCTGGTGGAAAATGAGGAAAGGTTCCAATGCCATTAGTGCCTGTAATTCTGAAACTCTTTGTGCTGATGTTATTGCCAGGAGCAGAGCAGTTTTCCAAGAGATATATTTTAATTCTGCTGTGTTAGCGGGCTCAAAAGGAGGTAAAGTTAGTTTTTCCAAAACAATGTTGAGGTCCCAAGTTGGAGTAGGTGCTCTACGGGGCGGTTTTATGTTTTTAGCCCCTCTGAAGTACTGCTTTAACAGAGGATTAGAGAAAATTGGTGGATTCGTGTTGTAATGAGCAGCGATAGCAGAGGTGTGGATCTTGATGGATGAGAAGGAGAGGCCTTTGTCCAGCATCTCAGTTAAGTATTGTAGTATCTGAGGAATGTTTGGGACAAGAGGGTCAAGACTGTGAGCTTGGTTCCAGGCACAGAATCTCTTCCATTTATCCGAATAGGCTTTCCTGGTACTAGGCCTTCTGGCCTCCAGAATGACATCCATAACAGCCTCGGAGAGAGGCATTGCTTGCTTCACTAAGGAATCTTCCATGCAGCTAGGTTTAAGGTCTTTAGCTGGCTGTGTAGTATTTGATTGTTGTGCTGAGTCAGCAGATGTGGACTTTGAGGCAAAATCCAGGGTGGTTCTTGTGCTAAGCTCCTTAAGATTGGGTACCAGTGCTGGCGTGGCCAGTCTGGCGCAATCAGGATCATCTTTGGCTCTTCTTGCCTGGCTTTTATGAGTACCTTTGGCAGGAGAGGTAGTGGTGGGAAAGCGTATACTTGTAGGTTCTCCCAGCTGAATGAGAGGGCATCCACTTTCCATGCTTGTGGATGGTAACGCCTTGTGCAGAATTTTTGTAGTTGGCAGTTTATTGGGGATGCAAACAGATCTATGTCCGGGCTCCACCATTTCTGTGTTATCATTCTGAATATTTGTGGATTCAATTCCCATTCGTGTGGATCCATGATGTTTCTGCTTAAGTCGTCTGCCAGTGTGTTTTTCTCTCCTGGCAGGAATTGTGCTTGCAGATGAACTTGAAGGTTTATAGCTGTGTTCCACAAGGTCATAGCTTGTCTGCATAGGAGGTAGGAGTGAGTGCTTCCTTGCTTGTTTATGTACCACATAACTGTGGTGTTGTCTGTCTTTAGCAGTAGTTGTCCTAGATGCAGCAGGTCCTTGAAAGCTATAAGGGCATTTTGTACAGTTAGCATCTCTTTTTGATTGATGTGAAGATGCCTTTGTTCTGTGGGCCACGTGCCCTGAATACATTTGCCTGCCATGTGTGCTCCCCAGGCGTAATCCGATGCATCTGCTGTCAGTGTTTGCCTGGCTGTTGGTTGTGTAAAAGGCTGTCCCTTGTTGAGGTGACAAGCTTGAGCCCACCACTGAAACTCCTGTTGAAGGCAAGGGATTAGTGGTATAACTCTTTCCAAACTTTGACAGTGTTGAGGCTATACATTCTTTAGGTACCATTTTAGTTTCCTCATATGCAGTCTGGCATATGGAATTAGTAGTATGCAGGATGCCATGTAACCCAAGGCCTGCACAATTTTTCTTGCAAGGAGTTGGGTCTTTGTAGCCATCAATTGAAAGTATTGAGTCAGTTGTCCTTGCTTGTCTGGCATGAGATAAGCCATCTGGGCCGTTGTGTTCAAGCTGGCACCCAGGAATATAATCTCTTGTGAGGGCACTAGTTTTGATTTCTTTTTGTTTACTGTGTACCCCAGGCAACTTAACTTTTTTTTTTACAAATGCCAGATGCTTTAGAAGAATGTCCTTGCTCTCTGCTTGAATCAGGCAGTCATCCAGGTACAGAGAGAATTGGTAGTGCATTGAACCAGCTATGAATCTGAGGTATCTCCTGCAGTTTTGTCTGATAGGGACATGCAGGTATGCCTCCTTGAAGTCCAAAGTCACGAGCCAAGCTTTCTTGCCCAGCATAGGAAGAAGCTGCTGTAGTGTCAACATTTTGAATTTCGGAACATCCAGGTAAGTGTTTAGAGATGAAAGATCCAGAATAGGCCTCCAGGCTTTGTCCTTTCTGGGTACCAGAAAGAGTCTTGAGTAAAATCCTTGTCCTTGCTCCTGTGCTGGTACCTGTTGAACAGCTCTCATATATCCATGAGTGCTGTAATTTGTTTTTGAGCCTCTGCCCATTGATTTGGTGGCAGATTTGGCATTCCTTTTAACCTTGGCAGAGTGTGAAAGTGGAACCTGTAACCTTGAAATACAATGTTGAGAACCCATTTGTCTTTGGTGATCATTTGCCAATTGTGGTAGAAGAGTGCCAGTTTTCCTCCCAAGGGGGCTGCCAAGAGGGATTTGTTTGGCAGCTGTAATGGGAAGTCACTGGAGCTGCTTTTTATATGCTTGGGGCCTGTCTTCCCTTTCTTTCTGGCCTGATGCAACCCACTGTCGAGGCCTATAAGGACCTTGTGTTTGACTTCTACCTCTTGGATGTCTGTATTTTTCCCCTTTGAGGTCTGTCTGTAATTGGAAAGGACCAATTCTTAGTTGGCCAGTTTCTGCTAAATCTAGGAGGCTGAACCTGTAAGAAATCCTTCACCGTTTGCATAGATTTTGCCTTATCCTCCATTTTCTTTAATACGTTTTCTGCCTCAACTCCAAATAACACATCCTGCTGCAAAGGTGCATCTAATAACTTTGCTTTAACATGATCTGGTAAAGTATGTTCTTTTAACCAAGCATGTCTTCTAATGACAGAGCCTGTAACTGCTGCTCTGCAGGAGGCCTCTAGAGAATCAAAACCACATTGCAAAGTATGCTTTCCCACTTGTTCAGCTGCATGCAATAAATCCTGCATTTCTTTAAAATTAGGAGGATCTGATTCTGGAAGCATTTTTTTGTTTGTTTTAGCTGAGACATTAAAAATTGCTGATATTTTAGCATGTAAAACTGGCAATTTAAAGCTCTCATTGCTAAAGTTGGAGATGTATGTACTTTCTTTCCCCATCTGTCTAATGCTCTGGAATCTCTGTCAGAGGGAACTGGATTCTTGGCTGATGAGGCCTTAACTCCTTTGGGTCCCTGAGAAATAGTTTCAGGGTCAGCTACAGGGCTTTTATACAGAAATTTATGTTAGTCAGGGACTCTGTAGTATATGTCAGGTTTAACAGGGGCTGGAGGTAAGAAATCAGGATTTAAGCTGGATTCAGTATACACATCTTCCACAATATCTAACGCTGGCGGAATAGCAAGGGGTCTGTGTTGAGGTAATAAAAGGAAGTCTCTGAGCCTCTTCTTGGATTCTGAGTAATCCTGGCCTTCCCAGTGGAAATGCTCCCTCATGGTATGTAGGGTTTCCCCAAAGGAGTAGTCCTCAGGCGGTGAGGCTGATGGAATTGATTCCTCAGCATCAGAATCCTCATAAGGGGGTAAAGAGTATCCTAGGTCTGAGGATGAATCAGACGAGATGGACACCTGGTCGGAGGAATCATAGTCTGCATTCTGTCTAGGCCTTTTATCAGGAGGGGGATGAGACCCCCTGATCAGCGTGATTAGGTCTTCGACCATTTTGAGCATTTGTTTCTTAGGCATGGAAGCCTGTCCTGGAGAATGCTGTATTTGTTTCTTTGATTTTAAAGGAGGCTTAGACTTAGCTGAGGGTTTAATGCTTAACTGAGTAGGTCTGAAGACACCCTCTGAAGCTATGGGTTGCTCAGCTACTCCGGATCCCTCTGAAAGGTTAGTCTCGGTAGGCTGAGTAACTTGTGCATTCAAAGGCCCAGCCATGTCCACGTTGGAGTCAGAGGCAGCCTGTGGTTCTACAGAAGCGGTCGTCAGGGGCTGCGAAGGCGCCTCGCTGAAAACCGGCGACTGGCCTAGAAGAGGCTTCGTCATCAGTTTTGGGCCTCGGATGCCTATACTTGTCTTTGCGCTTTTTGTGTATTCCGGTCGTCGGAAGTCCCGACGGCATGGTATAATTGAATTTTCTACCAAAATAATGTTGGTCAAAAATCAAACCGACATTTAATAGTGCGCTTGTTAAACCTAGCACAAAACCGACAACCAGTGACATCGTGGTCTGGGCCTAGGCATGGGATACAATAGGAATGGAAATCCTCATCAGGTATTTGCTTCCCACAAGAAATACAGTTATTAACTTTTACTGACATTGGTCTGAGGCAAGAAAAAGTTTCCCCAATGGGGTACTAAGCTTTGTAGAAGACTTTGGTTCTGGATTCGGAATGAAAATCTCAGGAGAAGGCCGACTGGCACTTGCGAACTGCTTTTGCTTTGGGCACCGCGCGGCAAGAAAGACTGAAGAAAATGGCATTGACTGCATCTTATATACCCCTGTCGCACTGACATCAGGGACGAGGCGACAGCAACCGATGCCGGACCAAGACTTTGGAACTCAGGCTGACTGGGGAACCACCTGACGGCAGGATACCCCAAGTGTAATGACTGCAGCAGTGTAAAACGATGATCATCAAAGGGATGGTCAGACTTCCTAACAGATTTGGTTTTATCCAAATAACACCTGAGTTGTCTATGCGCATCCAAGGTGTATGAGATCCTCTCACTAGAAGATTGTGGTGAGGGAAAAAGTGGGTAAATTAATAGACTGATTAAGAGACAACTCATTCACCACCTTAGGCACGAAGGAGGGATTAGTGCATAGGGAAACAATACCCTTGTGAAATACAGCAAAAGGAGAAGAAGCTATAAGGGCCTGAAGTTCTGAAACCCTTCTGGCTGAAATGATAATCAAAAGCACCGCCTTCCAAGTGCAATGTTGAAGGGAAGATGAAACTACTGGTTCAAAGGGAGGCAATGTAAGTTTTTCCAAAACAAAGTTTAACTCCTAAAGAGGAGGAACTGGTTTCCTTGGTGGCATGATATGAAGGACACCTTTCAAGAACAGATTGACTTCCAACCTAGAAGCCAAAGCTGGGTTCACAGGCAGACAGTCAGAAATGACTGAGAGATGAGCTTTTACCGAAGACTATGACAACCCAGTCTTCAGTAATTCACACCGGTAAGACAGAACCACTGGGATAACCACAGACAATGGTTGTATATCTTTGGAAAGACACCAGATGGTAAACTTCTTCCATTTGGAAATGTAGGATTTCTTAGTATTGGGTTTTCTGGCCTCCTGCAGAACTTGTAGCACTTCCTCAAAAAACTGGTGTCTGAAAGGGATCAAAACCCTATCACACACAGTGTCATCTGAAGGGTTGCATTTGTGGATATTAGAGATCCCTTCTCCTGTGTGAGCAGATCCACCCTGTGAGGTAATGTGATGACTACCCTTGGCTAAATGCACAAAAAGGGGGAACTAATGCTGTCTTGGCCAAAAGGGAGTCATCAGCAAAATTTTTGGTTTGTCCTGTTGAATTTTCAACAGAACTTTCTGAAGGAGGGGGAAGGGGGGAATGCATAGGGAAACATCCCCTTTCCAAGAGAATGATAGGGCATCCGTCTTCTATGCCTGAGGGTCAGGAACTCTGGTACAATAGATTGGAAGTTGTCTGTTCATAGAGGAGGACAACAGATCTACTTGAGGAGTACCCCACCAGTGGACAATGTCTAGAAACACATCCCTGTGCAACATCCATTCATGGGATTGAGTCATGGACCTCCTCAATGTGTCTGCCACAACCTTCTGACTGGAAGGAATGTAAACTGCCTGCACAGTCAGCTGATATTGAGTTGCCATCTCCCAAGACTAGACAGCCAAACTGCACAGGAAATATGTCTTGGTTCCTCCCATGCTTGTTGACATACCACAGTGCTGTGGTGGTGTCTGTGAACCACTTTAAGGGACCTGGTTGAAAAAGAAAATGAAAAGTTAGCAGGGGAAAAATGAGAGCTCTCATTTCCTTTACATTTATATGTTCCTTCATTTGGGAAGGAGACTACACATCCTGAGCTTTCCAAGAGGCAAAGGTTGCCCCTCCATCTCATGTCCGAGGCATCAGTGAACAACTCCTGAGATGGAAGGGGGAGCTTGTAGGGAAGTCCTGAATTCAATGACACCTGTTGAATCCACCACTCCAATTCTTTTTTCAATCACGGAAAGAAAGGGATCACAAAATCTAGTGGATGAGCATGTTGCATCCAAACTGACCTGAGATACACCGCTGGAGTTTCCTCATGTGAAGCTTGGCTTGGGGTAACATGGGAATAGCGGATGCCATGAAGCCTAGCAAACAAAAGAACTCCCAGGAAGTCATGGACTGCAGTGGAATAACAGCTTGAAAGTAAGATGTTAGAGATAAGGCCGTCTGAGGAGGCAAGGAAGCCAGCATCTTGTCTGTTTGAATTCTGCATCCTATGAAGACATGGTCCTGTGAAGGAGTGAGAGAGGATTTTTGGAAACTGATAGTGAATCCCAGTCTTTCCAGAAGACATACTGTGAATTGAAGGTTTTGAAGAAGTAGGGCTGGGGAATGAGCCTGAAGGTGGAGGTCGTCCAAGTAAGGGAAGATGTGAATACTCCTGAGTCTGCACTACACACAGACAGGAGCTAAGTATTTTGTGAAGACCTTTGGTGCCGTAGATAGATCAAAAGGCAAGGCAGTAAATAATAGGATGAATGGGGACGTGAAGATAAACATCCTTGATGTTCAGTGACAACATGTCAGTCTGTGGAAGAATGAGAGGGAGCAGAGTGTTTTAAGGAAAGCATGTGAAAGGAAGGTACCTTTAAGAAGGTGTTTACATGGGACAGATCTAGGATGGGTCTCCAGAGAGCATTCTTTCTGGGGACTAGGAACATTCATGAGTAGAAACCCTTTCCTATTTGGGAAGGAGGCACCTTTTGAATGGTACCCTGACTGAGCAAAGTGTGAATTACCTGAGGAAAGAAAGTCGACTGATCTTTTGGAGGTTGTGGAATAACTCTGAAGATAGGAGGAGTCTTCCATACCATAACGTATCCCCTGGTGATAATGGAAGGGACCAGGAGTCTTGGCTGATCTGTTTCCAAGCAGACAGGGACATGGAAAGACAAAAGGATAGAGGGGTCTGACTGCAAACAGGTAGGCAGTCACAGACTACCTGGCTTGCTTAGAAAGGGCTATTTCTGAGCAGCAGCAGGAGAAAAAAACACTTGGAAGAGTAAGTCTTTCTGGCACCTTTTTTACTTTTGGAAGAAGGAGGTCTAGAAGGTTTTCTTAAAAAGGTGGTCTTAGAGGAGTAGTTCCTTTGAAATCTTGGAACTGGTGACACAAATATATGTTTAAGGTCCTGGAGCTCCTTACCTTTTTCTTGCAAGGACTTAAAAGTTCTGCAGCTACAGACCCAAACAACTCCTTGGAATCTAGTGGGGCATCCATAATTTTAGCTTTGATGTCATCTGGTAGTGGCTGGAGTCTCAACCAAGAGTATCTCCGAAGTACACAGCCAGATGCAGCCACTATGGTAGATGCTTCCACTGCATCATAGCTGCATTTAATAGAATGACATGTCACTTAGGGTAAAATGGAAGTAAGCTGGGATTTAACATTAGCGTCTGGAAGCTCAGAAAGGAGGGATAAAGAATATTTAGCCACATGGATCTGGTAGTTAATGGCCCTGATGGCCAGAGTGGCCGAAGTATATACTTTTTCCCCCAAAACTCTCTCTAATTTTGCTCTCCTTGTCCGAGGGTAGAAGGGAGGTTCAAGGCAAAAGCTTAAAGGGTTTATCTGCAGCCACTGAGACTGTAGCTGGGTCAGAAGGGCACTTAAACAAAAAATTACAATCCTCTGTCACTTTATAGAACCTGTCTGACCTTATCTGGGGCAGGAGGTTGAGAATCAAGACACTTAGCAGCAGAGGAAAAAGCATTCAAGAAAGCTTTAAGAACAGGAAGGAGATTCCATCTGTAAAAGATCATATATTTTTTGTATGTCTGAGACCTGGGAGGAGTCCCACTTGAAAAATTCTCTCATCTTCACAATGGTCTCTCCAAAGGTAATACCTTACCCTGGAGAGTCTGTCCCAATTTATTCCTCCTCAGGGGAGGCATATCCCAGTGGAGAACACATCTGGGCAGAGTAAGCCAAAGACTCATCCCCAGAAGAATTTTCCTCATCAGAGGAGTCTTCAATTCTGATCCTTTTTGTGGGGAAACTGGAAAAAGGGAAGGAGAAGGAAGAGAAACTCCTGTAGCTTGTCTAAGGGCCATGAAGCCATCAAACAGTCCTTGCAAAAAGGCTTGCCAATCAGTAGATTGTTACTGAGAAGAATGATTGGTTTTCTGCTTCTTCTTCAGTGATTCCTTACAGTGGAAAGACGATGGACCCGACGTCTGCCTGCATTCGACAATATTGCTTGGGATGTCTTCACGAACCAGAATTTGTGTAATGCCTCCCAGGGCCTTCAGAGACAATGAGTCTGGGTTTTCCCCTACACCTTTATTGGATGCATGCATACTCCCAGGGGACGTGCTAGCAGGATCCTTTGCGGCCTCCACAATTATACCTGCAGAAGAATCTCCAGTTATGTTTGAGCAGGTCTCTGGGCCAACATCAGCCTCGGAAGAAACGTTCGGAATTGGAGGAGCAGCAGAAACTTCAGGTCTAGATTTCTTGGCCTTCTTCAGAGCAGGCTCCCCTGAAGGATCTGACGCACTTTCCATAGCATCGTGTGCTAAATGCTTAAGACAGTTCTTTAGATACAAATTAACAGAAGCAAGATGAGTACGCAGAGTCATTGGGACAAATGCCTTACAAATAGCACAAGAGGTATGGTCATGGTTAGGGCCTAGGCAGAATAAACCAAGATCATGGGAATCGTTATGTGGAATGTACCTTCCTCACTGACACTTGCCCTTCCTAGATGGCACGCAACCTCAGCACACAACACTAGTACAAAAAAGAGAAAGAAAAAAATCCAATGGGGGCAATTAACTGAATCAGAATCTGCAACTTCCATGACAAGCAAACAACCAGAGAAGACGTTCAGACTAGCAGCAGAAAAGTTCTGAGGATGTTAAGTGCTGAAGTCTGATATATATATATATATATATATATATATATGGGTTCACTTCAATTCACTGAACTTTCAATTCACTGACTTTCATTTCACTGACACCATTTCACTGAAATTCATTTCACTGAAAGTTCATTTCACTGACAACTATTATTACAAAGTAAATGGAATATGCCCCCTTCCCCACTGTAGTGCGACCCTGGAGTTAGAATACATAGTTAGGGGTGGCGCAGCGCCCCACTTCATTTCATATGATATTCTTACGTTTTGATATAATATTGCTTAGTAAAAGAAAAGTAAGTGGGGGGCTCTGCCCACCACACCCCCCTAACTATATATTCTAACTCCAGGGTCGCACTACAGTGGGGAAGGGGGAATATTCCATTTTATTGCTAATAATAGTTGTCAGTGAAATGAACTTTCAGTGAAATGAAGTTTCAGTGAAATGGTGTCAGTGAAATGAAAGTCAGTGAATTGAAAGTTCAGTGAACTGAAGTGAACCCATATATATATATATATATATATATATATGTATATATATATATATATATATATATATATATATATATATATATATATATATATACACACACACCGAATATCACTTTATGACCGACATTGGATGGGCTCCTATATGTGCTCCTATATGTGATGTTGCATGTACCTTACAGTAGCTTTAGATTTTTGCACACTGGCCGGATGTTCGGGGCACCCTGTGACAGACTCCCTCATGTTTTTAATACTGTAACTTATGAATAGAAGCACATCTACAGACACTATCCTGCCTTAAGATCTTTGCCCATTCCTTTGGCACCAGAGGGCAAATCTCTTCCATTTAACTAGGGTAGATTTTGTGGTACTTCACCTCCTAGTTTCATTCATGATATTTAGCATGCTCTTTAAGAAACAATGAAGGTTATATCATCTATACAGTCAGTATGTTGACAAGGTGGATTTTCTGGTACTTAAGACAATTAGCTTCTCTCAAGATCTGTAGCGCACTGTCTAAGAAGCAATACCTAACAAAATTATATTATCCAGTCAGTATGAATGTGAACAGTTTATGGGTGGCACAGGGATCTCCTGTGTTGAATCAACAGGATTACATGCTAAGTGAAAAGAAATGCCTTTTTCTTTGCCATTTTAATTAGGAGGGAGAACCAGTGCTGCATTGGCCAAAAGAGCAACATTCTTTTCTCATCTTCCGCGTCTTCTGTGCCACTCTGTGGAGTAGCAGAATAGGAGGGAGTACATACAGAAACCGTCCTAACCAATTGTTGGGGATCTTCACACTGCATGGTGCAATGCACCAGAACATCTTCAGTAACTTGGTTGAATTCTGGTATAGACTACCTATACAATCCAAGACATTGTCCTGTCTACCATCCATTCATGGGAATCTCAGTTGTCCTGCTCAGTAGATCCGCCAATGTATTTTGCTGAAAAGCAATGCATGAGGCTCTATGAGGCCCTTAGGCTAGTCTCTAGGGCCACTTCCCAGGCCTGCACTGCCACTAAGTACAGTAGGGAAGATTCAGAACCTCCATGTTGGTTTATGTGCATCATGCGGTAGCATTGTCGCCTCACAGTAAGACGATGTCCGGTTCGATTCTCAGCTAGAGTGTCTTCTGCGTGGAGATATGCGTGAATGGGTGTACCTTCATTGAAGGTTGTGCGTCAGGGCTGGTAACTCGGCACATAAAAATCAACTACCAATCATTAGTGGACCGGAGTTCCGCTGTGCCGACCCCTAACCGGGAAAAGCCGAAAGACACAATCATCATCATCGTGTTGTCTCTTATCAAGTGTAACATCCTTTGTTTATGGCCTGACTTGAATGCACCAGGTACAGTTATCATTTGTTTTGTACTGCTGTACTTTCAACTGTTTTTTTTTTTTTTCCAAATGTCGTGAACAATGAGTTTGGTTGACTAGGCTCCATAGACAGTGCTGGATGAATATGCAGTCATACTTGTTCTTTGGGTGGCTCCTTGACGGAATGCATTCTGTTTTTTTTCAGTACTTGGTAAATCCCAAATGTTAGTTCCTTATACAAGGAATTAGACAAATTACAAACTCCAAAAAATGGGGATGCTAATATTAGCACACTTGGGATACATCTTCTTTACGTGCAACCTGGCAAGATGGATCATAATGATGACTGATGCCACATATCCAAATGCCCTCAAAACCTACCTTGTTGAGATACTGGTTTTCTAGGCCATTTCATGATAAAAAAAAATTTGACTAGAAAATCTAGTTTGCACTGAGGGAGTGAGACTTTCTAACTGGAAGTATCCAAGTAGGACCACCAAGAAGGTTATTGTTTTAGGGAGCTTCAGATTGAATTTTTAAAGGCTCAGAGAGATTGTGGATGCTTTTCAATGTATAAGCTATTGCCCTCTGTAGCTCCTCTGGGACTGTGCCTGAATAAGACAATTATCCAGATACGGGTAAATGTGAATATCCTTGGTCCCCCAATGCATTATTTATGGAGCTAGAGGAACTTGGTAAAGACTTTGAGTGCAGTAGCTAAGCCACAGACCAAAGCAGTAAACACACAGTGGGATTCCCCTGCTTTGAACCTAAGAAAACACTTGTGATCCTTGTGTGGCTATGTGTAAGTAGGCATCTTTTAAGCCAAGCGTATGCATCAGGGGCTGATAAAAACAAGAAAGGCAAAAGGCTATGAGGTGTTCACATCTTGAACTTTGCCACTTTTAGCAACTTTTTTATAACTCTGATGGGTCTCGGATGTCTCTCTGTATGATCCATACTTTCTTGGCACTCGCTCTCTATGGCTTCTTCTAGAAACTAAGCAAGAGTCCTACCAGTTGTTTTTGATCCTTTGGCACTAGAAAGATTCTCTGAAATTTTGACACACACATGAACTGTAGTTTGCAACTTGGTAGACAACCTGCAGAATCCATCTATCCCCTGTAACATTTTGCCAATATATTGTATATAGGGCCCACTGGCCTCCAACATTTGGGATGTTTTTCAGGTTGGCTGTAGTTTAAAGGGTTGGCATGTGAATAAGGGTAATGAAAGTGAAGAAAGAACCACAGGAAAGTCACTGATGCTCCCTATTTGAGAAGTGGACCTTAGGGCCCGAAGGCCTCACTTTCTGGCTCCTAGCTACCATCTTTTCTGGGAGCTTTTCTTACACTTAGGGTGCTTACCTTTACCCTACCATCAGAACCAGGGCTAGTGCTTTGAACAGTACTTCCGATTTAGCATAGGAGGGTGGAGCAGCCATTTAATTGGATGCATTACT
Source organism: Protopterus annectens (assembly GCF_019279795.1). Lineage (NCBI taxonomy): Eukaryota > Metazoa > Chordata > Ceratodontiformes > Protopteridae > Protopterus > Protopterus annectens. Next base: position 719,791,078 of record NC_056732.1, read on the forward strand.
TTTATTTGCCCCTTCAAGGTTTTTAAATATCTTCTGGGGGGTTAAAAAAGCAGGTCTTTGTCCTGAGGTACATTAATGAGCTGAGCTTTGACATCCTCGGTCAGAGATTAATGTCTAACCATGAAGCAGTAGCCATGGATGCTGCACCTAAGCATCACCACCACACTTTACAGCAAGTCTGCCCACCTTCATACTTTTCTTCTTGACTGCTGTCAGTAATGCCTACCCAAGGCACCCCAACTGCTACAGAATTACACAATGACACTTGACCACTTCTGTTGGACAATTCATGGCTTTTGAATGTCAGGGTTGCCAACACGTAAATGTTCTTTTCAAAGCAGACTAAAACTATGCTCTCCCACTCAGAGGAAGGGTATCTGAGCCTTTAACCAATACAGATTCCTCTGCAGTATCCAAGGACTCCACTGCTGAATCTGCTACTAGATTATTGTAAAGGCATATATAAAGATCTTGGACACTATAAAAGCAGTCGGATCTCCTGAGAGTAGGGTTGAGAATGTGGTTCCAGGGATGGGACACAGAAGGCATCCTGCAGGGCCTCAAATATATAAAGGTTTGTCAGCAGTTATAACCATAATATCCAAATATATTTTCTAGGCATCTAAGACCTCCATGATTTCCCATTTAAAGTGCTCCTTCATCAAAAAAGTGTCTCCTCAAAACAGAGACGTTCTGGACCTGAGAAAATGGTGTCCTCATTATCTGTATCACATCCTAAAGGGGACAGCTAGAATCTGAAATTCAGGTCTTCTTAGCCTTCAGTTTATGAAAAGTCATTTTATCGTTCTGTAGCTGTTTCTCCACCCCCCTCTCTTTTTCAAGAGAGTATTCCCTTTTCTGATGAGTGGCTACAGAGAAGGATGATTGATCTGGATGGGCCTGCAGATTCTGAATAAACTGAAAAAAAAATCCACAGCCATCTTGAAACAGTCAAAAGTGGAAGCCTAGATGAAGAGTGGAGAGAGGACTCATCCTGTGGCATGACTGCTGAAATAGTGGATAGCTATGGCTTAGATGTGTTGGTCTCTGAAATGTCATGGGTGGCCATCTGAGATTGCTGAACTCACAGGTGGGTGTCCTGAATTTAAATTCTCTAACACAATGGCAATGTCACCCTTCTGATGCAATAACAAAACAGACACCAGTGTCAGTCTCCTGGGAAATGATGTCTGACCTGACCATAGTCATAGCATTTTGGTCCTACAGGACAAGTTCTGCACCAAAGACACGGGGGCTTGGTATCACCAGGAGCCTAAACTAGGGGCTAAAACACAGACTCTGTATTTGTTTAGGTAACAAAGGGATAAAGGCCTGACTACAGCCGAGGCAACCAGAGTTCAATTAGTGGCTTGAGTGTTTGACAGAGAGGAAAGGTGTGCCTATCCTGGGAGGGAGGGACTGTGCTGCTAACTGTTCAATGAGCCCTGCCAGAGGCTAGAACTCAGAGGACTTGTGTGTCAGACTGGGGTAGAAGGAACTGAACTGGCATGACTGTACAGCCAGGGAAGTGGTATGCAGCCATTTTTGCCCTTTCACTGCCAGTCAGCCTACACAAGGGCAGGGAATTAAGACAGTAAAATGATCTTACGGACAGTATGAAGGCTCTCTTCTCAGTGTGTTTGCAGGTAGGACCCCCTGAGCCCTGGACACAAAGAAAGTCTGGGCTTCACTGTGGAAAACCCTCCTAGTGTGGGTCATACCAGAGAATCTGCTGGACAAATGGGGACCTAAGCAGCCAGTACACTGTAATGCCTTAAATCTGCAGCGGTGAGATGAAAACACAAATAAAAAAATGGTCTCTCTGACTCTGGCACCTTGGGCCTAGGGAGTCAAAACAGAATCTGGGGAATCATCATAACCTCCCATCGGGCATTTTTAGAAAATGGACCACTTTTCTAGTTTCACTGTATGTTCTCTCTCTTTTGGAGAGCATCCATGTAGGTAGAGTGCTGAGCATTAGCAGACTTAGGAATCTGTTTAGTTAGGAACTTCATACTTCATTTGATTAAGCAGGCCTAACTAAAGAAATAACTCTCTTCTCCTGATTCCTCACAGGTGAAAAAAACATTGTGAGAAAATGGCTGTGCTGAGACTTAGCAACCCTCAAACAGCACATAATTTTTCTCACATACATGCCAACCATATGGATCATCAGAACTGACCCCAACATGTGGCCTAGGGCCCCTAGCATCTCTTTGGTTTGCAAGCCCATCACAGGCGCCAACGTGAGTGACAGTAAGAGACTGAACTCTATGTTGAAAAGAACTAAGAAACCTTTTCTTATCACTGGATCCTTACAGGAATCTGCAATACTAAAAATTAAGTCTAGATAGGATAACAGTAGACATTTTGAGATTTCACCTGCTGTTGCCTCCTACACTCCTAGTGGTGAGAAGGCTTGCATGGAGTAGTCATCCAGATATTGGTAAATATGAATCTCAGATGGATGCATACGTCTCAGCTGTCCAGATTTTTACCTCCTATTTTGGTCTGATCATCATAAAATGTATGGTTTTCTGGCAAATCACCTTGAATTGAAGTCCCTAAATAATGACACACAGTTGGGTTTCAGACTTCATATCCCTCAAAAATGCATGCTGACACAATTTCTGTTATTCTTGCAACATTCTACGTTTATAAGAGCAATATTTAAAATCTGTCAATGTTTTTGGCCCTTTGTCTCCCAATTTCTTTAGGCTTTGTCCAAATTTCTTGCACTAAGAAGTTGAGCAGTATGGATGGATGAATACTGGGGCCAGTGATTTGGTTAAAAAAAAAAAAATGAGTTTGCGGGAGAGTCCAAAGTTAACAGAGGTGAACTCTAAGTGACTATCTCCCATTTACAAATATACTGAGGCATCTGCAATCCAGATGAAATGGGATATGAAAACACTTCCTCAGATTTATATAAGGAAATAGTTTTAGGTCAACCCCCCCCCCCCCTCACCAGCCCCACTACCAGGCAGCTATTCCTTTATGCCAAGTATCATTCTGACAACATGGTTGGAGGAGCTATGCTCATAGGGAAGTCTGAAGAAAGTTCTGACTGCAAATCTGGACATCCTACAATCTAGCTAATAATTTTAGTAAGGAATACTACTGCACCATCAATCCCTACAGTCAGCATCATCTGTTCCCAAGTAAACTAAAACGAGCACACAACAGAACATCTGGATTTACATCTCTTCACCTTGATACGATATACCACAGTATGCCACCAAGGAGCACTCAACAGTCAGAGTTCAGTCGCTAGCTATAATTCAGCTAGGTTTTGCTCATTATTATTAACCTCAAACTTTCTTTCCTTATCAGCAACTACCATCTCTGATGGCATCCACTCCTGCACTTTGGGCTGCTTTGAAGAGACTAAATATATACCCAATTCACCAATCCAAAAACAGATTTAAAAAAAACAACAAACATACTCCACGAGGCAGGAATCACAAAGACATGAAGAGGTATAATTCAGCAGGTTTCTTTATTCACCTTCTGGTACCTTGGCCTTTCGCCTCCAAATAATAATTCACAATCAGAAAAAATCCACTTATATACAAGCCTGATGCCTCAGTAACTGATTAATTACATCAATCAACAAAACTGAAGCAATTAACCATATTCAAACCTTCAAAATATACTTTTAAAGTGCCACCACATTAAAATCACATACATATACGTATATATACAAAATATTTTTCTATTACACTCCTTTAAAGAACTAACATTGTATATGATAAATATAATATATAAATACACACACACATGAATATATATATATATATATATATATATATATATATCTATATATATATATATATATATATATATATATATATATATATATATATATATACACACACACACACACACACACACACAATCCAAAAGACCTTCACCATACCTAAATATGTGTGTGTATACATATACTGCTGAAAACAAATTTTGTCCCATCAAAAACTGTATATAAATGTTATACCATACTAACAATTACCCTTATTGTAATTATTATTATAAGGTAATATTGTGGAGTCTGCATGTCCTCCCCGTGGTTGGGTAGCGTTCGAAAGACATGCGTGCGTAAATGGGCGTGCCTTCGTTGAAGGTTGGGCGTCGAACTGGCACCTTGGCGTTTTGTAAAAATCTACTGCGAATCATTAGTGGACCGGAGTTCCGCTGTGGCGACTCCTTACCGGGAAAAAGCCAAAAGACAAACAAACATTGCTATCCAAGTTCATACCTCTAGGATATAATATGTGATTATTTAAAATCATTCTACACTCAAGTCTATTTAATTCCCTTCTGAAGCTTCCTGTCATAATATTTGGTTGTCTCAAGATGCTAAAAATAAACCCCCCCACTAGTCCATTGTGTTTGGATATAAAGTGAGCTGCCACTGGACTCTCTACATTATTTCTCCTGATGTCCCCCAAATGTTCCATAATACGAACTTTGACTCTTCTAGTTGTTTGTCCTATGTACCAGCAACTATTGGTGCAGCTACATCCAATAATATAAATCACTCCACATGAATTTCAAAGTTCTCTTTTTCAATCAGAGTTCTCTTTTGCAAAATACAATTTCCCATTAATCTTCAGACCATGCAAATTTTTCACTCTATTACAAACTGTACAATTTTCACACTGAAATATGCCAACCCTATCAACCACCTTCCCAACTTTCCTATTTAACAGTTCTTTTAGATTAAAAGTAACATGCTTGGGGAATAAACATCCTACCAAAGCATCTTCACACACTACATGCCAAAACTGTCTAATAGCGGTTTTCAAAATAGTAGAAAAGTCCGAAAATTTAGTCACAAAGAATATTTTTTCTACATTTTGATGCTCCACCTTTTCTCGTACTTTATGTACCCTCCTACCCTTTCTATCAAATATCCTCTGTCTGGCTTTCAAGAGGGTCTCATTTGAGTATACTCATGAGGATAATCTGTCATGCACTTCGTTCAAAAAAGTATCATGAAGTTGCCTTTCAGAATTATTATAAAAAATTCTTCTGAACTCACCCTAGGGTAAGGATTTAAGTTAGTGGGGGGATGCATACTCTGAATGCGAAAAAAATATTAACTGATATGGGTTTCCTATATGGCTTGTGCTGCACCTTATTTTGATCACCTACATAGAATTCCACACCCAAGAATGCAATATTACTAGTACTGCATTCCCAAGTAAACTTCAATCCATGTGTATTCTCATTCAAATCTTGCATATATCTGACAAACAAACCCTGATTGCCCCTACAAGCAAAAATAAGATTGTCAATGTATCTCTTATAATATACAACACTGTTGACAAAAAAACTGGTTGAGAAACAAACTGCTTCTCAAACTCTCCCATGTATATTATAGCATAAGATAGGGCAAAGGCCGCCCCCATAGCTGTCCCTCTTAGTTGTAAATAGAAATCTTTTAATTATGTGTCAAACTGAATTCAAGGAGGAACAACAAAAAAAGACGTCCATGGGCCTTCCCCTATAATCTTAACCATAGCTTCTAACCCCCATCTTTTACTAATGTTCGTATATAAAGCTGACACATCAGCTGTGGCCCCAAAATAATCTGTTCTCCATTCCAAATTATGTAACTCTTTACAAACTTAATTTGTGTCTTTAACATGAGAGGGCACCATGGTTAAGTAATTTTTAAACTGGAATTAAAAAAAAAAATATTTACTTTTTCAATGTAGGACGCAGCACCTGAATTGATGGGTCTGCCAGGAGGGGTTAGTCAAACATTTATGTACCTTAAGTATAGCATACATAAAAGGATCTTTTGGCTCCTTCACAGTTAACTTTTTAACATCACTAGATTTCAAAAAAACCTAGCCTCCCTCCCCTCTCCAAAAGTTTAACAAGATCCTCACTAAATTTCCTCACAGGGTTTTCTGATATCTTACCATAAACATTTTCCTCAGAAACTATGTCGTGGACCATATTATCATATTGTGCCACTCATCACAACCCAGTTACCCCCTTTATCAGCTTGCTTGATCACTATTTTATCTAATTGTGTTCTTAATTCTTTTAAAGCTAATCATTCATTTTTGTTAAGATTATAGAATTCATATATATGAGAATGGTTCTTAAGAAAACTCCCATACTGATGTTCTATCATAGCACAAACTGTATTTTCAAATACATTCATAGCATGTGTGTATTGTGGAGGCAGAAAATTACTCTCTGAGGGTAACACTGGCATAGGCAATGGTCTATAACCCGTAAGAAATCCCCCCCCCCCCCCGAGGCAGATTCAGCTCCTTCAGATGTATCAAAATTCTCAATCGTTTCACCATCATCAAACAGTTGCATAACTGTGTCTATTTCATACACACTTAAATTTAGCCGCTCATCATTTTCAGAAATCGTTGACATTTCTAAATAATTTCCACCTCTTTTATTATATTCATTGAAAAATACTTTTAAATTTAACTTGCGACAAAATCTTTTCACATCCAAAATAATGTCAGCAAATGTTGGAACCCTGGTGGGAATGAATTTAGCCCCCTTCAGAAGAACATTACACATATCTCTAGTTAAATTAAACAGACAAATTCACAATTCTTAACTAATCATCATTTGCATCAATGTAATCAAGAGAATTCAAACCTGAACACACAGCTGAATCATTGTCAACATTATACATATTATAAGTCCCAACTTCAGTCAACATGTTTGGCTGTACATCAATCAATACAGAATTATTAAGAAAACGATTCTCATTTTCAGATTATATTAATGACTCATTACCAACATTTTGTATACTAACAGTGTCAATTACAACTTCAGTCAATACATTCTGTTGTATAGGGAACGATATAGTATCAAAGGAAAAAAACAAACAGTCTCACTTTTAGTCTCCTCACATAATGCAACAGCACATCTTACTTCAGCCTGCTGTTGCTGTTGCCATTGCATCTTCCTTTTGCCTTCCACGATCACGTTCGCCACTGCTGTGTACTTGGGTGGAGTCTTGTACGTTTTTTGAATGTTCCTGCCTCTCCATAAGTCCTTGAGGTGTTTCCTCAAAAGAAACACTCTTCCGACTAATACTAGTGTCAGCAGACGAAAACGAAGATTCACTAAGTATTCCTAGGAATGTGCACTCTAGATCTCAGTCTACTGGGACGTCCCTTATGTGGCCAAGAATAGACCACTTTATTCTCAAAGTCTCTCATGTCCTTCAATAACTGTTTTCTCCGTTCAAGCACGCTTTGCTCTACTTTCTGTATTTTATCATTCACATCCTTAAATGTCTTATGATAAATTGAAACTGAAGTTTCAGCACTCAAACTGTTTTGCAATTTAGTGACCCCCCCCCCCATAATTTCTCAATAGTTCTTATGTTCTGTTTAATAAGAATACGGAGCCAATGCAAAGTGCAGTCTAATGAGGCTCGTCTCCACTCAGTAAGTCAGCCTCATCTTCATTAAATCCTCCAGTCAGAAGGTCGAGGTACCAGAAGGTGAATAAAGAAACATGGTGAATTACATCTCTTGATGTTGTTGTGATTCCTGCCTCGTGGAGTATATTTGTTGGTTTTTTGGAAATCTGCTTTGAAGAGATCAATACATACTTCATGATTTCTTGGCACTAACAGCAAACTCTGGAATAAACTTTTGTAAAGCCTTATGCACATCTAAAAAAGAAATACTTTCAAGCCATTGCTAAAAAAAATGATCTAATTTAATTGGTCTTGCAATTGTGGCACTCACTACTCTACATAAATCATGTAAACGTTTGCAGCCTTCTATAACAATATATTTGTATGCTAAATACATAGTAATGTCCATATTACTACTGTTTTTCTACAGAGCAGCACCTTACTGACTACCATACTTTTATTTTTACGTACTATGCAATGCCTATGAAGGGTGCACTAATTATTTTGGTACCAACTGCCAATACAAGCATTTTATAATTATATATTTATAAAACACTAATAAATTAGTCTTAAATCAGAAAGTCAGTGCTTACATTTAACTTTGAATACCTTATCTTTATTAAGTATGTAAATCTATACATCATAATTTACTATTATATCCAATCTTAATCATCTTCTTCTTTCAGCTGCTCCCGTTAGGGGTTGCCACAGCAGATAAACTGTTTCCATTTCTTCCTGTCCTCTGCATCTTGCTCTGTCACATCAACCACCTGCATGTCCTCTTTCACCACATCTATAAACCACATCTATAAACCTCATCTGACGTCCCGCTCACCAGACTGAACAAGGAGAAGGTCACTGTAAGCTGCCTGTCGGGTGCCAGGATCCGCCAAATAATGCAAGCACTCAGGTCACTCCAAAGCAAGTACAAGTATGACTCCGTCATTGTCCACGCTGGTGTGAATGACCTGAGACGTACCTCCATGGACTACATGAAAAGAGACATAGAGGAGCTCTCTGACCATGTAGCCCAGGCTGGTATGACCCTGACCTTGAGTAGCATCTTGCCCTCACCAAGAATGATGCCACAGTATAAAGACAAAATGATCAGTTTCAACAATTGGCTAAAGTATTGGTGTCATTCAAAGGGGATCCAGTGTCTGTCAGCCTGGGATGACATGCTCGACAAGCCACGTTGCTTAGCTAGGGATGGCTTGCACCTGTCACCCTTAGGGCTTTCGTATACTGGCCAAGGCTCTTGCCACCCCCATAGTGCCTTTTAAGGCAAGGCTCAAAGGACAAACCCATCTCCATAGACAACCCAAGGATAAAAAAACTAAAGATAATGCTACTCAATGCCAGAAGTCTAAACCTCAAGATGCACGCACTCGAGGCTCTCCACAGTATGGAGAAAATCAATGTCTGTGCAGTAACAGAAACCTGGTTCAAGGCTCCTGAGAGCACCCCAGCACTACCAGGTTATAACTCATACCATGCGTTTCGGCCCCAAAACTCGGACCGAAGCACAAAAGGAGGGGGAGTATCTATATTCATCAAAGATACCTACACCTCCAGGTTAGTGGCACTGCACGAAGCATGGGAAACCATCCATGTGCAACTAACAGTGGGCAAAACTGCCTTTCAGTTTGTAGCCTGCTACAGAACACCCTCCCTATTACAGGAACCCCACTTGGCATTCCTGAGAACACTGAAGAATATATGAAGGTCTCTCCAAACACTATGTTATTGGGTGACTTCAGCTACGCAAACATTGACTGAGAAAACTACTCAAGCCCAAACACCCTCACCCAATGGTTCCTTGAATTTATAAACTCTAACGCAATGGAACAACTGGTCACCACTCCCACAAGAGGGAACAACATATTGGACCTGGTCATCACCAACATGGGGACTCTATGTTCCACACCAGAGGTAAACCCCTCATTGGTAAGATCAGACCATAAACAAATTTTCCCTGGACATCCATATCCCGTCCCCACCCCCAGACAAGGAAATCACTGTAAAGAATTACTCAAAAGCCAACTCTTCACTTCTCAAGACTGAGGTGGAATCCTTCAAAGCCCCTGGGCCAGAGGATAATACAGCCCAATCCGCAGAATCCTTTACAAATGCATTCTATGAGCACCTGCAGGAATGCATGGATCGTGCTATCCCAAATAAAACCAAGACTCACTCCTCCAAAAACAGACCACCAGTCTGGTGGACCCCGGCCATAAATAAGGTATACAACAAAAGGAGAAAGCTACTACATGACAGAGCAAAATCCCAAAAAGGGAAGGCATCTCTGATCAGTATTAGCACGAAACTTCGATCCCTCATAAAATCATCAAAGGCCAGTTTCAAAAGAAAAATTGCCCTAGACACTAAAGATAATCACAAGGCCTTCTTTAGTTATGTCAGGAACATGGGCGGAAACTCCCAGATATGCTCTGAATTGTTGCATAACGGTACAAAATATACCGAACCTACAGACATAGCCAACATCCTGGCAGACAGATTCAGCGCAAACTTCTCACCCCCCCCCCCCCAAAGGAGCAAATGCCTATCCCAACGGAATGTAATCTCCCTGACATCACAGATGCACAGGTGAAAGCTGCCCATTCCAAAGCAAAAAACACAGCATCTATGGGACCGGACGGTGTCCCAGGCTGTGTCTTACACGAGCTCCAAGAAGACCTGAACCCTCACATTAAGTCACTGTTCAAACTTAGCCTTACTACAGGATATGTACCCAAAGAATGGCGTACAGCTACAGTGGTCCCACTCCACAAAGGTGGTGCCACAACGGACCCCTGAAACTATCGCCCCATAAGCCTGACTAGTCTGGTCTGTAAAGCTATGGAGCGTATTATCATGGAACTCATAAACAAAGACATTGGGAGCCTCCAGACACTGGACCCTACCCAATTCAGCTTTGTTAAGGGCAGATCTTGCCTCTTAAACCTAGTTGATTTCTTTTGAAACAGTTACCAAAGCCATAGATGAGGGCAAGGTAGTCCACACAGCCTACCTGGACCTCGCAAAAGCCTTCGACACAATACCCCACTCGGGCATCATAAATAAGCTTACCAGCTTAAATATTAACCCCTATATCACAAGATGGGTTGCAAACTGGCTCAGAGATAGAACCCACATGGTCAGAATCGCACGTGCCATGTCCGAATCCAAACCAGTTACAAGTGGTGTCCCACAGGGCTCAGTTCTGGGACCTCTCTTGTTCGGTATATTCTTCTCGGAGGTTCAGGCTAACACGGGGGGATTATGGCTGACAAAGTTCGCAGATGACTGCAAACTGGGGGCTATAATCGAATCTCCAGCTGACACAAAGCATCCTCCAAAAGGGTCTCACAGAGACGGATGCTTGGTGCCAGAGCCACGGCCTCAAGCTAAATGCTAAAAAGTGCATAGTCATCCCCTTTGGGAAAAACAAGGTGCCCACAAATTACCACATAGGTGGTAATCCATTAAGTACGGAGGAAATAATTAGAGATTTGGGGACCAACGTAGATAGTAATCTCTCCTTTGATATTCACGTTGCCAAAGTGGTTAGAAAGACCTTCTATATAGCCCACCTTATCAAGAAAGGGTTCGCATCTAGATCAAGAGAGGTCATTGTGCCCCTCTACTCGTCACTCATCAGGCCCATAATTGAATACAATACCCCTTTTGGGATGTACCTTACCCGACACCTGCAGCAACTGGAGAGACCCCAAAAGTACCTCACCAAGACAAGATGATCATGGGCTACAAATAGATGTCCTATGCAGCTCGACTAAAGAAACTCCAGCTCTACTCAGTTGCTTACCGCCTACTCAGAGGCAATCTATGCTCGACGTATAAAGCCATGTCAAACCCAGAATTAATGGACATGCTCCACCTCAAAAAATCCAAGTCTCTTAGAGCTACACGCTCCAGGGACCTAAACCTAAGCACAAAAATAAATAGGACATGCTGGAGGGACAGATTCATTTCCCAGAGGCTCCCCTCACTCTGGAATAGAATCCCAATTCATGTTAGACATAGCCCCTCGCTGACCCTCTAAGCGAAATTTGGACGCGTGGATGGGAAATCGCAAATTCACCCCTGGGATCTTTCCTGTGTCCCTGCTAGACAGAGGCACAGTAAACTAATCTTAAAAGGGTACCTTCTGTGACCTACTTTACAGAGGCACAGTAGGCTAATCTAATAGGGAGGTGGAAGCCAAATACACTCTGGCTAGGCTTATAAATGCCCTAGGGCAGATAGCCTAGTATCTACCTATGAACCTATGAACCTTAGACCTTCCTCTTTTCCTGTTACATGGCAGCTTCATCCTTAGCATCTTATTCCCCAATATACTCTGCATCCCTCCTCAGCACATGTCCAAACCAATGTAATCTTGTCTCTCTGGCTTTGTCTCCAAACCTTCTAATCTGGGCTGACCCTCTAATATACTTATTCCTAATCCTGTCCATCCTCATCACACCCAGTGCAAATCTAAACATCTTCAACTCTGCCACGTCAAACTCTGACTCCTGCCTTTTTGTCAATGCCACTGTCTCCAACCCATATAACACAGCTGGTCTCACTACCCTCTTGTAGACCTTTCCTTTCACTCTTACTGGTACTCGTCTGTCACAAATCACTCTTGACACTCTTCTCCACCCACTCCATCCTGCCTGTACTCTCTTCTTCACCTCCCTTCCACACACTCCATTACTCTGAACTGTTGATCCCAAGTACTTAAACTCATCCACCTTCACCATCTCTACTCCCTGCATCCTCACCATTCCTCTATCCTCTCTCTCATTCGCACACATACAGTCTGTCTTAGTCCTGCTGACCTTCATTCCTCTTCTCTCTAGAGCATATCTCCACCTCTCCAGGGTCTCCTCCACCTGTTCCCTACTCTCACTACAGATCACAATATCATCTGCAAACATCATAGTCCACGGGGACTCCTGTCTGATCTCATCTGTCAACCTGTCTATCACCATTGCAAATAAGAAAGGGCTAAGAGCTGATCCTATCCAATCTTAATACCAAGTTTAAATTAACATAGTGCCTTAAACACATTAAAACACACAAGCTTATCACTTGTAATCTGCAATCAAGAATTAACTAGTTATTATATTGCTTTATTTTTACTATATTACAAATCTTAACCATTGGGTCAGTAGCTTCATACATTGCATTTCAGTGTTTTTACTTACAATATGCACATCTTATGTGATTTTTTTCCATGTCAATATCCTATTCAAGCTCATTTTTTATTAGGGAGTTCTGTTTCTGATCATTAATAATTTCCATTTCATATTTTTAATCTTTATAATCATCTTTTTTTACCCATCTAATTGATAGTTTGTCTGTGGTTTTCCACATTCTAATTACGTCTTTTTTAGCCACTATCAATACTAAGGAAAGCAGTGTTTTCATCTCTTTATTACATGTTACCTTACACCAGCTAAACAAAAACATTTATATACTGAGATTAAATTCTCTTCCAAGTATAATACTTGGCATATTGTTCAATTAATTTTTGTACTGAAGCAGCTCTGCATATTCCCAAAATACATGCTCCTAAGAACCTCTTTCTGAGCCATCAAATCTCTAACACATACCTCCTATTTGTGGGAACTTTTCAAGCCATGCAGGGATATAGAAAAGTGTGAAATATTGTCAACATTCTAGATGTTCTCAATTGTTAATAATCTAGTGTTAATTTCCTGCCGAGAACCATCTGTATTAATTTTAATCATTCCCTCCATGCTACTTTTAATTTTATACTGCCTTGTCTTCTCAAATCGAATATTGCCTTACATGCTATACTACTTACTCTTTTCTGGTCTGCCATTTCTATTTTGGCTTCAATAATAAATATCATTTATGGTTTAATAAATTTACTATCTAGCCTCCACATATCTTCCTTCAACCCTAACATTAGACCTGCATATGCAAGATGATATGTTCTCTATAACAGGTTCAATTCTGGAGGGCCCCTGAAGTAACTTTTTTTGCGTGAATTTTTCAACAAAATTCATGGAGCTTTTTTTAAGTGATTGTTATTAAAATAAGGCTATTTTAGTGATAGAATCAAAAGTCAATGAGTTTAAGTCTTTAACATTGACATTAGAAATTCTAAGAATATGCTCTAATACCCATTTTATATGGCCACAAAATGCCCCTGTAATTGTTCAAATTTCAGTATTTTCTTGGGACCTTGCAGTGGTCCAAACTCCCAGCTGTATGGGCTAGTTCAGCTCGCTACAACCTACATTCTGGCAGTTGGATCCTTAAATCCTTTTTTGGTGCATGGCTTAATAGTTCTACATCTCAGCCCTTATGCTAGAGCCAATCGGAACCATAAAAACACATCTGAATTCTCAGTTAAGACTGCACTCATCTCGCTTATGCATTTTTACATCAAAAAACTGATTTTCACCTCTTTATCCTAACGAGCTCCCTTTGATGAAATTTTTCCGACTTCCTGAATAGTAGAGAATGAACCAGTACTTTTTTTCCTCGCGGTGATGTGATTTTCTTTCCTCCACATTTTCTTTTTCTTCGTTTTTGCTAAGTTTTCGCTTATATCTTTGGTATTGCTTAGTGTCAAAAATGTAGAGATCAAGGTATACTTCTAAGCTTGGTCCATAGTTAGCACAGAAGCATGATATTTTTGCGTGTTTATTTCTACCGTTTCATTAGCCAGTAACTAGTGCTCCAGGTCCCATATTTATTAACATATTTCTGTTTTCTAGCATGAGATTTTTATATTTTGCTTATTTGATTGAGTTTTTTGGAAGTGGCAGATCTGGCCTATTTGTCATTTACTATAATTCCACTGGTAGAGTTCTTTTTAGACAGTTCAACATAAGTATTCACATGGGTCATGTCGAGGGTAATGCTTTTACAACACTTTACCAGAGTCATTTATCCTCGTGGCATCTTCGGTCCTCCCCAGCGCCAACTATTGAGTTTTTATATAACTATTATTTCGCTTCCACAACATTTTTTTTCTATTCAATAATTATTTTGCAGAATCTGATTGGTTTTGAGCATTTTTTTTTTGGGGGGGGGGCAGTACTGTTCAAATAAAATATATATTCACTAAGGAATAAAGCAAAATGAACTAAGCACAACATTATCTGTAACTGTATCCTTTTTTATACATTAGTCAATGCTTTGGCCTTTGGGTACATTTTATATTTCATTGATCAAGCATTACAATATTACTCTATATCTATATATATGTCTGTGCATGTATAATATCACCATATTATTATTATTTTTACTGTATGCACAGTATGTTATTGTTCACTGCAATATTTTTGGCAATGTCTCCCATACCATTGTCTGCTATTTGGGCCTTGCAGGGGCGGCAAGGCCCTTTGAACCTTGTTGGATCTTGTCCTATTGTTGCTGGTTGTGAAGGGGCCCCATAATAGTTTAAGCTTCAGGGTCCCAAAAATGTAGTTGTGCCACTGATCAACAACACTGTTTCTTTAGCTCTGCTTCATTTTAACATCAATGAGAGGATTTTTTACTAAAAAAAACTAAAATGGAACATTTCAAAACTTCATGGATTTATAGCTGAACATATGCTGAGAGATTTAAAACATGAGCAATGTACTACTAAACAGAATACAAGATGCAACAAATGATACTAAAGAGGCATGTTAAGTTACAATGAATTTTTAAAATGGTCCGGTAGTGTGCTACTGATAGTACGTTCGACATGTAACAGCACCTAGGAAAGACATGTTAGGTTATAAACAAAGTATAAAAAATATAGCTTTTTACACATATAAAAGTTACTATTGGAATGATGTCAAATAATTAGAGTAACATTCACACTTTTACAAGTTAAATCTGGACCACACATAGCTGTCATTCTTTTTATGTAAGTTTATATGCTATGTCTCTAAAAAAAAAATGAGTGTCTGCTTTATATTAAACATCTCATACAAATAGTGCTTTCTGAATCATTAAATGTTATTTCTTTGAGTGCAATTGCTTTTTAGCAAATAAGTAAATAAAGTAAAGTGAATGTAATTAATGTGTTACAGTTTTTCTATATATACACATTTAAGTATTGAGGAGTTTTTAATTAACGAAACGTGTACATAATTAGGTTTTTATTTACTTATTTATTGACTTATACACATTTATAGATATATATAAAAAATGTATTTTTTAGGGGGAGGGGTTTGCTTCAACCAATTGCAATGTGAAGTAGGGTATTTTAAACATTGAGAGACGTTTGCTTGTGTTATGACTCTGAAGATGCCTATGTGTTTGGCGAAAGCATTCTTTTAGTGCTTAGTCAGTTTGTACTTTATTTGCAACCTTGTGCCTGTTCCAATAAAATCCTGGTGTGTGTCACCTTCGTGGTTTGGCTGCTGGACTTTGTGGTAACAAAAGTTTTTCTTTATTTATGAGGTCCATAATGATGCATTCCATGGCCTTACAGATTACGCTGGTCAGGCTTATGGGTTTGTAATCCCCTGGGTCTGTTGCTAGGCCATCTTTGTGGAGGGGAATAACTGTTGCTGTTCTCCATTCCTCAGGAACAAAGATTGTGGTTAGGCTATTATCAAAAAGGGTACTTAGTGGTGATGCTAGTTCATATTTTAGCCTGTTTAGAAGACTGCAGGGATGCTGTCTGGTCCCACAGAGGCTATGTTTTTTGCCTTGGAAAAGGCTTTGAGGAACTGGTCTTCACATATGTAGGGTGGGGGGGAATGGGGAAACGTTTGTTGTAAGTTAGGAGGGGATAGGGAAGTAAAAATGTCACCAAATCTATCTGCTAGCAGGTTTGCTATCTCTGTGGGGTGAGTGTGTGTGATACCACTGGCCACTAGTTCTGCACATGCTTGGGTCCTACCCTTTAGGTTACCTACATAGGTGTAAATGGCCTTATGGTTATCCTTGGCTTTACTTGCCAAGTTTCTCTCATAGGAGCCCTTTGAGGATTTGACAAGTTCTCTTATTTGCCTCTTGGGGCTGAGGAGGGTGCTTTTCCTTTGTTGGAGTTTTCTTGGACAGCAGCTTTTTGCATTTATTGTAAAGTTTGTTGATGCTGTATGTCCACCATGGCAGCTTGTTTTTACTTGAGGATCTGGCTTTAATTCTTTCTGGCATGGCCAAGTTTATTCAATTATGCAAGTGATTGTACAGGGCTTTAGTGTAAGCTTCGGCATACTCACCACTTCCAACTTGGGGTAGGGCTTGGAATGCTTTTACACCTTCAAATTGGAGGGTAAAGTTTGCCTCAGTTAAAGTTTTTTAGTCTGAGTTCACCCTTCATGAGTTCTGATGTTAGTGCCAGCTTGAAGGTGACTGATGTGGTCAGTTTTAATTTAACTAATGAGGGTCCGACAGTCGTGGCAGTGCATCTGTTTCACATGCAGGTGAGGACCAGATCCAGAATGCTTATTCCCCTTGTCAGGGTATAGACAATTTGTTCCAGGGCATTTGAATTAACAAAGTCAAGTAACTTTTGCACCATGATGTTAAAGATCACAAGTTAGACAATAACCAAAACACAGTAAATTGCATTCTAAACCACAGTCAGTTATTACAGAGTTCTGAATGCTTGATACTGACAGTATACTTGACATGCAACAGCACCCAGGAAAGTTAATTTACAATCTATAAAAAAACAGTTTCTTACATATATAAAAGTTGTTATTGGAATGTTATCAAATAATTAGAGTAAGATTCACACTTTTACAAGTTAAACAGACCACACACAACTGTCATTCTTTTGATGCAAGTTTATATACTATGCCTCAATTAAAAAAATGACACTATGCTTTATATTAAACATCTCATACAAATAGTGCTTTCTGAAACATTAAATGTTGTTTCTTTCAATACAATAGCTTGTTAGTGGTTAACATAGTTGATGATGCCTTATGCCATTTTCCTTCAGGGACGATCTCTAGCTCACCTCTGATTAGGATGACATAATTACTGCAAATTAAATGTCTACATTTTATAACAGGCAGAAAATTCCAATAATAAATATGCAACAGTACACAATTAATATGCTTTAGATTACTGCACCTTAGTTACACAGAAATCTTGAAGGGTTGGATTGACATGGATGGCCTTTGGTCAAGTTAAGCATTATGCTTTTCCTAGTATATCAGTTATAAAATCCAGCCAAATAAGTCTGTAGTCTAATCAGAATAAAAGCACAATGCCAATTTTACACATCGAAAATTTAGTCCACAAAAGTGAAATAAACAAATAAGTTTATCTGAAACAGGTTTAGTTCAGCTTGTATTCACATACAAATTCTTTGCAACATTAAGCAGGATATAATCCCTGGTCACCCATACAAAGTTGCATTTGGTGTTGGGGAGCTTACAGTGTTAAAAATGTATAAAAGAAGAAGAAAGCACAACAAATCTGATGTAAAACAACAAGGTAATTTGACTGCAAATTGCATATATAGTAACCACTGTGAAAAATGTTATAAAGTAACCACACTTTTTTCAAAAGCACTTCACTACATTAAAACATTTCTAGCACCTACCTCTGCACATAATAAAAGGTCAAGAAAATTCACAGTATAAATATACAGCTGATGAAACAAAAACTGGAGAACCAAAGAAAATTAAGATGTAAACAACTTTTCCAAATGAGTTCAGCATTCAAACTAGGAAGAAATGTTATCATAACAAAAAAAAAATGAAAAAGCTTCATTATATGAACAGATTTAGCAACCCGCGGTAGTGGTGCTGCGGTAGCGTTGTCGCCTCACAGCAAGACTTTGTCGCGTTCAATTCTCAGCTAGAGTGTCTTCTGTGTGGAGGCATGCGTCAATGGGCGTGCCTTTGTTGAAGGTTGTGCGTCAGGGCTGGTAACTCGGCACGTAAAAATCCACTACCAAATATTAGCAGACCGGAGTTCCGCTGTGGCGAGTCCTAACCGGGATAAGCCGAAAGACACAACAACATATGAACAGATTTAGCAAGTGTTGCAAACCTCTGACTGCTAGCAATGTGGAATAAAATGTCTGCTCTTACATTACAGTGTTCAGAATTCCAGCAAAGGAAAAATGTTGAGCAAGGGGACAGGTCTTGTGTCAAACATGTTCATACAATTTAATTAATTACATGTATTACACAAGATGCATTTTTACAAAAAAAAAACAATCAAGTTATGTTTTAAACTGCTAGTAATAATTAGAAGGTCACATAATACTCCAATGATACCACACTGGCCACATGAATTTAGACTCTGAGTTAATGTTTTACTCTGTAATGTAGCAGGCATTCACAAACCGGCTATAAACAGCCATGTCATCACTGCTAGGGCCTTTAGAGAATAAAGAAAAGCATCTGGAATATTTGGTTTTCATACCGACATATTTTAACATTGTCCAGAATTTTTAACAATACTAATCAGCTCCACTCTGCAAACCGTATACTCACTAACAAGATGTATCTTGTCAGAATGACAAGAAACGTGATGAAGAGAAGAATTATGATTTTCAAGTAACAGTTCACAATTAACTTTAGAACAAGTACTCTAATAAGCTTTCCAGATATATTGCAGACTATAATCCACCCCTCCACAACCCTTTTTCCCCATCTTTGCACATGAGGCCAGGACATCACTTCAACGGTGACAATCATCTAGAGCCAAGGTTTACACTGCCATGTGGCTAGCCCTGCCACGAGCTTGCAGACTATAACGTTATGTATAAAATCAGTAAGATAAACTAACCTCCTATTTCCAGAAAAACTCAATAATTTACTGCACATATCCTAACATGTAAATTCTCACCAAATGTTAAGGATGAAAGTAAAAAAGAAGAATGCCAGCTAGGGTCAAGGAAAAAAAAATCACTGAGCTCATTTTATACATTTTAGTAACCCCCTTCAATTGGTTATGGCCAACCTGAGAAAGGTTCTAAAGGATAATTTGTGAGTCAATAATACAACTACTAAATTCACAAACAAAATGATTTTGGGGCGTGTGAGCATAAAATTCTAAATAGTTAAATAACGTACAATTACAAACTAATGAATATCAAATCATCTACAAAACATTTACAAAAAAAACCCCTTTAAAATGAAAGAGATTCTGTGCCATACACGTATTCAATTTCAAAAAGTCTCATAGTTAAACTGGAACAACTAGGGCCAAACAGGCCTCCACGTTTGTGCTAGTCTTTTAACAATGCAATTAAATAGCAACATAAAAATGTTTGAAACAGTCACACAAATTATTTTTAGAAATATTTCAAAGGGATTTGATCTTAAAAAAATAATCCAATGCTTCCACGACCAACAGAATGTTTGATACTTGTATACAGAGTTTTTACATCTACAGTGACAACCACCCCAAAAAAATGATTACTCCAAACCAAGCCTTCCAATTTACATAATGAAACAATAATGCCTTTGACATAAGAATTAAGTTTTACAACAAACTTCATCAAAACGTTATTAAAAACATCAGTTTGTTCTAAAATAGATACAATAATAATAAACCAGCCTGGAGTGCTAACAAATATTTTTCAGGCATTTGGGTAGGCATTAAAATGTTGCAATAACATTTGTATGATTATTAAAACAGTATGCTTTTTTCAGTAATAAAACTGAGAAGCAATCCCCTGTCTAGTAATTCCTGAAACATTTTTAGCAGTAAAGTATGCTTGCCCATTACAAAAGTCGCAAGTGTTTACATCTGATGAATGTGTGATTTTAAATACTGTCACTCACTTAATAATTATGTCACCCATTCTAGTCTGTTGGTTTGAATTAACTGCCTGACACTTATTTTTAGCAAGGTTACAGTAAATGTTCTACCTGCTCAAATAGTTTTGCTAAATGTCATTAATAATAAATATTTCTACGAACAACATTAACTATTTCATTGTTAAAAGCAAGGAATAAAAGATTATTTTCCCTTACTGAGGCTTCTAATGGAGCAAACTACTGTTTTTTTTTTCTTTTTGTCTTGGTTTTTGTTTTATTTGGCATATAACTGCTATTTTATAATGTGCTTAACACCTTAACCTGCTACACAGAGCTACTTATGCAAGCAACCACAAAACAGTAAAAATAATTTAGTATGCTGTTCCAAATCATGACTTAGTTTCAGCAGACACAGCAATTCCAAGGGTTACTGCAAAAGGCACATACCCCAAATAGTGAAAATCTATTCCCACCAGCACAATTTCAAGTAATGCGTGACTCAACATACAAGGAAAAACATAATATAATGTATTGCAAAACAATGCCAAAGGTTCAATGCACACCGCTTTTGTTGATTCCTGCCAATGAGATTTTGCATTATTTTCTCATAAAGTGCAAAGCAATAGTCAATGTACAATAACCAAAGGCACTGTAGAAAATGCACAAAAGAGAGTAAGTGAGCTAGTCAGTGATTACAAACACAACTCACACAAATGTACTTTGAGCACGCTACCAAAGTTATTCACTTCCATGTGCAGATTGCTAAGAAGGAAGACACCTTTCCCATGCTTCACGCCAGCAAGTTCTTCATAAAATAAATCAACACAGGGAAACAAGCATCTCAATACAACACATAGAAAACCATGAAGGGAACAGTGTTTTACCTTTAGATGTTAAGGATGTTTTAGACAAATTTAGCTGCTTCAGTCCTTTTGAAAGTTTGGCAAACTGGGCACTCATGTATGACACACCTGCATTAAAGGAGAAGAAAAATAAAACAATTTAAGTCATTATTATCAATGGAAAATAAGCACCTCAGTGATATGTCCAAGCTCTGAAAGACAATTTTCTTACATAGCAACTTCTTTGTGAAAATCCTGCTAACTCAATTTTGCAGTTTATTTCTGAAAAGACTGTACACTTATCAAATGTAAAAGCAAAAACAAAAAATGCAGTCATCAGAATACAGGAATGTACAGTCATATAAAATACTTAGAGTAGTAAAAGACCTTTGAAGAGACACCACTACAACAAAGCATTATGACATTTGGCTTTACCAGCTTCTGGTTTCCTATGATCCAGTCAGGATTTTTCCAGCAGTCACTCTTCCTTATGGGATATAAAAAAGGGCTCTCCCCTTCAAAACTGCTGACACAAATGCAATGATACACTCGCATAAACTCCACATTATACCATGACCACCCATTAATATTCCAAAACGTGCACGCTGATTGGCCAGCGTGCACGTTGTAAATCGAATTATACTAATGGGAAAAAGGTCCGGTCGCCCGGACTTTTTCCATTAGTATAAGTCTCTTTTAAAACACTGTCTCGCTATGTTAAAAGAGTTTAACATAGCGACACAGGTTTAAAAAAAGCAACGGAGATCTCCGTTGCTTTTTTTAAAGCTGTCTCGCTATGTTAAACTTCTTTAACATAACGAGACAGTGTGTAAAAAGCAACAGAGATCTTGCTTTCTCCGTTGCTTTTTTTTTTTTTAAACCTGTCTCGCTATGTTAAATGGGTGTAACATAGCGAGACAGCTTTAAAATAAGCAACGGAGCCGTTGCTTATTTTAAAGCTGTCTCGCCATGTTAAACCCATTTAACATAGCGAGACAGGTTTTAAAGCAATGGAGAAAGCAAGATCTCCTCTTTACTGTTTAAGCTATGTTAAATGGGTTTAACATAGCGAGACAGCTTTAAAATAAGCAACGGACATCTCTGTTGCTTATTTTAAAGCTGTCTCGCTATGTTAAACCCATTTAACATAACGAAACAGTAAAAAGCAACAGAGATCTTGCTTTCTCCATTGCTTTTGGCCACAGCTCTGATGTACTGCGTAGGCATGCGCAGTACATCAGAACTGCCGCTGATACCAGACAGCTGCGGAAGGGCAGCAAACAGGCATTATACAATGCCATTATTTAAGAAAAGTAATTATTTCTTTTCTTAAATAATGTCATAGTATAATAGCAATAACCCACTTCTGGGTGTGGGTAATGTGGGATTTACCCACGGTTGTCTTTGTTTGGTCCCGAGGGCGCACACCAACCGTGGGTAAATCCCACATTACCCACACCCAGGCGTGGGTTATTGCTATATTGTTTACCTCTCTCTTCGGTTCTCTGAATTATGGTGCCCTCCAGATGTGTGTGTGAATGGTAGTCAAGACACCAGCGGTTGTACCAACTCCAATACATAATATACACCCAATATAAGACATTTTTTTTAAACTTATAATACTCCCATGTGGGGGGCTGCACCCTCCACAGCCCTGTTAATTATATATATATATATATATATATATATATATATATATATATATATACACTAACTCAGAGATAGCACAATTCCCAGGGAAAGGTCATATCCCCCTACCATGGGGACCACCGATCTCACACAACTGTCACCCAATATGGGTTGACAATACACACCTTTCTGGTGGCCTCAGATGAAAGATATAGAAGGTTTCATCTGATGGAAATGCTGCTAACTGGGAAAGACCGAAAAACAAGCAAAAGAGGCAGAGACATGTACTTTGATCCAGCAAATAAGAAGTCCTCCCAAAATGGGGGCTGAATGAACGGAAACTTTACTATTGTAGTGATCTGTCCGTGAACATCTACTGTTACAGTGAGTATCTTACACTACAGTATATAATTTGGAAGGGTTACATTAACAGCACATCACAACATTTGTGTAAAATATCAATCAATTTGTAGTCTACCCTGTGGGAATGACAATCAGAGGATCTTCTCTTGCACAGCCATGACAAAACCTGCCCTACCACTGGATTATCCAACTCATGTGGCAATCTCTTAAATATCAAGTGAAGAAACATTTCTCAAGTGACTACAGAACCACCATTGTCCTAATGAAAAATGCATCACTGCCTTGCAAAGGCTTACTGTACTTCTCACAACAAAAGGCAATGCAAAGGGCTAGCCAGTTACAGTAAGTTTTATTGCAATCAAGACATTTTCCCTTTTTAAAAGTAAACTGTCTTTCTGAAAGCATAGCTTCTCAATATAGTACTTTAGCTGACTGACCAAATAGTGCAAATACAAAATGTGCTCCCCCTGAGCAGATAACGGTAACAGACTAGCTGCTGAATAAACTGACTTACAGATACTACAGAGACCATCTTAGATATAAAATTATTAGTTTTGTAGACATATTCTCTCTCTCTCTGGAAAACTATGCAATATGACTTAAACATGACAACCTGCAAGTTACTGCAAGTACAAATACGTTTTTTCAAGGAAGTACTTCATGTTGACTGTATCAAGATGGCTCAGTGGGAGTAGTACTAGCATCTGTAGCATGATGTTCAAATTTCAGGGAGGACAGAACTCCTTTTTGGAAGCCTCATCTGCTGAAACACAGCTTTTAATAAGGTTTCAGCAGATGTATTGGCTGGCTTATCCTGCTTTCCATTGAGTAGCACCTTCTGGACAGGAGGACAAAATGGAAAAACAAGCAATACATTCTTCATCCACACTGTTAATCTCATGTGGAATTTTGCATGAGGAAGAAAAGCACAAAGGATAGTATATAACCAAAACTTCTTGGGTACAGATTTGCTGTGAGTTGTTAATACTGTGAAAAGTCTGCCACCACATTTTGAATTCCTGACACTATTCTGGGGAAAACAGATTAATTTGGACAAACCTACTACTGACATAGGAAGAAGGTATCAGAGATAATTTTTTTATGGTCTACCATGATGTTCATAGGTAGGTACTAGGCTATCGGCCCAAGGCCTACGTAAGCCTAGCCAGCAAGTTTCCCTGGCTTACGCCACCCAAGAAAGTTATTTTCCTGTGCCCCTGTCAAGCAGAGACACAGAAGTGATCCCCGGGGTGTATTTCCTATTTCCCATCCACTCATCAAGATTTTTCTTGAAGAGTGCTAATGAAGAACTTTGCTTGACATAGATGGGTAGCCTGTTCCAGAGTATGGGAAGTCTCTGGGGCAGGAATCTATCCCTCCAGCATGTCCTGTTTATTGTGGTGATAAGGTTTAGGTCCCTAGAGCATGTAGCTCAGAGGGATTGGGATTTTTTTAGCATGTCCAACAGCTCTGGGTTTGACATAGCTTCATATGTTAGGCAGAAATCACCTAGGAGTAGGCGATATGCTACGGAGTAAAGCTGGAGTTTTTTGAGGCGGTCAGTGTAGGGCATTTGTTTGAGGCCAGTAATCCTCTTTATGAGGTACTTCTGTGGCCTTTACAGCTGCTGCAGATGCCTTGTGAGGTACATTCCAAAAGGGGCGTTGTACTCTATAATGAGTGTCGAGTAGAGGGGAACAATGACCTCTTTTTTTCCTGAATGAGAACCCTTTTATGATGAGATGTGCCTCGTAGGAGGACTTCCTGACTACTGTGGCGATGTGACTATCAAAGGAGAGACTACTCTCCACCTGGGTCCCAAGGTCTCTTATCACACATTTAGTGTTAAGTAGATTGCTGCCTATGTGGTAGTTCATGGGTACAGAGTTTTTACCAAAGGGGATGACCCTGCACTTTTTGGCATTGAGCTTGAGGCCATGGCTCTGACACCAGGCATCTGTCTCAGTGAGGCCCTTCTGTAGGATGTCCACATCATTTGAGGACTTGACTACAGCTCCTAGTTTGCAGTCATCTGCGAACTTCATTAGCCAGAGGCCTTCTGTGTTAGCCTGTACACTTCAGAGAAGTAGATGCCAAACAGTAGAGGTCCCAGGACGGAACCATGTGGTACTCCACTTGTCACTGCTTTGAGGTCAGAATTGGAGTCTGCAACTTTTACAGTGTGGGTTGTCAGTGAGCCAGTTGGCAACCTATCTGGTAACGTAGGGATTTATACCTAGTTTAGTGAGTTTAGCTATAATTCCAGAATGGAGGATGGTGTCGAAAGCCTTGGCGAGGTCAAGATAGGCTGTGTGAACCACCTTACCCTCATCTACGACTTTGGTGACTACCTCAAAGTCGTCGATCAGGTACAGGAGGCATGATCTGCCTTTCACAAACCCGAACTGGGTGGGATCCAGAGTTTGGAAGTTACCAATGTCTTTGTTTATGAGTTCCATGGCCTTGCAGACTAGGTTCATCAGGCTAACAGGTCGATAGTTCCCGGGATCATAGGTGGCTCCCCCTTTGTGCAGTGGGATAACTGTTGCTGTGCGCCATTCAGTGGGCACAAAGACTGATGCGAGGCTATTACTGAACATGGTGCTTAAATGGGGAGGCAGTTCATTCTGAAGTTCGTGTAGAAAGCAGCCTGAGATGTTGTCTGGTCCCATGGATGCTGTGTATTTGGCTTTAGAGAGAGTGCAGCTTTTACCTGCGTAGTTGTGATTACTGGGACTCTGCATTTTTCCTGTATAGATATGGGCCCTTTAGGGGGTGAGGGGGAGTAAAGTTACCTCTGAATCTATCTGCCAGGATACTGGCAATATCAGTTCGCTCTGTAATTTTCATGCTGTTGTGCTGTAACTCAAAGCATACCTGGGTGTTGCCATCGAGATTCTTGACATAGCTATAGAATGCTTTGTGGTTGGTTCTTAGAATTAGTGGTGATTTTGTTTTCGTAGTTAGCTTTGGATGATCTTAGAAGGGATCTCAGCTTCTTACTGAGGCTGACCAGGGAGCTCCTCCACCCATGGAATTTTACTCTCTTTTGCAATAGTTTCTTCCTTCTGTTGTACAGTTTGTTTATGGCAGGGGATCACCAGATAGGCTTCCTTTTTTGGAGGATAGCACGATCCATGCACTTGTGTAAGTGCTTATAGAGTGCATTTGTGTAAGATTCAGCAGTTGTAACTGTATTGCCCATCTGCATGGGCGTCATAAAGTTCACCACTTCTGTCTTAAGAAGCATGAAGTTGGCTTTGGAGAAATTTTTTTACCATGGTTTCCTTAATGGGGGGTGGGGGCAGGATGTGGATATCAAGGATGATTAGCTTATGGTCGGATCGGACCAACGAGGAGTTGACTTCATGTATGGAACACCAGTCACTCATGTTGGATGACTAGGTTAGGATATTGTTGCCCCTGGTGGGGGTGTGGATAAGTTTATCCAGGGCATTGGAGTTTATGAATTCCAGAAAGCATTGAGCTAAGGAGTTGGTACATGAGTAGTTTTCCCAGTTAATGGTGGGGTAGTTGAAGTCACCCATTATTAGGGTGTTTGGTTGAACCCTAATATTTTCCAGTACATCAAGAAAGGAGGAGTGGGAATCCTGGGGCATGGTGGGGGATCTATAGCAAGCTACAATTTGGATTGCAGTTTTGCCCAGAGTTAGTTTCACTTGGATAACCTCGGATGCATTATGCTGAGCAACTAGCCTGGAAGTGTGGATATCCTTAATGAATATGGACATACCTCCGCCTTTGGTGTTTTGGTCCAGGTTACATGGCCAAAAAGTGTGGTATGAGTTATAGCCTGGTAGTGCAGGGGTGCTCTCTGGAGCCTTGAACCAGGTCTCAGTCACTGCACAGATATCAATGTTCTCCATTTTAAGGAGTGCCTTGAGTGAGTGCATTTTGAGATTTAGACTTCTAGCATTGAGTAGCATTAACCTCAGTTTTTGCTTGCCTGTTCCTGTTACAGTGGTGAATTTGTTATGTGAACTTAGCCTAAAAAAGGCACTATAGGGGTAGCAAGAGCCTTAGCCAGTATCCGGATTCCCAGGGGCGACAGGTGCAGGCCATCTGTGGCAAAGCATCGTGATCTGTTGACCTTGTCATCCCAAGCAGACAAATACTGGATTCCCTTATAATGACACCAGAAGCTTAGCCAATTGCTGAAGTCAATCATTTTGCCCTTGTGCTGCGGTATCATTCTGGGTGATGGCAGAATGTTACTCAGGGCTAGGGTCATACCTGCCAGGGCTACACGATCAGAGAGTTCTTCCATGTCTCTTTTCATGTAGTGCAGGGAGGTATGTCTCAAGTCATTCACACCAACATGGACAATGACAGAGTCATATTTGTACTTGTTGTGGAGTGACTTGAGTGCGTAGGTTATGTGGTGGATCCTGGCACCCGACAAGCAGCTGACAGTAACTTTCTCCTTGTTTAGCCTGGTGAGTGGAACATCAGTGTGCCTGACTATAGAGTCACCTATGACTAGTGTGTTGGGTACGTTGTTTTGACTTATTGGCTGTGGTTGAGTGGCACACTGAGTCTGTGGGCTATGTGTCATTTGGGTTGTATTGGGGGATGGAGGTTGCTTGCGTTTCTGCTTTGGAGGTCTCTGTTGCTTAGACAGATTATTATTGAGAGCCTCCGCGAATGTTTTTGTGTTACTATGTGTGGATTTTGGTGGTGTAGATTTAGTGAGACTATGTGATGAGTTTGGTGCAAATGTTTACCTTCTCTTCATGACTGTCAAGTTCAGTCTTGGTTAAAGATAGCTTTAACCTCCAGTTTGGCTAGGTAAGTGCATCTCTCACAGGTTGCAGTGTTGGGTGGTAGGTGGAGAGGGTTGTCTGTGTATATGAGGCAATTTCTACATTGTCTCAAGATGCCCAGATTCATCAGACAGACAGGTGAGAAAATTGGGAGCTGACCTTTGGACATGCCTGAATAAAAAAAAACTATTTTCCTCTAGATAAGTAAAGAAGTGAGTGCAAGAGCTATTTTTCTCTTAAGCAAGTGAGAAAAGTAAGTACCAAAACTGTTTTCCTCTACGTAATGAGGAAAGTTGAGAGCTACATTAATTAGTAGGTTATTTAGTGCTTACAAGTCCTGAACAAGTGCTGAGCACGAATAAGCAAATTTAAGTGCTAAAAACTAAGAATTTGTATCTGCACTAGACAAGTTACAGGACAGAAACAAGTGCAAATGCAGGCTTTCAAATCAGAAAGTTGAGAGAGATGGAAGAGATTGCCCAAACGGCCAATAACTACAATTTCTGGGCCAGAACCACTTCTTATGTGGTAGACAGTTTACCTAGTGCTTACCACTCCCACTGATAAGCTAGAAGGCTTCCCTCCAACACAGAAAGACTTGGGGGCTCAGAAGCTTACGTGCAGTCCTGGATACAGCAAATCTGTATCTGGAACACTAGTTACAGGAAAGGTAGGAAACAGGCTTACAGTTTTTTTTTTTTTTTTACAGAAAAGTAGTAAAAACAGTAGTAAAAACAATTTACGTGCAGGGCAAGCTAGCACACTCGAGTATGTAGCAATATTAGACCAAATAAAGTTTAAAAAATGCAATTAAATTAAAAAGGACTAAAAGCAAGTGCAGAAAGAGCTTATTAGGTAGAATATGGTAAAGAGATGGGACTGGGGGAGTATCCCAGATCAAATCTACAGTGGGACGGGCAACTGCAAAAGCCACCAAATTTAAACTACAAGCCAGAAATAGGGCGAGTGGGACAAAACTGTTTCAACAGAGATCTAAGCAACAATTAACAGTACAAACTCTAAACCCAAATAAATATACTCAGCTCTGTATATTTGCAGATAGATTGGAAAGCAGTCTCTCAGAACATGGAGACAATAGTTTCAACAGAGATCTAAGCAACAATTAAACTCTAAAACTAAAAAAATATACTCAGCTCTGTATATTTGCATATAGATTGGAAGGCGGTCTCTCAGAACACAGGTTCTAGCAATTAAATGCAGGCTGTTACTAACAGGTCTAATTTTATGCAAGTCATCCCTGAGTTAGATAACACACAAGCTGTAAAAAACAGTTATACCAACTGACAACACGGCAGAAAATAGGGTGGGGGGCAGTTTCAACAGACATCTAAGCAACAATTAACAGTACAAACTCTAAAACCAAAAAATATATACTCAGCTCTGTATATTTGCAGACAGATTGGAAGGCAGTCTCTCAGAACACAGGTTCCAGCAATTAAAATGTAAGGACTAAATCAAAATCAAGGACTGCAGCAGACACAGCTAGGTTCATATGGCAAATCAAGAAGACTAGAGACAGGGCTACTATTAGGCAATCATCCAGACAAGAGAAGAAGGTTATATTCTGTTTCTTGAGATATGCCAATACAGAAGTAAAACTTCTGACATATATGGTGGCGAGCAATCTGAAAAATTATTTTCTGTGGGATAAACTTACTGGAATCAATACACACACAAACACACACACATATATATAATTTATATATATATATATATATATATATATATATATATATATATATATATAAATAAAAGAAAGAGAGGTTTTGTTTTGGGGTGTATATGGTGTACATGCACACGAATGTGCATCTACACACACACACACACACATATATATATATATATATATATATATATATACGGATCTACAACTAGTCGATCCACAGAATGACGTGTTTTATATCAACATGCTACAGTGCATGCTCAGATGCTAGTCCTCGGAACATGCAAACAAAAGTACAGTGTTTTCTGTAAATCCCTCTGCATGCTCCACATACCTGCTAATTAAATATTCTAATTCAGAGATTGCAAAATCTCCACAGAAAGGGCATATTCCCCTACCCTGAGGGCTGTCAAACTTGCACAGCTGTTGACCATCTGAAATTTTATTATATCTTACTGATGGGCCCATCTAACTATCAAGGCTCTCCCTGGTTTCTCAACTGACCCAATTATTCCCATTCATCCCCCACAGGAACAAAGGGTGAGTGAACTGGGAGTATGTAGTCATCCATACAAGGACTTACATTTGATCTTTATGGCCCTAAGAGCATGTGACTTTCCCAGACAGCATTCTCCCTTGGGGCATTCAATATGCAAACAGTTGGAATGTTACATACTTCTGTGCGTAAGCCTACAAATGACCCTGGATCATGGAATGAGCACACTGTGCATATCTCTCCTATCTCTGCTTGGGAAACTTGTGCATGTTGTCCTCTGAGGCAAAGGTGAGCAGGCACATCCCCTTTACTCCTCTCACTCCATGGGCAGCACCAATGGGTACTTTAGCTGCTAATCATACTTGAGTCACCTGGGTTGCAACCAGGGCTCTAGTGCCACAAAGACTCCCCTCCTATATAGAGAGCTGTAGCATCTTTGCTGTGACATTCTACATTTCCTTGCATGAGCAGAAGTGTTCAGGTGATACAACTGACACTGGTCCCCTAATATTGTCCATTCTGAAAACCAGGTTAAGTCTGAAACAGGTCTGGCCTGCCTTTGTGATACTCACTGTACTGCCTTATTTAGCAAAAGCTGTTTTACCAGCTGATTAGATTTTATTACTTGATGTGAAAGACTTCAGGGGATACAATGAGCTTAAGACATCTGGGGATACTCTGCGGTATGACAATGGGCTACTGTTTGCAAAACCTACACATCTGTGGTTATTTTCTTACATTCTGCTTCTCCCTGGATCATCATTATTTTCTTAATGTTGTCAAATGTTTATATTCTCTCTACAAAGTAACACAGATCCATATCAATTTTGGCAACATCATTGCCATGCTTTTAGCTATTATAGACAAACAGTTTAAAATCATGATTTAAAACTGAAATGGCTCTATATGAGGCTTGGTCTGATTGGTCTTTACACTCTTTTGGTAATATAGACACAACTTGCTTCCAAGATGTCCCCTTTTAAAATAGTATTCAACAAAGTCTTCCAGATCACTTTTTCCCTCCTAACTTCCAAGCTCCCACAAGAATACTATCTGCTCCTGGAGTCTTCCCTAGAGACTGGTTATACATCACCATTTTTATCACACGTCCTCCTGCCTCAACTATTAATTGTTGAGCCTCATCTTCCACTAATTTTGAATAATTAAGTCTTCCATAAATATTTCCATTTGTGTAATGCCTCTTAGCTGTCCAGATTTTTGCTTCATATTTTTGGTCTGTTCCTCATAAAATTTGCATTTTTTCTGCCAAACAACCGAGGATTGAAGTTGCTAAATAATGACATACATTTGAGTTTCAAATTTCATATCCTTTAGAAAATGCATGCTAATACAAACCCTATTTCTAGCAACTTTCCAAGTTTAAGAGCAATATTTAAAATCTGTCCCTAATTTTGTGCCTCTGTCCACCCCCCCAACCCACCCTCCCATTATTTTAGGTTTTGTCCAGATTTCCTGCAGTAAGAGGATGAGAGGTATGGTTATTTACTCATCTGTGGTTATTAGTCCCTTGAACGGCTGATGCTTCTAAATATTCTGCTCAGGGTTAGTGGAAAAGGGGAGGATAAGAATCAGTACCTAGGCACGTTTAGGACTTCTTTTGGTATTTCCCTTTCCTTCCAGAAGCTGTTATATTCTGTACTGTCTGTAGCTTTGAGACTGCTAGAGGACTGTTTATGGTAAACTAGCCTCATGTTAGTATTGCAATTTCTTTGAAATTGAGAGGTAGGATCCTAGTACATCTCTAACTGGAGACCTGATATTAGTCTGTCTCTCCAAATCATTAATTAGTTCACTTTGAGGGCTGATGAAAGAGCAAATCTTTAGTAACAAGAGTATGCAATACATATGAGTTAATGTCCGAGTAGTTTTCTGTCCTCAGCCACTTACACATTGTTATAACTAGACCAGACAAGGCAGATATGGATAATACCTATAGAACCATATGCTTATTTTAAGACCTCCGCTCTGTCTGCAGTAACAGTTTGCCTCTTTATTTTACTGGTCTTCTGTATCAGACACTTTTGTTGTTTTTCTTGACCTTAACAGATTACAGAGCTCTGACAAGAAATTGAGAGTTAAGTAATTCGGAGATCTTAAAAACAGTGACCTTGTTATACATCTATTTATTAATCCTGCTTCCTTACGAAAGGGATAAAAAGAACCCACCACTACCCCCACTTGTTTTTCTCACCTCTGACACCTAAAAAGCATATAGTACCTTACCTAGTTAACCAATGTATATAACTGAACATTTTTAAAATCACATACTGATATGTTGATATGTGTTTGCAAAATGGCAACTTGTATAATTGCTTTATGCATGCATTTTTTGGTTTTCTTTTCAAATCTTTTTCAAATCAATATTGTATAGATAATTTGTGTACTTGTCTTTTTATGTACTGTAAACTGTAGTCTGAATGTAACTGGAGCTTTTCTCCTCTGGTCTCCACTGAAAATGGGCCTTTGGCCCAGCTGGACCAACCCGGTTAACAAATGTGAATAAATAATAAATAAATAACTCTCTTACTCTGAGATACAATAGAAAAAGTTTCATTGTTTTAACTCTCTGTACTGTCTAACAGCTCTCCCCTTGGCCACCTCTCTAATCTATTTGCTCCCTGTTGGTTCTAAGGGAAAAGATAGGGTGAACTAGAAGCAGAATATCATCCTTATGGAGGCAAATACAGTTGTGTCTACATACCACAAATGTATGTGCTTGAGTGTCTTCACTGTTGCAGAAATAACTAATTGGGATTTTTCTGCAGTGGAAGTCCTTTGTCGACCCAAATACCAGAGATTTGTTCCCCTCCTCCATGCCTGGCAGACACACTCCACTCTAATGTCAGGATGTTGGGTATAAGGGTCATCAGCTGGCACCATTTTTCAGGTCTTTCGTGCACTCACAGGACTGAGGCCCCACTCTCCTAGCCCTAGGCCAGGAGCACAACCGACCTATAATGTCCCTAGCAGGATTAGAGTAAGAGAGAGCTGAAAGAAGGATTTTCAAAGCTGAAGAATGGGTGGCTGGATAACAAATACCTAGCAGGGGATAGGAACCCCTGCAGAAACAAACCTAGCTCTAGCTCTAGAGGTGGAGGACAAGTTGTAGTGAAAGGTATGGACTGAGGACCAGAAGGCTGCCTCCTGAATATCTTTGGTGAATACCCCCCCCCCCATAAAAGCAGCAGTGGTAGCTATGGCTTGCAGCAAAAGTAGATAAATAGATCTACTTAGGGATAGTTTGTTTACTAATTTATTTGCACAATCTACAAGGAACAAAGGCCATAAAGAGTTGATCAGACCTTCTGAAATATTTGTCTTACCCAAGTACAACGTGAGCTGTCTGTGCACATTCAGAAAGTGTGAGGTTATCTCCAGCCTACTGTGTATGTGCTAGGAGAAAAAAGAAGAGAGTTGAATTGTTTGACTCAAGGAGTGCTCTGTTACCACCTTGGGTATGAAGGTGGCTGGAGTTAGTTCTCAGAAAGACTCTGCCTGGGTGAAACCTGAGGAAAGGTTCTTTACACATTATTGCCTGTAACAGAGATTCTCCTAGCTGAGGTGATGGCATGGCAACTAGGAAGCCCATTCTTAAGGATAAGAATTTGATGCCTGCAGAGCAGAAGGTTTGGGGGGGGGGGGGGCAAAGTGAATTTCTCTAATACAAAACTGAGGTCCCAGGAAGGTGCAGAGGCCCTCCTAGGTGGCTTTAGATGGATGATGCTCTTGAGGAAATATTTCACCTTTAGTTGAGAAAAAAAAAGGGACTGCATTGGCAGGCAAGTGGAGATAGCAGAGGCATGAACTTCAACAGAGGAGAAAGACAGACGTTTGGTGAAAAAGTCTGCCTAACTGGCCAAAACAAAGGTGACATTAGCTAGTAGAGGTCATTGGCCATTGGTCTGGCACCATACAGTTAACCTTTTCCACTTAGAAATATATGATTTTCTACTACTGGGTCTTATTTCTCTTTTAAGATAATTAGGACATCCTTGTTTCTGAGAAATAAAGATCATATCATCCAGACTGCCAGCTTCAGCATGCTCAAGTTAAGCAGGGCTCCTTTGTTCTGGGTCAAGAGATCCACCTCCTATGGTAACTATCATAGTTCTTGTCTACTAATGATGTGTAATAGAGGGGAAACTATGCTGCATTGACCAGAAGGGTGCAATTAAAATCACTCTTGGTCATTCCTTTCTCATCTTTACAAGCAACCTGGGGGTGAGAGGTTTGAGGGGGAAGATACACATGTCCATGGAAAAAAGGTGTCCATCCCCCAGGCCCTATTCTCTGGGCCCCATGAGTAATACTTTAACTGGCTGTTCTATTTGGAGGAAAACTGTCTACTTCTGGCATGCTCTTGTTTTCCAATGACTGTCTTGAAGATGTGCTTTTTCAGCATCCACTTGAGGAAGTCTGAAACCAATCTGCTCAGATGGTCCGCAGTGTTGTTGCTTTCCTTGGGAGATACTGTGCAATGAGGTTCAGCCCCATCCATCCCTTGTGCCACATCACAGAACTGCACTGTAGACAGCAGAGTGGGTAGGACTGTGTACCTTCCTGTTTTATATACCACATTACCATGGTGGTTTTCATCTTTACCAAAATGGTGCCTGGTTTTGCAATTTGTTTCAACACCATCATGCCTCTGTAAAGTGCCATTATTTTGCTTACGTTTATGTGACTTTGAAGGAAGCGTCATCCTCCACTTACCTTGTACCTGAAGACTACTTGAATGGGTGTCTGAAACTAGGTCTGAGACATCTGATGTAACCACTTGGCTCCCTAATTGACATTGGAAAGGAACTCTTGGCAAGCTTCTATCCACCATAACAGTTCTCTCTTCAGGCAGGGAAGAAGATTTTTCTTGAAATTTAGAGGGTGCTT
Organism: Protopterus annectens; assembly: GCF_019279795.1. Taxonomy (NCBI): domain Eukaryota; kingdom Metazoa; phylum Chordata; order Ceratodontiformes; family Protopteridae; genus Protopterus; species Protopterus annectens. The sequence goes on from NC_056732.1 coordinate 719,825,914, forward strand.
GTGCTGACACTCCCTCCAAGACACACACTCCAGGGACCTAAACCTTGCCACCACAATAAACAGAACATGCTAGAGGGATAGATTCCTGTCCCAAAGACTTCCCATGCTCTGGAACAGACTACCCATTCATGTCATGCAAAGCTCCTCATTAGCCCTCTAAGAAAAATCTTGACAATTGGATGGGACATAGGAAATTCACCCCGGGGATAATTTCTGTGGCTCTACTAGACAGGGGCTCAGGAAAATAACTTTTTTGGGTGGCGAAAGCCAGGGAACTTTTTTGGCTAGGCTTATATAGGCGCCAGGGCCGATAGCCTAGTACCTACCTATGAACTACCCATTCTTTGGGAATTATTGTATTTTTTTAATGTGAAACTTTGCTAGAGGGACCAACAGAATGCAGAAAGTTACATAAACCACAACTCTCAGCATACCTCTCAACCTCTTAGAGCAAGAAATCTGGACAAAGCCATCAATAATGGGGGACAAAGGCCCAAAAATAGGGACACTTTTTAAATATGGCTCTTACAAACTTAAAAAATTGATAGAACAGTTTTTCTATTAGCACGAATTCTCTGAAGGGTATGAAGTCAAACTCAAATGTCCATTATTTTCTGACTTGAACCCACAATGATTTGCCAGAAAACCACAATTTCATGAGAAATGGACCCAAAATATGTGGCAAAAATGTGGACATTCTACAAAAATCTGTACAGTTGAGAGGTATGACTGTCAGAATTTCTCTGTCTGATACCACCTCCCACTAGGCAAGTGTTCTGCAACACTATTAGACAAAGTATACTTCGCTGGGAAAGAAAGGCCCTTCGCTTTTTTGTGTCCAGCTCCTAAAACACCAGTCTGTTTGTGAGTGTGAGGCTGGATTTTAAGTTTAGGGAGAATTCCAGGTTTGAAAGCCAGGTCATGGTCACATGAAGGGAAGCTTTTAGCTCCTTCATGGAACTTGCTTGGATCAGATAACTGTCGGAGTAAGGGTCTATATGCATATGCCTTTGGCCCTGCAAAAGGCAACTTGCTTCAGCCACACATTTTGTGAATACAACTGCAACAGCAGATAAACTAAAAGTCAATGTACAAAATTAAAAGTGGTTCACAGCTGCCCTGCGCTGGATATACCACCTTTGTTCCTTTGGTATGGGTATATGGAGTTAGACATCTTTCAAATCCAAAGTAACTGTGACAACAATAGGAGAAAGCATGGGCAGGACCATTAAGAATCTGTTTAGTCTTTACACCTGCGGAATTGGCCTAGGTTCTTTCTTTTTTGGCACTTGGGAGAGTACTGAGTAGTGCCCTCTTTTTGAGGGGATGGTTCTATGGAGCTATGGTCCTGTAGAAACTTGACTTGGGCCTGATCCTTCCTGAACTGTCATGTGGGAGTGGAGGGGATGTCTGCAGGCCTTGGTAGAGAAGCAAACTGCAATTTGTCCCCTGTACTTATGATTTTAAAGACCAACTGTCCTGGGTCATGTTTTGCCACCTATTTAGAAAGGGGGAAAAGCTTACTTCTGAGCTTTGCTGGGGGGAGAGGAGTCTATGTTTGGGTGGGAGTTAAGTGTAAGGGATGGTAAGAAAGCTGTTCTGCTAAACTATAGCTGGTCCCTGGTGGACTCCTGGAAAAGGGCTTCACTATGCCTTGCTACGTTAGGCTTGCCACCTTCTTCCTCATCTTTGTTGTCTTTCTCTCCTGGTCCATTTACTCTGTTGTCTTGGTTGTGAGGCAGGAAAGGACCAGTGTTTAGTAGGGCAATTCCTACTAAACCTGAGTAATTGTACCTGCAGAAGTTTGTAGGGATTTAGCCTTGTCCTCCAGTTTTTTAAACATAGTTTGAGCCTTTAGTACAAGCAGAACATCCTTGCCAAGTGACTAGTGAAGCTTCCAATATTTTGAGTTAACATGATCAGGTAGAAACTGCTCTATTAAACAAGCACGTCTTCTAATTACAGACCCTGAAGCAGTTGTCCTGCTTGATTGTTTTAAAGCATCAGAGCCGCAATATAAAGAATGTTTTGGAACCTGGGAACAACCATTGCAGAGTTCCCACACAGTTCCTTCTGAAGAGTTCTATTTTCCACCCCCAACAGTTTCTGCTTCATCTGGTCCAGGAGAGATTCCTAAAACTGAACCACATGGAACTGGCAGTTTAAAGCTCTCAAGGCTCAGGTAGCCAATGTGTACACTTTTTTTGTCAAATCTGTCCAAGGTTCTACCCTTTTTCCATTAGGTAAGGAGCTCCTAGAGGCACTGCTTTTGGCTCTTTTGGGTCCTAAGGAATTTACCTTAGGATTCATCACAGAGTTCTTATAAAGGTGCTTATGAGAGTCCAAGCCACTGCAAAAACAGTCAGGTTTCCTGAGAGCACAGAACTGGGAGCCAGGTTGTAGGGAAGTGTCTTGAGTATCATCATCCACAACCTCCAAAACTGGAGGAATAGCCAGGGGGTTTGTGCTTAAGAAGCCTACAAAGTTCTCTCACTCTATTCTTCGATTTAGGATAATCCTGTGCTTTCCAACTGAAGGACTCCCTCATCTTTGGAGGATCCCTCCAAAAGAAAAATGCTCAGGTGGTGAGGATAAGGTTTTCTCTGACTCAGACTTGGCATACGATACTGAGGAAATCTGGTCCACATATGCCAAACTCATCTTCATCAGAGTCACTGGAATCTGAAGACTGAGGCCATCCCTCTTTCTTTTGGCAGGAGAAGTTCCTGCAGCAGGGGACTTGCCAAGGTTCTGCTACTTGGATCTCTTAAGATTGGCTAACCTAACAAGGTCCTGTGGGTACATCTGAAATGGCCGAGACTAAGAAGGCCTAAGCTGAAAGCAACATTATGTTTAGTCTTGGCTGTGCCCAGTCTGCAAAGAATTCCTCTCTGATGTGGGGGATTATATCCTCCCCATTTCTAGGTCTGGTATGGGAGACAGAAGCAAGAGTCTGAAAAGCAATCATCAAACCATCCAATGCCCTAAGTCCTTTGGCTTGAGCTGACATCAAGGGGGCCAACAGCATGACAGACTCCTTACGTGTCAAAGTGCTTAAAGTGTCACCAGAGGCCTTACACTGTCATCAGAAGGGGCTGAACCCCCCCCCCCCCAAAACAATCATTAACCTGGGCAGACTATCCAAAACCAATAGGCTTATCACCCAACACCTTAACTGCCTTTGGATGCTTCTCCTTTTTGTGAGAAAACTCTGGCTCAGTATGACCAGCAGACACAACAGCACGAGTGACCCAATGATATACTTTCTCTAAACTTCTCAAGTGACTCCATCCTTCGCTTAACAGTTCTTGAATTAAATTTAGCACACTGGGGGTCAGTTGGTACCTTACTTTTTTTTCTTCTAACACTGTTCATATTCAATAATTTTTGGAATATTTTATACTGCTATTTACTTCTTTTATAATTCTTTACCTGTATTTCTTTGTAGCTGTATTATATTAAAAAAATTCTTGTATTTTTTTTTTGTACATATATTATATGGTTGGGCGTCAAGCTGGCAACTCAGCACCGTGAAACTCTACTGCCAGTCATTAGCGGACCGGAGTTCTGCTGTGGCAACCCCTAACCGGGAAAAGCCGAAAGACCAACAACAACAAAATTATACATGTATATGTGTATACATTGATTGTTAATTGTAACTTTCTTGGAGCTTTTCTCCCCTGGCCTCCACTGAAAAGGGTCTTTCATTCTAGGCGGACCATCTTGGTCACCAATTGTAAAATACATAAATAGGTGAGCTTTTGTGATGCATATCCAGGCCACTGTGTATGATGTAATCAAAGGGTTCTTGCCCACCCTTGAAGACAATCATGTCTATATGATCCCTGTCTACACCAGAGGTTCTACTGCAGAAAGTGTGCCCCAAGCACACACTCCTTCTTTTCCCCCTGAAGACAGGTGATTAGGCTATACCTCTTCATTCCTGCCCTTCCATTCATAAGCTCCAGCATGTGCCTGAGCTAGTCATGGTTTTCTCGCTCTCTACGCCAATGAAGCTGGCTACAGTATAAAAAATACATAGCTGAAAGATGGCATGCTGAGCCTGAATTTGGTTACTATTGATTGTGAATGTGCACTACCTCAGTAAACACATTAAAATAAAGACTGGTCTTAAAGTTATCAAAATCCTGCCTTTCCTTAGCAGCATTGTATCTTATCCTATCTGATCCTGTTGATGCTAAAGCCTGTGTGTCACAAAGAACAATATTAGCTTCCATGATATTATTAAGATTGCTATCCATATCCATAGGCAAAGGTTTCCAGTTTCTCAGTTACTGTATTATCTTTTATTTAGTTTCTTCCCGCATATTAGCAGACATAAAAGCATCCTTTTTTAAACAATACTCATATATACTTTATTTATCCTGTCCCCATGAATATGAGTATCGATGAACCAATTCACATGTGGGTATGTAATTTACGACTACAGCCTTTGTTTTATCTTCATTAAGTTTCTATCCTAAAAAAAACATGACGTCATTAAATTTATCAAGTAAAGATGACTCTTCATTTGGATTCTGGTAACTGCATCACCTTATAAAACCACAACTCCACAAAAACAAAGAAGCTCCGTGAATCAGGCTCAAACACTGATAATATTCAACAATTTAATGAAGTGCTTTTCGTCGCCTTCAATAAGACAACTTCTTCAGATTACATTTCAAAAAAACAAGTTCCCATTTAAATAATGAAAGAAAATCACATGATCAACCTCATAAAGGTATAACTATACAAAATAGTGCTTGTACAAAAGACGTCTAAAAACAAGAACACTTAAAATAGTGCTTGTACAAAAGACATCTAAAAACAAGAAGTCAGCTTCTAAGCTAGTAAATATGTACAGTACCTCCACTACTGTACAGTTATCTAAAAGTAATTTCACTAAAACTGATAAATGTATAAATAATATGTAAATAATAATTTTTATCTACACAAACTCTCTAATTTTAATAGACACCCAATGTTGCAGAACTCATTTAAACTGGGTTCAACAAAGGCATTTAATCTAATTTGCCATGCAAGTTCACGTTATTCTAACAGCAAATTTAAAGGGCCGCCTCGAATATCACACTGAATTTGGTCTATTGCCCTAAAAGTAAATTTATGTCCTTTATTCAACATACTATGTTCGGCGAGTGAATTGTCAGTTTTATTTGTTCCTATTGCATAAATGTGTTCATAGATTCTGTCTCTGAGTCTTTGCTCCATTTTCCCTACATAATATGCTCTGCAAGATGTACACATAGCGGTATAAACAACCAGATTTGAATTACAGTGCAGTTTGTGCTTTAATTCATACTTTCTCTCATTGATAATGAATGTTCTACCTGTAGCTATAAACTTACACATACTACAACAACCGCAAATACACATACCAGCAGATCTAAGGACACCAGCGTTGTTGTTTGTCTCGAGCAAAGTTTTCAAATTCATCCCTCTTCTAAAGACAATTTATGGAACACTACCTAACTTTTCTGATAATGTTTTGTCGTGTTTAATTAAATCCCAATTTTTGTATAAGATAGTTCTTATAATTGCACTATCCACACTAAATGTTATAATAAAGCTACATTCATAAACATTAATCGAGCTGTTACTAGTTGCCTCATCACAATTTAAGACCGACAGATTTTCACTAACTGTTACCACACCAAGTTCAGTTATAGCTGGTCTTTTGTTTAAAATCGGGTTAATTATCCCGCTATATCTTTCTGAAAGAATTTCATTGGTAATTGTCTCAATGAAGTTCAATGGATACCCTCTTTGTTGAAACATTTCACTAAGTAAATTACATTCTTCTAAAAATTCAGTGTCAAGTGATACCATTCTGGCGGCCCTAATTAGTTGACCTTTTATTATTGAACACTTCTGTGACAATGGATGAGAACTAGTAAAATGCAAAAATTAGTTGCAATCCGTGTCTTTTCTGAATATCTTTGAAACATATACGTCGTTTACAATATCTTTAGAAAGTCTAACATCCAAGTAATCAACACAAGACAATTGGAAGTTAAATGTAAATTTAAGAAATCCAGTCGAGCTGTTTAAATACTCCACAACATTTTTTTGCTAAATCTTCGTCACCTCGAAAAAGAATAAAAATATCGTCAAGAAAACGTGTGTAGTACATGATTTTTGTCATGTGAAAAGCGTTGTTAAATGCAAATTGTTTATCCCAATAAACCATGACAGTGTTTGCAAAACTCCTGCCGCAAGGTGAGCCCATGGCTACACCACGCTTCTGGAGTTAAATGTCATTTGGGAATGTAAAATAGTTATTTGTGAGAATAATGTCCAACAACACTTCCACAAGATAAATTTCCTGACTAGAAGGCCCTCCGTATGTGGGATTGACATACATAATTCTTTAACATCAATGGTAAGGAAGTTATTGGCAACATCAAAATCCAGAGTATTGATGTTCTGTAAAAAGGCCCAAGAGTCTTTACAGAATTGTGGCTCAGATAATAAATACTTCTTCAGTATATTATCAACAATTTTAGCACAAGGGTATGTGATAGAGCCACGACCATCTATCAGTGGTCTCATAGGTGGATTAATAAAATCCTTATGGATTTTAGTAATAGCGAACATGATAGGGATTTTTGGCCATACCATGGTCATGTAATTAAATAAATTAATATATATTTTAGATTCTATGAACAAGTCATTAATGTAACCTTTAATTCGGTTATAAGCTATACTTACTTCATTAATTGATGCCTTACTGTAGGCATCACTACTTAGCAAAGCCTGTACTCTTGCAGAAAAATCAATTGTATCAAATATGGCCAGACCTCCACCCTTGTCTGGCTTGACAACCCTTACTTTCATTGACTTCAAGGTTTGTAGTGCCATAAATTCTTCCCGTGTAGTGTTAACTTCGTACATTTTACCATTGATGAAATTCCTATGACCATTGGCAAAATATCTTAAATCTAATTCAGTTATAGTTTCAAAAATGTTCAACATTGGGTGTAATGGAGGATTGAAAACACTCAAAACCCTAAATAAAGAGCTCATTTCACTGAAATTACCCAACATAGTTGACAAATTAAATTTTCTTACAAACAGCTTCATGTCTTTAATTGTTTGAACAATGTCCAGATGTCTACTAGGGACAAATGTATTTCCCTTTGCCAACAGTTCAATTAAAACTGGGTCAATTTCAATCGATGAATAGATAAAAATGTGAAAATCACCAGAACTGTTTTTTAAGATTACAACCCCATGTTGCAAATCATGCATTTGTTGACACGCTGTTTGTTTTTTTGAGCATGATTGCTGTATTTTTTGGGGATAGCACCTGGATGGACAAAGTTCCGAAAATTTGAATTACTTGGATTGTTGACCTTTAAACCAGTCTCTTGTTGGTTATTATTCGAACCTTTGCTATTGTTAGAACGAAGCTGGATGGAACAGTGTCCCTTAGTTCAAGCAAGTTTACATAAGCCCATTTTTGGGGGGGAGGCTCCATTTTAGCTGCATTAAGGAGGAGCCCAAGTGGGCTCCTCAACCCACCAGTGAAGAATCCACCAGAGACTGTGACAAGTGTTTAGCTAGAGTAAAGAGTACACTAGCATGATGAATACCACTGTAGAACCAAGGGACAAGGAAATGACACCAGCAGAGGGCCCCATAAATAATCTGCAGCAAATGACATTTTACTAACAAGTCATTCTTATTTGAAGGCAGTCAAAATGGAATGCAAAGATCACAGGCCACCATGTGCAGAAACATCTTTGCTTCTACCCACCCCACCGGGCTCTGACCTAGGGTGTTGAGGCTGTGATTACTTGGGTACTTTCTTGCAGACAGGTGCAACAAACACAAGTGTCCTACTCTGGCCTACTGAAGGCAATCTTCAGAGCCAGAAAAAGACAAATCATCACATTTTACAGTTACCTTAAACACATGTATCTACAGAAGGAGTCACTCAAGGAATGTTGTAATTAAGCTTCTAAGACAGGGTCATCAACAGTCATCTGTTCAAAATAAAGAATACAAGTCGTCTTTCCACCTGCAAGTCCTCTGTCAACATGAGATACACCTTGGTAAACTCACTGAGTGCAGAGGAGAAGCCAGATAGAAATTCCATGCACTGAAAAGAGAAGGCCCCTCAAAGCAAATCAAATTAACCTTCTTGTAAGGACTTGAGAAATTAATGTGCCAAAAGGAATCCACTGCATTTTCAATAACACAATTCAAGTATCTCAAGGCTGGAGGTGCATCACTACCTGAAGAGCCACTACTTAGCATTGGACACACCTGATGCGCTTGCTGATGTCAGTGAATTCCAATACAGGACAGAACCCTCTTCTTCTCTTCAAAATGAAGAAGTGAGAACAGAGCATTATGCCAGTCTCCACAGGAGGAATCAGTGTTACAGGAATTTTGAGAAGTACAGTCTGGGCATGTTCCAAGAGCTATGCAGTGACTGCCTAATTATTTGATGTGATCATCACATACAGAATCCAAAAGCCTCTGATTAGGGCTCTCCAAACTGGAGAAGGCTTAGACAGCTATCCTCCCACAGGCAGTCCTGAAGAATAATTAGGAAGAAATGCACATACACCAATGAATTTTGCATCACAGAAGGTTTATTAATGGATGCAACAGCGTGGCAAATTGCCTGATAACTTGGCTTCCATCCTCATCTTATGGTGGAATTATTTCTTCATGGAGAACTGGAACAGTAGAAAAGAGAAGGACACCACTGTGTTTAGGGCTATTTTCCTCTCTCACGTCTTCCACAACCACCCAGGGCAGCCTGTCCAAAAACAAACTCTGCCAAGAAGGCTGCATTCGAAATGGCCTTCCTTAGCTTGCCTTTAAAAGAGAGCTCCTGAGACACTCCAATGAGCCTACTGCCACATCTATGGCATAAGCACCATCAAAATTTCAGTATGTTAGAAGAAAGCTCACTGAGAAAGCATTCATATGTGTCATTTGCAGAGATGCACAGAGTCCTAGAATAAGGAAGCTCTGACACTTTTTCCACAGCCTGATCCAGAAGGGAGGGCTAAAGCTATGACTAACGACTTAAGGCCCATTGTGACAAGAAGAAAGTACTCTCTTATTCTCCAAAATAGATCACACATTAATCTGCCTTTGGAGCTTTATTGAGGATGTCACACTACCATGGTGGTTACAAAGGGTATCACCTTTCTTAGAAGCAGAATAAACAAAATCCAGATGTTTTCATGCTTCATGAATGGCATTCCTTTTGGAGAGGTTCCTCAAAATGCATGACTTGATGCCTCAAAACATGGACAAAAAAATGCAGGAGAGTTAAAGGTTTGGGTCAGCCCAAGGAAAACTTCAAGAATCAGAATCTTCTCCCAAAGGAAAGGTAATCAAGGGAGACACCATAGAGGACAGTCAAATCTCACAATCCACATTAAAGTCATGCACCACTAAGGAGGAAAAATATACATGTTTTAGGGAGAAATTTAGTAGGTGAATCAGTTGAAAAAAAAAAAAAGTAAAAAAATCAGGACAGTACCTGTGGCAAAAACAATGGATGGGAAGAACCTCAAAAACAAGGCCTTCAACCTGTTCCAACATCCTCCTCATCAGCTATGCATGAAATGGCACCATGGTTAGACATGCACACAGTCCATTACTGAAAGTCCCTTATAATGAACTTGTCCTAATGTTTAGAGTGCAGAGTGCCCAAACTATCAGTTTGTCCATTTCAGGATTCTAATCTAACACTAGCACCTCTGATTTCTCTCAACAAAAAGACATGCTGGCACTTCCAAGATGGCTGCATACTGAGTAACAGCTTAACTGTAGCTCTCCCAGTGTGCAAGCAGAAATTCAGAAGACAGAGCCAATTAACTCATTTTTGGGGTAAATTTCAGTAACTGACTAGTAAGTGTAGTATCTGGATGCCAGCAAAAAAAAGTTCAGGGAATCAATCACAAAAGGTGAGGAAAAACACTGATTGGGAAAAATTCTGCAGCTGTTGAGCAAAAATCAATGCAAGCTCCAGCTTTGGTGACATGACACTCAGTAACCTAACAGAAAAAAATAAGTCAACTGTATTCACAGTTGATTAAAATAAATGAAACACTTATGAAGTATATCAACTCAAATACCAAAAGACTGGATAACATGGAAGAAGCTTTAAACAGATATTCAGATGAGCGGATAAAACTGCAAAAATCTGAGACCAAAATAAGGAATAGGCTGGCTGAATATGACACTGCTCAAGAAGAGATGTTTCAAAAAATAACAGAATTAGAGGACACAGCATGCAGGGATAATCTGAGATTTTCTGCTGTACCAGAGAAGCTGAAAGGAATAGACTGTATTAATTTTATGAAACCACAAATAAGCAACTGGACTGGTATTCCACAGCAGGAGTTAACTGAAAGGGTACATCATGTGTATGGTCCAAACCCAGCCATGAGAAAGTAACCTAGACCTTTAATACTAGAGATGCAATCCAACCAGCAGGATGAGTTGATTCTGACAAAACTGTGGCAGAAGGACAAAGTACTAAAAGTGGGAGACAGTGTTTGTGGATAATGATTACTCACTGTACACCAGGCAGAAGAGGAGTAGGTGTATTCCACTAATCAGAGAATTTTGAGAAGCAGGCATGAGATTCAAACTGTTGTATCCTGCTAACTTCAGAATATTCTTTCCTGGAGGGACAAAATTATTTTTTGATGCAGAACACGCTAAGGAGGAAATACAAAAGTTTGTCAAACAAAACGTGAGCTGTGAAACAGAAGGAGATTCTGTTTCTTGTTCTTCTGGTAATAAAGACCACAGAGAGACTGTGCCAATGAAACCTTTTCCAGCGTTTCAACAGAAAATGCTTGAGACACAGAAAAAAAGCACAAAAGTTGACTAGAAGAACTGAGACTACATTGGAAAGGAAGCAGAGACTGGATTTGGCAGATGAAGGTAAACAGGAATAAAACCAGCAACTCAGAAATTGACAAACAAATGTAGGATTATAATGCTTCTTCGACCAACACACTGACACCAGCTCCAAAAACAGAAGAATACTTTATTGAATGGTTTAGTTCTTTCTTCCCCTGATAGGGACTTCCTCAGAACAACTTACAATTAATTACCAAGCCCTTAAATACACATCATCCAATAGTTAACAGAATAATCACATAATTGCCTCAAATCAACTAAAACCATCATTACAAGCATTAAATACTTTAAAACACATAAAATGCACACAAATACACGAATACAAATGTATTACTATAGAATTCCCATTAAAATCTTAAAAAGTTAAACAACAATACATTTACACAACCCTAACCCATTAAATGTTTTAGCTTCAAAATGCATGCTATGTTACGTAAGTTGAAGTGGCAATTAAGATTGGATGCAACCCAGTATCCAGGTATTAATGAAGCCACTAACATAGCATGCATTTTGAAGCTAAAACATTTAATGGGTTAGGGTTGTGTAAATGTATTGTTTTTTAACTTAAGATTTTAATGGGAATTCTACAGTAATACATTTGTATTCATGTATTGTGTGCATTTTAAGTTTTTAAAGTATTTAATGCTTGCAATGAAGGTTTTAGTTGATTTGAGGGAATTATGTGATTATTCTACTAACTATTGGGTGATGTGTATTTAAGGGCTGGGTAATTCATTGTAAGTTGTTCTGAGGAAGTCCCTATCAGGGGAAGAAAGCACTAAACCTTTCAATAAAGTATTCATCTGCTTTTGGAGCTGGTGTCCGTGTGTTGGTTGAAGAAGTTTTTTTAAGTTGGTTTTGCTGTTTTTATTGTGTAGGATTATAATGCATTAACTATACTTGTTAAACACGACAGAACAAGAAAACCTGGAAATATTGGACTTTCGTGACTTTTTTAAACTTGTAGGGCACTCTAAAGTACATACCCTACTTTGTGTCATTAATGTCTGGAGGAACACATAGGAAAGGGTACGGGGAAGCAAACGGTTAACTGTATGTAAAATAAACTTTTGTCCTTAACAGTAATATTTATATAGTACATGATATCTGCATGTTATAAAGTAAAGTTTTCTCAGTTATTTTCAAGTCTAATGGGGTTATTAAAGAAAACAGTTACCCCTGTTTTTTCCCCTTCTTTTCCCATTCTCTTTATTCAGTTTTAATTAACATAAGCAGTGCAATGTAAAGAAAAGTCTGTTCAAAAGAGTATGACACAAGAAAGAACTTATACCCTTTTTCTCGTTTGCATAGAAGAATGACTGGATTAAGGCTCTTGGCTTTATCTAGTAACAGTTTTAAGAGAAAGCAAATAAATAAAAGGAACACAGAATATAATAAAGCCCTCATATAGTAAATAAATAAATAAATAAACACTTGCAGAAGCAACTCTGCATCTGGTTTTCATGTCTCCATGGAGGCAATCTGATAAAGAGCAATAAAACAGAGTACTACTTTCTTTTAATGGCTTTTGTTCAATGGCTAGGAGATCATGATTTCTGAAAGCATTCTACTGTTTTCTCATTCTGGGATAGCAATAAAGATCAGACAGCACTTAGTAGAAGCACAAGCTGTACCATGTGTGTTAGCAATGATGACCTTCATTTTAGATTAACCCAAGTTTGTAAGTTTGGCTGGAAGGTTGGGACAACTGCTCCTATTAGGAAGGTAAAACGTCAATATTTGAAGATGTTCATATGTTTGAGTGCCAGTATTAAATTAATAGGTTTTGGGGGTGTACTGGGGATGTATTTGTTTTTTTTTTTTTTTTTTTTGTGGGCTTTCAATAAAACAATAAGTTTTGTAAGATGTGACACAGGCTGAAGTGATATGACAAGAAACAACTGTATAAAAGGTCAACCTGCCAAACATTAGTGTGTGCATGTAATGCAAAAACTGGAACTATGGATCAATGAATTGTTATTCCAACGAGGTTTAAACCAAGAATTAATTAATCTGGTAATAGAACTTCTTGAAATTGTTTTAAATAATTTTTTGACTTTTGATAAAAAATATTATTTGCAGAAAAAAGGTATAGCAATGGGCTCCCCTTGTGGAGGCACATATGCAAATCTTGTAATGGCTTTCTGGGAGAAAAAATACATTTTTAATCGTCAATATTTTCAACATATTAAATCTAATCATCGGTTCCAAGATGATGTTTGTCTTGCGTGGAATGGTACTCTGAAAATTTTAGATGAATTTTTAATTTACATAAATCGAACTACAGATTTTTAAAAATTTACTTGGAATATTGATGAGAAAAGTATTAATTATTTAGATGTACACCTAACTAAGGATTTACAAAATGCAACATATATTGCAAATATTCATAGAAAAAAATCATATTTGAACGGTTTTCTTCATTATAATAGTTCTTATCCCGAACATCAGAAAAAAATCTGTAGTGAAAGGACAATTGGTCAGAGCTGCTTGTATGATAACTAAGTTTGATGAATTTCTAATATAATGTGAATTTTTAAAAACTATGTTTATTAATAAATGTTACCCAGAAATATTAGTTGATTCACTAATATTAGAAGTAATAAATAAGAGAAAATGTGGGCATTTTAAACCTATTTTGAGTAAACAACTTATATTAGAGACGATTGATCGAAATAATACATTGAGCATAAATGAAGATCATAATACTAATAAACAATACCAAGAACGATTTTACTACAGCTCTAATAATTACTTATTCTCAAGAACATTATTTATTAAGAGAAATATTTTATGATAGTTGGACAGTTCTTACGGATGATCCACAGTGCAAAAAATATTTACCTGATCTACCTAAAATAGTGTATAAAAAAGGAAGATGCTTTAAAGATATATTAAGAAGTGGATCTAACATAACAACTAAGAAAAGTTTAAATATGAGGATGAATAAATGTGGAGCCTGTAATTGGTGTTATAAAATCAAAGAAGGCAATAGTTTTTTTCTAAGAAACAAAAAATATTTTTTAAAAAATAAATATAACTGTAAATCTAAAGCAATAGTTTATCTAGCCACATGTAATTCCTGCCCTATATTTTATATAGGAAAAACAGAGAATGTTATTGCAAAGAATTTATGAACATGAATATAATAAATGAAATAATGCTCTTGCGAAACACATTAATGAGTATATAAATCATCAATTTTATTTTATGGCCATTGATCATGATGAAATAGATGATAAATGCCCATGGGGACTTTTTTTTAGAGAAGAAAGAATTACAATGGCAAATTAAATTGCAGGCTGATTCATGGCCAGGAATTAATAAACGTAGTTCAATAACGCCAACTTTAAAATTAAAAGCATTAGATAGGAAGAAAATCAAAGACTAAAAAATTATTTTATATTTTTATATTTATAATACTAAGAAATTCATAATATTAGTAAGGTATGTATTTATAAATATTTATTTATAATTTATATATGCTTAACAATTATTTATTAGGATTTTTAAAAATTAAATATTAATACTTCATTTTGATTTTATATATGTTTTGTATAATATATGAATTATTTATTAATTATCTATTCCACATAAACATAATTTGATTGAATTTTTTCATTATTTTTTACTTTTTATTCTATTTCCACATTTCTACTAACTAGGCATGCGCAAGTTTTAGAATGGCTATTTGGCTGGCTTTTTCAAATGTATAGGAAGTTATAAAAGGAAGTGATGTAATATGGAGGTTGTCTGATGAAGTTTAATACTAATTAAATGAAAGCGCTTACAGTTTATATCGAGATTTTTTTAAGCATCGTTATTTCAATAAATTATTCGTGGATTTCCAGCTGGTGGCTTTCCGTTTGTTTTTCATTCATATAACTGCACTGCAAAACCCTAAAGGAAAAAGTATGCTCTTCATTCTCCATGATGTGCTTAGCTAAAGCATTTCTTGTATCACTCTTCCTTATGTCAGACTGATGCCTTATCACTCCTTCTTTGAGCATTTTATTAGTTTTTCCCATGTAAAAACTCAAACACTGATCGCAGGTAGCTAAGTAGACAACATTCCTTGTCCTGCAATCAGCATATATGGTGGGGGAAAAACTATAGTTAAGCCTAGGATGCTTAAATAACTCCTCCTTGGAGATGTACTTACAAATGGAGCAGCTCTGGCAAAGAAAGGTGCCTAGTCTATCTGAAGGAGTGCCTTTATTCTTACTCGTGGTAGATCTGCCACAGAGCTGTCTTCAAATTGATTGCATTCCTGAAATGAAAGGAGGGGCACTCACCTACAAAGGCTCTAGTTCTCCTATCAGATGTCAAGAGGCCGAAGCTTTTATGAATTATGTTACAAATGGGGTGCACATCACTGGTATATTTAATCCCAAACCTGAACTTATCCTGACCAGAACATCTTTGGTTAGGTACCACTCTTGTATCACAAGAAGAGAAAAGTGTTTGTACTTCTCTATACGTCTACTATTCTGCACCCTTTCTCTATGCTTCTCTACCATACTCATCATATTCTTTCTGCAGAAAGCATTCAGTCATGTTGCCCATCGCATCGAGGAATTTCTGCTCCTGTGTACATAACCTAGACGTCCTGGTATACTGCCCTTTAACTATGTTAGGGTATGTATATCTGGGGTGCATACTCTTTCCGGACAGACTATTTCTCCAACACTCCTTGCAGTATAAAGTGTTCATACTACCAAGATGATCCATTTTAATATGGACATCCAAAATATTTATGCCAGAATGAGAATAATTCAAGGTAAAGACCAAAAAAATCGGTAGTGTAATCTGATTCAGGTATAAAATAAACTGATCCAAAACATTAACTGAGCCCTCCCATAAAATAAAAACATTGTCTACAAAGTGTCAATAGAAAATCAAATTTCTCAAGAAGACATTTTTAGAAAAAAACATTTTCATCCTCCCACTTACTAAGAACCAAATTCATATAGGAGTTGGCGCAGGGAGTTCCCACTGCCACTCTCCAGCACTGTAAAAACATTCATTCTTATACATAAATATATTATTATTTAACACTAAATCTAAAAAGAAGGAAGTGGTGTTAACAACCTGTGTTGAAAACTTACTTTTACTTGATAGCACATGTCTACCGGCATCAATGCCATAATCGTTGGGAATAGAGGTGAATAAACTTCTTATATCGAGGGTAATTAATAATATATTTAATTCTATTTTATACCTGAATCAGACTACAGATTTTTTGGTCTTTATCTTGAATTATTCTAATTTTGGCATAGACTAAAATTATGCTAATATGGTTTGTTTTCATTTATATAAATTTATGATTGTTTATGTCATACATGATAATAAAGATGTTTCTTGTTTAAAAACAAAACAACAAAAAGACATGTCGTCTCTCACTCGTGCTCCGTCCACAGTCCAATCTACACTCTTCACCAAGTCATCTTTTATAACAGGGTCACAGTCAGTAAAGTCACAATATGTACAATCAGGTTTACTTCCTCTGTGCTATCAGCTAGTCATTAACTGCATTTTACTACTCATTGAGCTAGTGGATGCATGCAAATTTTGTAACGACACAACAGAAATACATAGATTTGAAACCAACTAT
Organism: Protopterus annectens; assembly: GCF_019279795.1. Classification (NCBI taxonomy): domain Eukaryota; kingdom Metazoa; phylum Chordata; order Ceratodontiformes; family Protopteridae; genus Protopterus; species Protopterus annectens. The sequence continues at coordinate 719,842,448 of NC_056732.1, forward strand.
CAGGTCTGATAACTGGAAAGATTCTGTTTATGTAAGAGAAAATAAAATATGGAGAGAAAAGCAATTGAGAAAGAAAATACATAGATTCATAGGTAAGTACTAAGCTGCCCTTGCATGCCATTTTAAGCTATCCAATTTTATTTTTGGTGCTTGAATTAACTACCCTGTTTGGTGTTAGACTGACTTTACCCATCCCATCGATAACTATATATTATCCCTAGTGAGAACAACTGGGATCATAAAGTAGACAATTTGAGGGGATCCATGTATGAGATCAAGCATTTAAAAGCTACCTCTGTCCATCAGTAGTACAGGGGGCAGTCATGGGGTAAATTCTCTAATGCCCATCCATAGATCCAAGTTGCGCCCGAATATGGAGAGGGATGAGCTTTACTTTATGTGAATGAGAAGTCTATCCTTTGCGAGATATACCTGTCCTTCTAAACCATTTTGTTGATGTTACAGAAGTTGTTTAGATCCCTAAGCTGAGTACTTCTGTAATTTTGACTTACTGATGTGTAGTAGATCCCTCAGTATTGGATCAGAGGATACCATATAAGCAAGACACAAGTCATCTCTCAACAGCCTTGTAAGATTTGAGTACAGTAACAGGGTTTTAGGTCAGCCTAAATAGGTTATATTGTTTATGTCTTGTATCATTTTAGTAAGGTATCTCTGTGAGCATTTCAGTTAGTTTCACTGTTCACATATGTTACCAAATCCCAAACAACTGTGTCAACTCTAAGGTGTGCACTGTCAATGTGGTAGTTCCCCAGGATAAATGTCTTCTCAAAGGATACAAAAATGCCTTTTCTGGCATTTAGTTTCAGTCCATGATTTTGGCAACAGGTATTTGTTTGGGACAAATCTTCCTGCAGGATGGCAAAGTCATTTGGGGATTCAATAACTGCTTCCAGCTTGCAGTCATCTGCAAACTAAGTCAGAGTCCTTTGGTATTAATTTTACTTCACAGAGGTCAATGCCAGATAGAAGAGGTCCCAGCCCTGAACCCTGGGGGAACTCCACTTGTGACTGGCCCCTTTGAGGAGATAGCTACCCCTATTTTAATCTACTTCCTATTTATGAGCCAGCTGGTAATCCAATAGGTGACAAAGAGACTGTTGTAACTTTCCAAAAGATACGATAAGATATACACAGAAATAATTACATGCTGACACTGTTTCATGTAGAAAATACAGTTGTGAGTTGTGTACACTTACCATAAATGTTTATGTTAGAGTGTAAACACTGTTGCAGTCATCACACTTGGAGTTATCTGCCTGCAGGTAAGCCCTCATTCGGCCTGAATACCAGAGTCTTGGGATTTTTGCATCGGATACTGTCGCCTCTTCCATGATGTCATCAGTTTTTCTTGCCTCAGATGTCAGGAGCCCCCAAATAAGAAGTATATGGTGTGGAACACCACCAGTAAAAAGTAAATACCCCTGCCATAAAGAATGGCCATATAGAGGATAGGTAGAAAGGATAGAGAAAAACAGGGGGCTGGAGGGAGGGAAACCAGGACTGCAACAGTGAATACACTCAAACATCTACATTTATGGTAAGTGTACACAACTGTACTTTGTTCTTTGTGTTTCAGTGTTGCAGTCATCACACTTGGGTTGATCCCCAAAGCTGAGGAAGGGTGAAGGCATTCAAGAGAAGTTAAGGCTGGCTAGCAAGCCTTGTAAGACTGCTGTAGCAAATCCAGCTCTGGATTTAGAAAAAATAGGTAAGTGGTAATGCTTGGTGAAGGTGTGTACAAAACTCCAGGTTGCAGTTTCCAGAATGTCCCTGGTAGGGACTCCCCTGAGAAATGCTGTAGAGGCGGAAGTAGTCCTAGTGGAATGTGTTCTGATCCCCTGTGGGGTATGTTTTCCATGGTACTTGTAGCAGAAATGGAAGCAGTGTGCTATCCATTTGGAAATGGTTTGCTTTGAAATGGCCTTGCCCTTTGCCCCTGTAGCAAAGCTGACTAGCAGCTGGTCAGATTTTCTGAAATGTTTAGTCCTGCCAAGGTAGAACTTGAGCTGTCGGTGCACGTCCAAAGAGTGCAGGATTCTTTCCCCTTTATTTTGAGGATTAGGGAAGAAGGTTGGCAAATGGATGGCTTGGTTTAGAGTCACACTGGAGACCACCTTAGGCATAAAGGACGGGTTAGTCCGGAGGGAAACCCTGTCAGCATGGAAAATAATAAAGGGTTCCACAGCCATTAGTGCCTGTAACTCAGATACTCTTCTAGCTGAGGTTCTGGCTAAAAGCAAGGCTGTTTTCCAAGAAAGGAATTTTTTTAGTCCTGAGGGAAACCCTGTCAGCATGGAAAATAATAAAGGGTTCCACAGCCATTAGTGTCTGTAACTCAGATACTCTTATAGCTGAGGTTCTGACTAAAAGCAAGGCTGTTTTCCAAGAAAGGAATTTTAACTCTGCTGAAGCTGCAGGTTCAAAAGGGGGGAGCATGAGCTTTTCCCGTACAAAGTTAAGGTCCCAGGCAGGGGTGGGTGCTCTCCTAAGGGGGCCTTAGGTTGTTAGCCCCTCTCAGGAACTGTTTGATGAGAGGGTGAGAGAATAGAGGTGGGCTCAGTATTATAATGAGCTGAGATGGCAGAGGCATGAATCTTAATGGAGAAGAAGGATAGGCCTCTGTGGAGTAGCTCTGCTAGGTAATCAAGGATTTGAGGTAAGGAGGGCGCAGCTATGTCCTTTCCTTGAGACTGATTCCAACAACAATATCTTTTCCATGTTTCAGCATAGGATTTTCTTGTACTAGACCTTCTGGTCTCAAGAATGACATCCCGCACCTGCTTGCTGAGGGTTGCTGGTGGAGTATTCAGGGGATAAGCCAGGCTGCAAGGTTTAGGGTTTGCAGCTGTGGATGCAAAATCTTTCCCTCCTGCTGAGACAGCAGGGAAGGTGTCTGATGAAGGTGCCAGGGTGTTACTGTTGTCAGACTGTGTAAAAGTGGGTACCAGTGCTGGCGTGGCCAGTCTGAGGCAATAAGAATTGCCCTTGGGCTGTCCTGTCTGATCTTGAGTAGTACCTTTGAGAGGAGGGGCAGAGGGGGAAAGGCATACATTGAGAGGTTTTCCCATTTGAAGGATATGGCATCCACCTTCCAGGCCCTGCTGTGAGGGTTCCTGGTGCAACCTTTTCTCAACTGGTGGTTCTCGGGGGAGGCAAAGAGGTCCACCTACAGTGTCCCCCACATCTGGCTTAGAAGGTTGAAGGTGTTGGGCTCCAATTTCCACTCGTGTGGGTCCAGGATATTTCTGCTTAAGTCTGCCAGTGAATTCTGTTTGCCTGGCAGGAACTGAGCTTGTAGATGCACTTGGTTTCTCAAGGCTGTGTTCCCCAGGGCCATGGCTAACCTGCAGAGTGGGTAAGAATGGGTTCCCCCCTGCTTGTTTATGTACCACATAATTGTGGTGTTCTGTTTTTATCAGCAGCTGTCCTGGAAGGATTAGGTATTTGAAGGCTGTCAGAGCATACTGTACAGCTAACATCTCTTTTTGATTTATGTGCAGGAGAATTTGTCCTGGGCTCCACTTTCCCTGAATGCATTTGCCTGCCATGGGAGCCCCCCATGCATAGTCTGATGCATCTGTAGTCAGGATTTTGGCGATGAAGGGTTGAGTGAAAGGCAGTCCCTTGTTGTAGTTGCATGCTTCTGCCCACCAAAGGAACTCTGCCCTTAGACAAGGAATGACCGTTTCTAGGTGCTGAGAATGTTGGGACCAAAGACTTTTTAAGTACCACTGAAGTTTCCTCATGTGCAGTCTTGCATATGTTATTAGCAGAATGCATGAGGCCATGAACCCTAGGGCTTGCAGTATTTTCCTTGCAGATAACTGGGTTTTGGTGGCCATTTGTTTGAAGTAGTTGTTCAAATAGACCTGTTTTTCTGGAGTGAGAAATGCCATCTGGGAAGCTATGTTCAAGCTTGCTCCCAGGAATACAATTTTTTGACTGGGCACCAGTTGTGATTTCTTTTCATTGATGGTGTACCCCAATGAGGATAGGAGTCTTTTTACAAATGCCAGGTGTCGAAATAGTAATTCCCAACTGTCTGCCTGAATTAAGCAATCGTCCAAGTATGGGAAAATCTGGATATTTCTCTGCCTGCAGTATGCAATGGCTGGAGCCAGGCACTTTGTGAATACCCTGGGCGCAGATAAGCCAAAGGGAAGTGCAGAGAACTGGAGCATAGAGCCTGCCTTGAAGCGTAGAGATTTCCTGCAAGACTCCCTTATGGGGATGTACAGATAAGCTTCTTTTAAGTCTAGGGTGACTAACCAGGCATCCTTGGCTAGCATAGGGACAAGCTGTTGCAGGTTAAGCATTTGGAATTTTGGGACCACCAGAAAGGTGTGGAGAATTGATAGATCCAAGACTGGGCATCAAGAGCCCTCTTTTCTGGGCACCAGGAACAGTCTGGACTAGAAACCCTGTCCCCTTTGTTCTACTGGAACAACCTGAATGGCCCTGATATTGAGCAGGGAAATTACTTGCTTTTGAGCCTCTGCCCACTGGTTTGGAGGAAGGTCTGGAAACCAGCTTAGGGTTGGCAGGGAAAGGATCTGTACCCCTGGGATACAATGTTTAGAACCCATCAGTCTTGAGTAATGGACATCCAGTTTTTGGTATTAAGGAGCTAGTTTCCCTCCTAAGGGCGCAAGTAGTTGGGCAGGGCTGGGAAGGGTAATTGACAAGTCATTGTGAACTTTTTCCATAAGGGGGTGGCTTGCTACTCCCTGTTTTTGAGGTGGGAGCACTCCATTGTTTAGATCTCTGCATACCCTGAGACTGTAGTCTTGGAGGTCTGGTTCCCCATGGACTGAAGGCCTGGAAGGGACTGGAAAGGACCAGTTTGTAGAAGGCCAATGCCTACTGAATTTAGGTGGCTGAACTTGTAAGAATTCTTTAACTGTTTGCATAGATTTAGCTTTTTCTTCCATCTTTTTAAGAACCTCTTCTGCTTTGGTGCCAAACAAATGGTCCTGATTTAAAGGAGCGTCTAGTAGTTTTGATTTGACATGGTCTGGCAAGGTTTGTTCCTTCAGCCAAGCATGCCTTCTCAGTACAGACCCTGTGACTGCAGCCCTGCAAGATGCTTCTAGGGCATCAAAGCCACACTGCAAAGTATGCTTACTAACTTGGTTTGCATTAACTCTTGTAAATCTTTATTTTCTGCATAATCTGGAAGTAACACCATTTTTTTATTAATAATTATCCTTTCCAAGTCTTGAACCTGGGACTCTGTCAACTTCAACATAGTGCCTTAGCCCACTAGGCCACTCAGCTCGAACTTCAACATGTGAAACTGGAAATTCAATGCCCTGATGCCAAGCGTTGCAGCGGTATATACCTTCTTACCCCATCTGTCTAAAGCTCTGGAATCCCAGTCTGAAGGAGTAGGGTTTTTGGCTGTAGTAGCCTTAATACCTTTAGGCCCCTGGGAAATGGTCTCTGGATCAGCAGTAGGATTCTTAAAGAGAAATTTGTGAGAATCAAGTACTCTGTAGTACCTGTCAGGTTTTCTAGGGGCCGGTGGTAAAGTGTCTGGAATAAGACTGGATTCCATGAAGACATCATCTACAACATCCAGGACACGGGGTATAGCTAGAGGCCTGTGCTGAGGCAACTCAAAAAAATTCTCTGAGTCTCTTTTTGGACTGAGGAAAATCCTGGCATTCCCAGTGGAAATGCTCTCTTAAAGAATGCAAAGTTTCACCAAAAGAAAAATCCTCCGGTGGGGAGGCAAAGGGAATGGATTTCTCTGCATCTGAATCCTCAAAGGTAGATAAGAGTATGTCCTGGTAATCATAAGGGACAGAGTCATTCGACTGCTGGTCTGTAGAATCAGAAAGAAACTCAATGTCTCTTAGCAGGGGAAGGTTGGCTTCCCCTAATTAGGGTGATAAGGTCTTCAGCCATTCTAAGCATTTGTTTAGGAGACATGGGAACTTGAGCATGTGCACTGGTTGTTGGTTTTCTAGGCGTAGTGCGTATTCTGGGCCTGAGAAACTTTGTGGTTTTAGCTAAAAACAAAGTTGCCAGGTTAATGAGAATATCGGTAGGTCGGAATACACCCTCAGAAGCTAGTGCCTGCACAGAGGCTCCGGACCCATCCAAGGTAGACACATCTGCAGGTTCCATAGTCGAAGAAGCATCTCGCGGCATACCGGACTCCAAATGGGTCACAGCAGAGGCCTGCAAATCTGTAGAAGCAGGCATCAGGGTCTGCAAAGGCACCTCACCGAGTACTGGTGGACTGGCGACTAGATTAACAGAAGCGTCGTCGGCAATTTTTGACCTATGCAGTCTGTCTCTGTATTTATCTTTACGCTTTTTCAGAAGATCGGCTGTTGGATAGCTTATCGAAGCCATTTCGGAATACGGAGAATGAGAGCAAAAGAATTTAGCAACAAAAATAGCCCGAAGACGAATGGTTCGGGCATTAAACAAGGCACAAAACCGACAGTGAGAGACGTCGTGGTCGGGCCTAAACAGGTGACGCATTAAGAATGAAAATCCCTGTGAACTATTTGTTTTCCACAGGCAAGACAATTGTTAACTTTTTCTGACATCGGTTAGAGCAAGAAAAAAAGAATCCCCAATGGGGTACTTAGCTTTAGAAGACTTCAGGTTTGAAACTCAAAAAATGAAAATTTTAGGTAGCAGCCAATCGGCACTTGCAAACTGCTTCTGCTTCGGGCTCCTTCTCAGCAAGACTGATACAATGGCATTGGCTGTCTGTTTTATACCCCTTATGACCTGACGTCATGGAAGAAGCGACAGCATCTGACGCAGAAATCCCAAGACTCTGGTATTCGGGCCGACTGAGGGATACCTGCAGGCAGATAACCCCAAGTGTGATGACTGCAACAGTGAAACATGAAGAACATCTTCAGGTAGGGCAAATCCGGCTCCTATTTGTTGAGCACCTAATCTGCTTGGCAAATCACATCTTACTCATACTGTATTAAGTTCATCCTGTGTGACAAAGAAACTATCTGTTTCTTAGGCAATAAAAGGTAACAAAGATAACAATGAATTATATTGCATTTCTTGCACCACTTTGTACATGTTTATTTACATTTCTGACTATGCCTGAGTTGGGGACTGAACTAAAAGCTTTAGCTCGTCAGGGTATGTGGTACATACCATTTTACCTTCACCTATTGCTTTGGTGACCGATTCAAAAAAATACACTCTTTACGAGTCCAAACTGAAATGGGTCTATGTCCTCAATGATTAGTTCCATGATAAGTATTAATGGCTATGCATATAAGGCTGGTCAGACTTATGGATCTGTGGAAGTCCTTACCTTATGTAGGGGAATGACTGTAGCTGCTCTCCATTCACTTGGTACAAAACATTTATGGAGGATGAAACTGAACAGTTCTGTTAGGGAGGAGGTCAAAACATCCTTCATGAAATTTAAGATTCATTCAGGGATACTGTCAGGACCAACTGATGCAGTATTTTTATCTTTTGACAGCACTTTTAAGACATGGCTTTGTGCATTAGCTGGAGGTGAACTGGTTTCAGGTATATCTTAGGTAACATCATTCACAATCACATTGCTGTTCTGTGCTTCTCAAATTATGGCCAGAACTAAAAAAAGGTCGTGTGATTGTCTTTGGCTTGGATAGATATTTCAGTCTAAAACTAGGTTTTAATGGACTTCATTAAGCTCCTGAGTTTGTTTATTTAAATGACAGGAGCTCTACCATTATGGGAATTGCTCTCCTTACTTCTGGTCAAATTTCTCTTCCTTTTACTGCACAGCATGCTGTTATAGTTCCACCATGGAGGGTTATTTCAGGAGGTTTTCCAGTGCTTACTCCTACAGGGTACAGCTGCACCTATGAATTATTTATATGCTGGCATAATGTAGTGGTTTATGTTTCCACATACTCAGTGGAGTTAACTGGGTTTGGTAGGGATGTGAAGCTTGTGAATACATCACTTAGATGTAGGTAGTTTGTCTTAAAGAAATTTCTAAAGGTACCTTGGATGGAATGGGTCTCTGGTTTAAATTTTATTTTGAAGAAGGCTGTTTTTGGCCAGACCTAACAAGTGATGAAGAGACACACGGGATGGTGCAAGATGCCCCCCAAATTAGTATGGACAAGATCCTATATGTTGTTCCCCCTAGTGAGTACTCTATTTTTTTCCAGTGCAGTTGAACTGAAACAATGAGTGAGGTCACTGAAAAACCAATCAGTAAAAACAAAATGAAAACTCCAGCAAAACTAAGATTTCCACTAAGTGACCTCCCAAACCTCTTGCATCAGAGGCACATGGGATATATCAAATTATCGTTATGAACATCAGGTGGTTCAGCTCACTGGCGATGCTGAATGTCCATGACTTGTTTTGTCATTTTACTGGACAATTTCAGGCCAATAAAGCCAAACTCCACTAGCTGTGGATATGCATATTTTGACCTAGTCAGAACAGCACAAGCAGTGTGTTTGACGAAGCATTAGAAACATAGGGCTGTTATACCCAGCTGATGTCAATTATCATTAGAGTCACTACAAAAATATCACAAACAACAAACTAAAACAATGAGTGAGAATATCTCTGAAAAAACAATCCGTAAAAACAACATGAAAACTCCAGCAAAGCTAGAACTTCCACTGAGTGACCTCCCAAACCTCTTGTATCAGAGGCACATGGGGTATATGCAAATGATCCTTATGAACATCAGGTGTTTTAGCTCATTTGGCTTTATTGGCCTGAAATTGTCAAGTAAAACGACAAAACAAGTCATGGGCATTCAGAATCGCTAATGAGCTGAAACACCTGATGTTCATAAGGATCATTTGCCTATATCCCATGTACTTCTGATGCAAGTGGTTTGTGAGGTCACGTGGTACAGTTGAACTAGCAAAATCCAGGAATCCATGTGCCTGTGCACCAGTGGTGGTGTAGGTTTCCCAGTCTATAGCTGGAGAGTTTAGACCACCTAGGAAAATGGCACTGGGTTTAATACTTAGTGATTCTAGTTCCTGTAGAAAAGCTTTGTGGTTTTCTTCAGTCACAGAGGGAGCTCTCTAACAAGCTAATATATGATACAGGAGCTTTTTGATGGTTGTTTCGATATTAAAGTTTTAATGTACCATGCTGCTTTACCAGCCTTGAAATGTCTGGAAGGCATAATAGCCCTGCACAGCCACAGTACGTTCAGCCACTTTATACCATGTCTCAGTCAGTACATAGACATCTACTTCCACCAGGATGATAAGGGTTGTATGGAGTGGAGTTTCATGCTTAGGTTCCTATTTTAAGAACACCTTCATATATTCCTTTGCTTGTTGCATTCTGTTGGTAGGTTTATCAAGCTAGAATTGCCTAAAAAGGCATTATGGAGGTGGGCAATTGTCTTTGCCAATGATTGAAACCCTAGAGGGGACAGATGCAGGCCTTTTCTGGTGAAGCAGCGTGGTCTGTTGATCACATCCTCCCAGGCTGACAACCATTTGGACCTCACTCAAACGACACCAAAAACTAAGCCAATTATTTAAGTCAATTATTTTCTGCTCATGTTGCAGTACTATCCTTGGAGATCACATCTTGGTTTATATCTTTATGTCAAATGTTTAACAAGAATATGATTACTCAAACTACTTTCACTGACACTTTATTCAAAAGCATTTACAGCATATGACTGGGTATCGGTAAATTTTTTAACAGATGTCAATGCACTTGGGGATTTCACCTTGACGGGTTCTGACCACATAAGAAAAGTTTTTTCTTTTACTGTCATTTTCATACATTCATCTATATTCCAAAGCTACTGAATCTTATGACCAATTGCACCTTGACAGCATCCTCCCCTAGGCTACACCTAATTTTTCCAGTAGGGTGGTATCAGTCGAATTTACGCCAGGATTGGCTGGGATGACCCTCCCACAGAGAGGAGGAGCAGCCTAAGGGAGGATACTGACAAGGTGTAAATGATTAAAAGGCTCAGTAGCCTTGCAATAACCATGAATCTATTACAATGACACTAAAATAAAAACATTTTGCCTGCGAGTGCAAGATTTCAATACCCTGCCACCCCTGTCTTGATTATTCTAACTCTAAGGTCTCTACGCATCATACTAAGTGACATCCACAACCAGCCTTGGTCAAAAAATGTCCTCTTTACCATGAATGAGAGCATTATTTGAACCTGCCAACATCACCAAATTGTGCATGCATAACTGCACACACTGCCAGTTAGCAGAGGTACTTCAACAGCAAAGCATCTGACTCATTTTAACTGTAATTATGTCAAAAAAAGATAACAGAGGAAATAACTTCTAGACAATATGGAAAACGGCTATGGCTACTGTCTTGGAAAAAAGTGGCTGAGCCCCCAAGAGCACTTGCATTTGTCCTTGGAATTATGACATCTCCTGTCCTTGCAACCCTCAAAACATCAATAAAGGAAGTCAGAAGTATACCTAGTTTAAATGACTGCAAAGAAAGGGAACTAATTTAGGACAGCACACACCTAAACCCAAAATTAGGGATGTTGGAATAGGCCAAAGAAAACCCACCGTAATTATGAATTCCTCAGAAACTGGAAGAAATGTGTGAACGGTAAGAAGGATATATGTATGTGAAGTTCTCATGCTCAGTTTTTCGACATAAAAGTACTTAGCATCTTCTAATCAACTGAAGTCTCAGGATTATTTAGATCTTAGAAGGCAGCTAAACACACTAAAATGCTCAGTTTAAGGGAAGGAAACTCAATGAGGGAAACAAAGTGCTCAAACACTTCTATAAAGAGCTGTTTGTCAGACTCTGGGAAATAAATTGTGCTGGAGAATGTCCAGAACAACAGGCACATAATTAAATTCTGTCTCTAAGCAGCAAAGAGAGAAGCTTCTAGATTCGGTATGAAATATCTCGATAGAGAAGGTCACAGGGAAAATGCACATACACAGATTTCTAAGACAGCACAGACTTGAAATGCTGTGCAGATTCAAGTAATTTTTATTTTAAAGTACCTTCCGATTCCTCCAATAATACTTAGCATTCTGTACATCACAGAAGGCTGTGGATCTGGTGAAATGCCATGAGAAAAAATGTGACAAGTGCTTTAGTACCCACCAGTGCAAACACTCAGTACACTATGAGAAATTAAAGGTGCTGGAACTGAATCAAAATAACAGTCATGTAGGTCTGTCATTAACCCTTCGTATGGCTGACCAGCGAGAACTCTGGCTTTATTGTAAAATCACACTAGTGTTAGCAGCTCTAAGCAGATTTGCACTTAGCAAGTGAAAAGACATACAGCTCTACAAAAGTAGCTGGCATGAAATGAAGACATGACTTACAAGTCAGTTTTACATTTACAAAGCACACTAACAATTTGATCAAGCCAATGAGCGTCAGTTTGTCAAAGGTATACTTACTACTTCCCAAGGTGTCAGTTTAGGTCAAAATGATTTTATGATTTGTTTAGCTTAGCTTTTGGGTAAGTTGCTATACTTTGGAGGTGCTAACTAATTTACAAAACTATTCATTTATTAGCTGTATTAAGATGTAACAATTTCTTTAGTTTTTGTGATCATCATTTCAGCCACCGGTCATTTTACAAGTATTTTTGGAAGAACAAAAAAGGCAACAGAACTAACAATGCTTACATAAAACATTAATTAAAACTGGATGTTGCATGCAGATTTGCATTCCCTGCTTAAATCATAATATTACCAATAAATATACCTGTTTCAAGCTAAAGGTGAGATGGGACTAATAAAGTTGCAGTTATAATCAAGTGATTGTGCAGTGTAACGTAAAAAGAGAATATGACTTTGGTAGTGAACTAGCATCATATGCCTACTGTTAAAAGTACATATACAGCACTTTTTACTGTAACACATGATCATAACAGGTCTGTGAAAAATTTAAGAGGGAAGGAGCTGTAAGATAAACATGTCAACTGAAATTTATAGGTTGTAATTAATAGTGAAGCAAAAAGGCTTGTAACCACCCTCTAAGATAAGAAATAAGGAAGTGATACTAGAGTTGTATAAAAATATTGAACATGAACCTAACAGACTGAAAGCTGACATATTCAAGTTATGGAATAATGCAGAAGCAAAGAGTACAAAGTACAGTTGTGTACCTACCATAAATGTAGATGTTCAAGTGTATACACTGTTGCAGTCATTACACTTTAGTTATCCTGCTGGCAGGCGACCCGCAGTCGGCCCGAGTTCCAAAGTCTTGGTCCGGCGTCGGTTGCTGTCGCCTCTTCCCTGACGTCAGTGCACTAGGGGTATAAAAGTTGCAACCGACGCCATTTTCTTCAGTTTTTCTTGCCCCAGATGTCAGGTGCCCCCAGATAGGAAGGCTGAAAAAATAAAAATATGCCAAAAAAACATGCATATATTACTATAAACATTTCCTTCATCTACAAGCAAATAAACCACATAGGTTGTATAGAGTTGAGAAGTACAGAAAAGTCCCAGCAAAGAAAAGGGGGATGGTGGGTGGGTAACCTGGACTGCAACAGTGAATACAGTCGAACATCTACATTTATGGTAGGTACACAACTGTACTATGTTCATCGTGTTTCACTGTTGCAGTCATTACACTTGGGTAGAATCCCAAAGCTGAGGTTGGGTGGCTGGGTCTAAATTGGATTTGGCGAGGCTAACAAGCCCTGCAGAACTGCAGTGGCAAAGCCTGCTCTGGATTTTGAGAAGAGAGGTAAGTGGTAGTGCTTGGTGAAAGTGTGCACTGAGCTCCAGGTTGCAGCTTCTAATATGTCTTTGGTTGGTACCCCTCTGAGGAAAGCTGCTGAAGCGGCTGCTGCTCTGGTAGAATGAGGCCTAATGCCCTTAGGCACAGATTTGCCATGTTGTGCATAACAGAAGCGGATGCAGTGTCCTATCCATTTGGAGATTGTCTGCTTTGTAATTGGCTTTCCTTGTGATCCTGCAGCATATGCTACAAACAGTTGCTCAGTTTTTCTGAAAGCTTTTGTTTTGTCCAAGCAGAATTGTAGCTGCCTGTGTATATCCAAAGCGTGCAGAAGTCTTTCCCCTTTATTCTGGGGATTTGGGTAGAAAGTAAGTAAATGAATGGTTTGGTTTAAGGCCACACTGGAGACCACATTTGGCATGAATGTTGGGTTTGTCCTAAGAGAAACCCTGTCCTGATGAAAAATCAGGAAAGGTTCCACAGCCATCAATGCCTGTAACTCAGACTCTTCTTGCTGAAGTTATTGCTAGGAGCAGAGAACTTTTCCATGACAAGAATTTTAGATCAGCTGTGTTGGCCAATTCAAATGTAGGTAGTGTTAGTTTTTCTAAAACAAAATTGAGGTCCCAAGTAGGTACTGGTGCTCTCCTAGGGGGTCTTATATTCTTTGCCCCTCTGAGGTACTGTCGTAGTAGAGGATGTGAAAAAATAGGAGGATCCATATTGTAATGAGCTGAAATGGCAGAGGCATGGATTTTAATGGATGAAAAAGATAGGCCTTTGTCCAACATCTCAGTTACGTATTGCAAAATCTGAGGTATATTAGGGACAAGTGGTTCGAGCCCTTGTGCCTGGTTCCAAGCACAGAATCTCTTCCATTTTTCTGCATAAGATTTCCTAGTGCTGGGCCTCCTGGCTTCCAAAATAACATCCATAACAGCTTTAGAGACAGGTGCAGTCTGAGTTGCTACATTATCTGCCATGCTGCCAGATTTAAGGTTCTGAGTTGACTATGCAGAATCTGATTGTTTTGTTGCGTCAGAAGATGAGGGATTTGAGGTAGAGGCCAAGGTGGGCCTTGGGACAAATTCTTTAGGAGTGGGTACCAGTGCTGGCGTGGCCAGTCTGGTGCAATCAGGATCATTTTTGGCCTCTCTTGTCTGACTTTTAGAAGCACCTTGGTGAGTAGAGGCACTGGAGGGAAGGCATAGACTGTCAGGCCTTTCCAGCTGAATGATAGAGCATCCACTTTCCATGCTTGAGAGTGATAAGCCCTTGTGCAAAATTTCTGTATTTGGCAATTGTGAGGGGAGGCAAAAAGATAAAAAGATCCATGTCTGGGCATCCCCATTTCCTTGTTATCATGTTGAACACTTGGGGATTTAGCTTCCATTCGTGAGGATCCATGAGATTTCTGCTTAGTTCGTCTGCCAGTGTATTCTTTGTTCCTGGCAGGAATTGTGCTTGCAGATGTACCTGGTAGGTCAGTGCTGTGTTCCACAAAGTCATGGCTTGTCTGCATAGGGGGTAGGAATGTGCGCCCCCTTGCTTATGTACCACATAAAGTACAGTTTTGTACCTACCATAAATGTAGATGTCCGAACTGGATAGCATCTGCAGTCATAACAACTGGGTTGTCCTGTCATCAGGCAGCCCTGCAGTCGGCCGGATTCCAAAGTCCGGGTCCGGCTTCGGCTGATGTCGCACTTCACCTGACGTCATCTCTGCTGGCCTCCGGGTATAAAAGCATCAGCCGACGCCATTTTCTTCAGTGTTTCTTGCCCCAGATGCCAGTTGCCCTTCCTGGAAGGCTAATTTTTGGATAAATGCCAATGTTTCCAAAAGGATAGAAGGCAAACTCAGAAAATAAGCATATATGTACATATATACAAACAAATACACCATAAAAGACTCCCCCCACTAGCTAGCTATTAGGAGGGTAAATACCCTAGGAGTACCACAGAGGGGAAGGAGGGAGGGTAATCCTGACTGCAGATGCTATCCAGTTCGGACATCTACATTTATGGTTGGTACAAAACTGTACTATGTCCTTCATGGATGCATCTGCAGTCATAACAACTGGGTAGAATACCATAGCCAACTAAGGGAGGAGGAAAAATTTAGATTATGGTGTGGTTAGGATCCCTTGCAGCACAGCAGTGGCAAACCCTGCTCGGGATCTGGAGTACAATGGTAAGTTATAATGCTTGGCAAATGTATGCACGGAGGTCCAAGTAGCCGCCTCAATAATGTCCTTGGTTGCCACACCTCGTAGGAAGGCTGTGGTAGTGGCTGTTGCCCTTGTAGAATGAGGCCTTATGTTCTGTGGAATTGGTTATCCATGCAAGGAGTAACAGAACCGTATGCAATTTCCTATCCATTTGGAGATTGTCTGTTTGGAAATTGCTTTTCCTTCCCTTCCTGTTGCATAGGCTACAAAAAGCTGGTCAGTTTTTCTGCTACTTTTTGTTCTGTCCAGGTAGTAGCGTAACTGTCTATGGACATCCAAGGAATGCAGCATTCTTTCCCCTCTGTTTTGTGGGTTGGGAAAGAAGGTAGGTAGGTGGATTGCCTGGTTTAAAGACACTCTGGATATCACCTTAGGCATAAACGTAGGATTAGTCCTCATGGACACTCTATCTTGGTGGAAGATTAGGAAGGGCTGTACCGCCATTAGGGCCTGAAGTTCAGAGACCCTCCTTGCTGAGGTTATTGCCAGTAGGAAAGCAGTTTTCCACGATAGATGCTGTAGGTCCGCTGTAGCTGCTGGTTCAAAAGGTGCGAGTGTCAATTTTTCTAGCACAAAGTTCAAATCCCAAGCTGGCAATGGTGGTTTCCTTGGAGGTTTTACATTCTTGATTCCTCTGAGGAACTGCCTGAGTAAAGGTGTGAAAAGACAGGTGGATCAAAGCTGTATTCTGCTGAAATAGCTGATGCATGTATCTTGATGGAGGAATAGGACAGGCCTGTATGTAGAAGCTCTGCCAGATACTCCAGAATGTTAGCCATATCTATAATTGACACATCTTTTCCTCTTTCAGTGCTCCAAATGACAAACCTTTTCCATTTTCCTGCATAGTTCCTTCTTGTTGAAGGTCTGCGGGCTTCAAGGATAATGTCTTTAACCCTTTGGGAAAGTTCTGGGTTAGTTGCTGCTATGTGATGTTCCATGCAGTCAGTTGCAACGTTTTTAGGTTTGGATGTATGATGCTGTAGTTGTTCTGAGTTAACATCAAAGGCATCAGGGGTATTGGCCACATGTTGTCCCGAGACATGCTCCTCAGTAATGGGTACCAGTGTTGTCTTGGCCAGTTTGGAGCTATCAGGGTTATCCTTGGACGTTCCTCCTTGATTTTTAGTAATACCTTGTGTATCAAGGGAAGAGGTGGAAATGCATATGCTGTTAGACCTTTCCAGTTGAAGGAGAGCGAATCCACTTTCCATGCAAGTGGGTGGAATGTCCTTGTGCAGAATTTTTTGAGTTGGTGATTGAGGGAAGCGAATAGATCTATCTGTGGTCTTCCCCATTTCTTTGAGATGGTCTTGAAGATGTCCGGGTGTAGCATCCATTCGTGGGCATCCGATGTGGTTCTGCTCAATATGTCTGCTAGAGTATTGTCCTTTCCCGGTACAAATATTGCCTGTAACTGGATGTTGTAGCTGAGTGCCAGGTTCCAAAGCTCCAAAGTCATTCTGCATAGGGGGTATGAATGAGTGCCTCCCTGCTTGTTGATGTACCACATGACTGTGGTGTTGTCTGTCCTTATCATCAAATGGCCCTCTTTTAGAAATGGTCTGAAATTTTGGATTGCCAGTTTTACTGCCAGCATTTCTTTTAGGTTGATGTGCAGGTGGAGTTGATCCTCGTCCACAATCCTTGTACGCATTTGTCCAGCATGTGAGCCCCCCATCCAAGGTCTGAGGCGTCTGTTGTGATGGTTTGGCTTGCTTGATAGCTGTGAAAGGGTAGGCCCGGTTTGACTGGCATGCTTGTGCCCACCATAGGAACTCCTGTTTTAGGCATGGGATTAGTGGAATTTCTGCTTCTAGGCTGTGCCTGTGTTGGGACCATAAATTCCTTAGGTACCACTGTAGTTTTCTCATATGTAGTCTGGCATGTGGAACCAAGATTATGCATGATGCCATGTAGCCCAAGGCCTGCAGGACTTTTCTTGCTGTTAACTTGTTCTGTTTTGTTAGAGCCAATAAGTAAAGAGGGAGTTCTTTTGTTTTTCTGCGGTTAGGAATGCCATTTGTTTTACAGTGTCCAATTCAGCCAGGAATGTCCTTGTTTGGGATGGTATCAGCCTTGACTTTTGTAAATTGACTGTGTATCCCAGTGCTTGTAGCAAGTAAATGACCCTTTGTAAATCTGTTGTCAGCTTGCTTTTGTTGTCCCCTTGTAGCAGGCAGTCGTCCAGGTATGGATAAATTTGGATTCCCTGTAGTCTGCAGTGGGCGATTACTGATGCCAGGCATTTTGTGAATACTCTGGAAGCAGTAGATAAGCCAAAGGGCAATGCTGAGAATTGATAATGCTCTGATCCTGCAAGAAATCTGAGGTATCTTCTGCAAATTGGTCGAATGGGGACGTGCAGGTATGCCTCCTTGAGATCTAGAGTTACCAGCCAACACTCCTTGCCCAGCATGGGAAGAAGTTGCTGTAGGGTCAGCATTTTGAATTTTGGGACAATGATGTATGTATTTAATGTGGACAGGTCGAGAATAGGTCTCCAACTTTTTCCTTTCTTGGAACTAGGAATAGTCTGGAGTAAAATCCTTTGCCTTGTTCTGTTATTGGCACTCTTTCCACAGCTCTCATCTTTGCTAATTGCATTATCTGCTGTAGAGCTTCTGTTTTTGATTTGGAGGCAGGTTTGGCATTCCTCTTTTGACTGGTAAAGTGTGAAAGTGGAACCGGTAACCTTGGTCTATGGTTTGCAAAATCCACTTGTCTTTTGTGATGTAGTGCCAGTTTTTGAAAATAAGGTTAATTTTCCGCCTAATGGAGCTGCTATTTGTTCCCTGGTAGGCGGATGTAGAGTTAAGTCACTGTGATTGTGCTGTTGTAGTGGTAGTGGCTGAGTCTGTGCCTCTGTTATTACCTTGCCACTGTCGTCCTCTGTAGGCACCTCCTCTGGATTGGTTTCTGCCTCTGGAACGTCTATTCCTGCCCCTTTGGGATCTTGTGGAATCAGGAAAGGACCAATTTTTGGCAGGCCAGTTCCTGCTAAACCTTGGGGGCTGAACCTGCAAGAAATCTTTAACTGTTTGAACAGATTTTGCCTTTTCTTCCATTTTCTTCATTACCTGCTGGGCAGGTGAACCAAACAAACTGGTCTTATCCATAGGAGCATCTAATAACTTAGCTTTAACATGATCCGGTAAGACTTGTTCCTTCAGCCATGCATGTCTTCTTATCACTGTGCCAGTCATGGCTGATCTAAATGAAGCCTCCAGTGCATCATAGCCACATTTTAAGGAATGGTTACTAACCTGTTGTATGTTATTTACCATTTCTAATACATATTTCTTATCTATAGAGTCATCAGAGGATAGTTTTTTAGTTAACTGATCCAGCATAAACTCTTGGTATTGTATCATGTGAAACTGACAGTTTAAAGCTCTAGCTGGTTTGGCAGGGGCTGGAGGTAAGGAATCTGGTGCAGAGCAGACATCATTAAAGGCATCGTCCACAACAGAGAGGACAGGAGGTATAGCTAAGGGCCTGTGTTGTGGAAGGTGCAGAAAAGTCCTAAGTCTTTTTCTGGAATCAGAGAAATCCTGTTGCTGCCATTGGAATTGTTCTCGCATGGCATGTAAGGTTTCCCCAAAGGAGAATTCTTCTGGTGGAGAAGCAGCTGGAATGGATTCTTCAGCATCTGAGCCTTCATAAGTGGAGAAAGGAGCCTCTGGCTGGTCTGTAATATCTGAGTCATCCGCAGAATCATCAGAGGACACAGGCTCGGTGGGCTCTGCCCTAGGTCTCTTCTCTGGGGGCTGAGAGGCCCTGTCTGGGTGAGATTGAGATCCCCTGATTAAGGATATTAAATCTTCTGCCAGAGTAAGCATTTGTGAACTAGAAGTAGGCCTGGCTGAGGGGGGTTTAACAGGCACTGATTTAGTAGACTTGGCTGCTTTAGCCCTGGCAAAGGCCTTAATGGACATGGCTGCAGGAGGCCTAGCAGCACCACGTGCTGGGGTAGAGACATCCAAAGGGATGGTGTCTGATAATTCACTAGAAGCCACTGTAGTAGGTAAAATTTCAGAGGCCGAATCAAGTAAGGTAGCAGGAACCTCAGAAGTAGTCAAAGATTCAGCTGTGCTTTGATCAGTTTTCTCGGTTTCGGCCGAAACCGAGACACTCGCGGTTTGCTTCGCCATGGTTTCGGCCGAAACCGTGGACCGCGAGTGTCGGTCTTTTCTTTGCGTTTCTTAACAATTTGGGTAGTCGGAGGATCCGACGGCATAATGTACGCAAATTCTGAACTGAAAAACTGTTCAGCAAACTCCGACCGACGCCTAAGCGTTCGTCGGTTGAAGGAAGCACAGGCCGAACAGGCTGCTACGTCGTGGTCTGGGCCTAAACAAGGCAAACAGTAAGAGTGGAAATCTTTATGAGGTATTTGTTTCCCACAAGTTAAACAGTTATTGACTTTTTCTGATATCGGCTGAGGCAAGAAAGAGTCCCCAACGGGGTACTTAGCTTTTAGAAGTCTTCGAAGTAGTATTCGGTAGTAGAAATCTCTGGATCCGACCGACCGGCACTTGCGAACAGCTTCTGCTTCGGGCGCCACGCGGCAAGAAAGACTGAAGAAAATGGCGTCGGCTGATGCTTTTATACCCGGAGGCCAGCAGAGATGACGTCGGGTGAAGTGCGACATCAGCCGAAGCCGGACCCGGACTTTGGAATCCGGCCGACTGCAGGGCTGCCTGACGACAGGACAACCCAGTTGTTATGACTGCAGATGCATCCATGAAGGACATCTGTGGTATTGTCCATCTTTACTATTAGTTGTCCTGGATGTATTAGGTCCTTGAAGGCTGTCAGGGCATTCTGTACAGCTAGCATCTCTTTTTGATTGATGTGAAGATGCCTTTGTTCCTTGGGCCACGTGCTCTGAATACATTTTCCTGCCATATGTGCTCCCCAGGCATAATCCGATGCATCCGTTGTTATTGTCTGCCTGGCTGTAGGTAAGGTGAAAGGCTGTCCCTTGTTGTGGAGACAAGCCTGGGACCATCATCGAAACGCCTGTTGTAGGCAGGGAATCAAGGTTATGACGGTCTCTAGGCTGTGACAATGCTGAGTCCAAACACTTTTAAGATACCATTGTAGTTTCCTCATATGCAGTTTTGCATATGGAATTAGCAGAATGCAGGATGCCATGAAACCCAGGACCTGCAGAATTTTTCTTGCAGGGAGCTGGGTCTTTGTTGCCATCATTTGAAAGTAATGAGTCAGTTGCTTTTGTTTGTCTGGCGTGAGATAAGCCATCTGGGCAGTTGTATTTAAGCTTGCACCCAGGAATATTATCTCTTCAGAGGGCACTAGTTTTGATTTCTTTTTGTTTACTGTGTACCCTAGGCAAATTAGCAATCTTTTTACAAAGGCCAGGTGCTTTAGAAGAATGTCCTTGCTCTCTGCTTGAATAAGGCAGTCATCCAAGTAGGGATATATTTGAATTCCTTTTTGTCTGCAAAATGCAATTACTGGTACCAGGCATTTTGTGAAAACCCTGGGCGCAGTAGATAAGACAAAGGGCAGTGCAGAGAATTGGTAATGCGTTGAGCCTGCTATAAATCTGAGGTATCTTCTGCACGACTGTCTGATTGGGACATGCATGTATGCCTCCTTGAGATCCAAAGTAACTAGCCAAGCCTCCTTGCCCAGCATGGGCAGAAGTTGTTGTAGTGTTAACATTTTGAATTTTGGAACATCCAGGAAAGTATTTAGGATTGACAGGTCCAGTATTGGTCTCCAGGCTTTGTCTTTTCTGGGACTAAGAAAAGTCTTGAGTAAAATCCTTGTCCCTGTTCTTCTTGTGGAACTTTTTGAATAGCTCCCATATCCATAAGAGCCGCAATCTGTTTTTGTGCCTCTGCCCACTGGTTTTATGGCAGGTTTGGCATACCTTTTGGTTTTGGAAGCATGTGAAAGTGGAACCTGTAGCCTTGAGAAACAATATTCAACGCCCATTGGTCTTGGGTGATCATGTGCCAATTGTGAGGGAAAAGTGCTAGCTTTCCTCCTAGGGGTGCTGTCAACTGGTAAGAGCTTGGCATTTGCAGAGGGAAGTCATTGTGACTGTTTCCTATAAGGTTGTGATTTGTCTTCTCCTCCTTTGGGGGCTGAAGCACCCCGTTGTTTAGGTCTGTAGGAGCCTTGGGGCTGAGATCTGCCTCTTGGGCGTCTGTATCTGCCTCTTTGTGGCCTGTCTGACACTGGAAAGGACTCATTTTTTGAAGGCCAGTTTCTACTAAATCTTGGTGGTTGAACCAGTAAGAAATATTTCACCGTTTGCATAGAGTTTGCTTTATCCTCCATTTTCTTTAACACCTCTTCTGCCTTAACACCAAACAAAGTATCATGCTGTAATGGAGCATCCAATAATTTTACTTTAACATGGTCAGTTAAACTTTGTTCTTTCAACCAAGCATGTCTTCGAATAACAGAGCCTGTAACTGCGGCTCTACAGGAAGCCTCTAATGAGTCATAACCACATTGCAGAGTATGCTTTCCCACTTGTTCAACTGCATGCAATAAATCCTGCATTTCTTTACTGTCAGGACTTTCTATATTTGTAACCATTTTCTGCTTTAACAATGACATGAGGTACTGTTGATATTTAAGCATGGGAAACTGACAGTTTAAAGCTCTTACAGCTAAAGTAACAGAAGTGTAAACTTTTTTCCACCATCTGTCCAGAGCTCTGGAATCCCTATCGAAGGGGACAGGATTTTTGGCAGTGGAAGCCTTAACCCCTTTAGCACCCTGAGAAATAGTTTCTGGGTCTGTAGCGGGGTTTTTGTAAAGAAATTTATGAGAGTCAGGGACCCTGTAGTACCGGTCTGGCTTTACTGGTGCAGGGGGTAAAGAATCAGGAGACAGACTAGATTCGGAAAAAACATCATCTACAATATCAAGCACAGGGGGGATAGCCAGGGGCCTGTGCTGAGGCAATAAAAGGAAATCTCTGAGCCTTTTCTTGGATTCTGAGTAATCCTGGCTCTCCCAATGGAAATGCACCCTCATGGTGTGCAGGGTTTCCCCAAAAGAGTAATCCTCAGGCGGTGAGGCTGAAGGAATGGACTCTTCATCATTAGAGTCCTCATAGGGAGGGAGAGAATAACCCTGATCAGAAGAATCAGAGGAAATGGAAACCTGATCAGAGGAATCATAATCAGTGTCTTGCCTAGGCCTTTTGTCAGGAGGTGGATGGGAGAACCCTGATTAAAGTAATAAGGTCTTCGGCCATTTTAAGCATCTGTTTCTTTGGTATGGATGACTGTTCTGGAGAATGCTGCACTTGTTTCCTTGTCTTTAATGGTGTTTTTGACTTTGCCTTTGCTGCTGTAGTAGCCGTAATTTTAAGCTGTGAAGGTCTGAAAACACCCTCAGAAGCCGGTGCCTGCTCCGCGGCTCCGGACCCATCTGAGGGTATAGTTACCGTAGGCCCAATACCTTGAGTTTCCACAGGCCTCGGTGTTTCCACGTGGCTCTGTGGTAGCAGGTGTCAGGGGCGAAAGCACCTCACTGAGAACCGGCGACTGGCCTAGAAGATACTTCGTCGTTGGTTTTGGACCTCGGATGACTGTCTTTTTCTTTGTCTTTGCATTTTTTTATACATGGTTGTTCCGACGGCATTATATAATTAAATCTTCATCCAAAATAATGTAAAGCAAAATCAAACCGACGTTTAATAGTGCATTTATTGAATCTAGCACAAAACCGACAACTAGTAACGTCGTGGTCAGGGCCTAGGCAAGGAATACAGTAAGAGTGAAAGTCCTTATGAGGTATTTACTTCCCACAAGAAATACAATTAACTTTTACTGACATCGGTCTGGAGCAAGAAAAAGTTTCCCCAACGGGGTACTTAGCTTTATTGAAGACTTCGGTTCTGAAATTCAATTCTGAAAATCTCAGGAGTCGGCTGACTGGCACTTGTGAACTGCTTTTGCTTCGGGCACCGTGCGGCAAGAAAGATTGAAGAAAATGGCATCGATTGCAACTTTTACACCCCTGGCACACTGACTTCAGGGAAGAGGTGACAGCAACCGATGCCGGACCAAGACTTTGGAACCCGGGCCAACTGTGAGTCGCCTGCCAGCAGGATAACCCAAGTGTAATGACTGCAACAGTGAAACACGATGAACATCTTACCTAACTGTAAACAAATACACAGTCAATAGACACTGCAGATCCTACTGAAGAAGTTGTGAAAATGCAGGGGGTGGGGAAACATGAACTTCTCAAAAATTAAGGAGAAAAAGTACATGGGAAGAGCTTTAAGCATATTTTGGGCTAAGTTTCAGAAAATTACCCAATTAGTAATAATAAAAAAAATATGTATAATAAATGTCATACAAAAAATAATGGATGTAGGAAAACCCATGTAAATGAGGTTAAAATAACAATACACCTGGCATTGAAAAAATGGGCACATTTCATCTCTATTATTTCCCATGGAGCAGAGCTGGCACACACAGTGGAATGGCGTATCAAAGCCAGGTTTGAGTCACTAAGAATGTTATACAATAGAGCAAGACAGTGTACACAGTTCTGCTCTACTGCATAACAAAGCACACATGTAAATGACCCCAAAGATCATATGTAATTCAGAGACAATACATAAACTGCATATAGGCTGGTCACAACTACATAACATCTGGGAGAAGAACATGTTGCTGTAGCACATCCGACCACACCAATCTCAATTCCCTGCTGAGCATACCTCTCAGCCTGGAAACATTAAAAATCTGGACAGAGGCCCATGAAAAATAGGTACAAATCTGTACACTGATTAACATCAAATTTGTATGCATAATTATGTAACCCCACCCACTCAAATGGAATTGTGGGATACCAACATTCAAACACAAACCGAAGAACAGACAAAAATATGGCCTCAGATTCCCCCTGGAGCCATTCCAATGTCACATTACTTGGCTATTTCGACCCATTTACCATAAACACTGCACTTGAAACTGGCATTCACTGAAACAGCATTGAAAGCCACATCCAAAGAAAATGCATCTGGCCAGTGGCAGATAAAGATTACCTTTGGGCTGTTTTCAAATCATAGGCCCCTTGCCCACGAAACATACATGTGTTCTTTGAGACACCTTCCTGACTGTATTAAACTATATTGTTTGTACAATACAGCGCACTTGTTAGAGCGTGTTTTAAATTTATTATTTTGAACATTTTTCCAGTGAGTAATGAAACAAAATACATGAAACAATAACGACAAAACTGCCCAATTCAGAACATTTCCATCATAAAAGTCTTCTCAAACTTCTACAATCCACCAGTGTCAGTAAATATGCACAATCAATGCAAAAGTCAAAGTCATGTAAATAATTCCACATTACTGAGATTTGTAGCTAAAGAAGATGTTGCTGTTAGCAAACAACTTTATATTTCATTGTTTCACCTACAAGTAAACTGCCCCTTGCCCTTGAAGAATAAATTGCCTATGTTACATTAAAAAAAAAAAGATACGCTAGTAATATTTCACTAGGGAATGGTTGGCAAACTAACAGGTTCATAGTTACTAGGTATCTCCACCAAAGGAGGACATTCTCAGGACTGCAGCATCGACCCCCCCCCCTTTTAAAAGTACAACACAGTACAGTGCCAACAATCCATCTATATAATGTGGGACTAGAACCCTCAGCCTTCCTGCATCAAAAGCAAGTATATTATCTGATGTGCTACTAACAGTGCAAGTAGACTTTGCATAAACAGCACTAAACGTCTTTCCCCGAAGAACTGTGCAGCACAAGAAATCAGGAAACAGACAATGTATTAGGGAGGGGGACAAAGGCCCAAAACCGGGGACACATTTTAAACATTGCTTATATAATCTTAGAAAGTTGCTAGAATAAAATGTTGTGTTACCAAGTGTTTCCTGAAAGACAGGAAGACTGAAACTTACATGGCTATCATTATTTAGTGAATTCAGTTCACATTGACTTGCCACAAAACCATACATTTTATTTTTATCAAACATTTGTTTATTGGAAAATCCGACTCGGAATGAAGCCAATTTTCAGTAGAGGCCCAGGTGCATGTCTTTGTATCATAAGAGGAAACCGGAGCACCCAGAGGAAACCCACACAAACGCAGGGAGGACATGCAGAGACTGCACAGAAGGCATTTCAGCCGAGATCAAACCAGAGAACATCTTGTTGTGAGGCAACATTACCGCTGCGTCATCCAAATTTTAAGAGGAACAAACCAAAGTACAAGCCAAACATTCCAGACATTCTGTGAAAATTTGTACAGTTTAGAGCTATAACTCCTTCAATCAGAAGTGGTGGTATGGGTAGAGAACTCAGGCTCTTGCTTCTTGTAGCTAAAGCACAGGGTTTGATCCTGAGTAAACCTAACCACCGAGTAAACTGGGGCACACAGACAGACACACACACACACACACACACACACACACACACACACACACACAGACACACACACAGACGCACACACACAAAGACCAGTTAAAGCAAAGAATGGTGACAGCAATAAATGAATTTACGCACATACCAATGCAGCAACGGTTGAGCCAGTTAAAGCAATGATGAGAGCAAAGAGCCAGTTAAACGAACTTACACACAAGAATGAACTCTAAATGCAAGGAGCCAGTTAAAATGACGAACTGCAGCAGCGGTTTATAAACTGAATGCCGGACTTAAATACAGCAAATTAAAATACACAAGAACGAATGAACTTACACACGCTTGCAAACAGTATCTAATTAAAGCAAAGAATGGTGACAGCAATAAATGAATGCAGCAATGACAAGCCCGTTAAAGCAAAGAATGGTGACAGCAAAAATGAATTTACACACACACTAATGCAGCAACGGTTGAGTGAGCCAGTTAAAGCAATGGTGAATGCAGCGACGGTTGAGCCAGTACCGGACTTAAAAAGGCAGCAATTAAAATGCACAAGAATAAAGAATGAACTTACACATGCTTGCACACAGTAGATACACTAAATGCAGCAATGGGTCCATTGATAAATTGAATGCCGTGGACTTAAATGCAGCCAGCAGCAATGGTTGAACACACATACACACCAGGTAAACTACTCAACAATACCAGTACAAAAAAATAAATAGTTGTTTTTCCTCTTACCTCGAGGAGGCTGCAAACTTTAAGTTATGCTGCCATTGCTGTTATATTCCCCATTTCTCTCCAAGTCCAACAGGCAGTAGCTGATGTCATCACGCACGCACGCCCCTATAGGCTGGTGATGTGTGGTGACATCAGCCAAAATTTTAAAGTAACAATACGACTGGGAAATTCAGAAATTAAGGGGGCCACTCAGGAATTCGTTGCACCTCAATATTTTGGTCTCAAAACCGGTAAATACTGAGAAAATCGGTATGGTTGAAAGGTCTGCTGCTGAGGTGGTGTTCAGTGCACAAAGTTCAACAGAAAAAAATTGTTCTTAATTAACCAGAAAAAAAATCCTTTGCATGGTAGGAAAACAATACTGGCTATGGAGTTCACTATAGTACAGGAAAACCTGCTGTAACAGCCACACCTGCCCCCGTCTCATATTATGATGCAGCCAAGCACTCACTGTATTTGATTCCTTCATCACCATAATATGATACTGACACTAGCTCCACTGTCAAGCCTAATGAATTTTAAGAATTGCTGTGTGGCACAACAGCAGAGTACAGCAGGAAACAGTGACTCAGGTACTCTAGACATGGAATACTCAAAGTGGTTCCTGCTGTGCTGCTTAGGTTATCTTGTCACACAGAGAGCAAACCCAACACCACAGCTGTACACAGAACACCTCCATGACAGTGCTTCAGCCTAAGACAATGCCATTCTCTTTCATGTTTGCAGGAAAAGAGACCAAACAAAAAAGAAAACATGATTGACTGGGGAGTGAACATACAATGCAGCTGACCATCCATTTGGAAAATGTCATTCTTGGACACTGCCTAGGCTCTCCTTAATTGGTGCAAAAGAGAAACTACAGAAGGTACACGAGCATGGGTAAAGTGCCCCTGCTCTCCTGGATTTGGCCACCACGAAGAATAAAGGGTGGTGGATAAAATGACTAAGGAACATCAGTATAACTACATTTGGGAGGAAAGGAAGGCATGCCCTAAGACCGACCCAGTCCTTGTGAAAAGGTAAACTAGAATTCATTGTAAACTATAACCTGAAGCTCCAAGACTCCATGTAATAAAGGAAACAGCCACTAAGAATAAGATCTTCCAGAAGATGAGCATCTTGGACTGCTAAGCCAGCCAATTCTAAAGGTGGACAGGCAAGTCTGTCAGTCAAAATTTCAAATCCTATGGCAGGGGTGGGGGCCCCCTGAATGAAGGGAAGAAATTAAGTATTCCCTTTGTTAACTGCTTTACAAACCTGTACTAAGCCAGGGTTCTGTCGTAATCAAGGTCATGCTTCACCAAGATAATGGATATGTCTACTCTCAGCATAGAATACTTTAAGTCAGACAGGTGTCTTAAGACAAACCACATGGACTAATTTACAGATTTATTTCCAAGAGGATATTTAAGTACCCAAATAAAATGTGGGTACATAAAGAACTGCTTTCATTAGAAAGATTAAGTCTGCCTACAAAAGTGACTCCTAGTAACCTTCTACACCTCGGATGGAAATGGATCAGAGAGATCAAGCCATAAAATGCATCTAGTTTCATCTCCAACCAGACAAAACTTTCCTGACCTGCATCATGTAGGTCCACATGTCAGAAAGGGACGAAAGCACCTGACAACATACCATTTCTAGCCACCAATGGGTGACAAGAACAAACAATAACCTTTTTCTATCTGAATGTGGCTAAATGGTCTAAAGTTAACAGGAACACTGCACTAGTGTTAAAGAAAATGTCTCTCAACTATAAGGAGAATACGTGTACTGTTCGCCCTCCCCCCTGCACTGCCAAAAAAAGCAAAGCAATTTGGAAGGATTTATTTACCCTGGTGGCAAAGATATAAACTCAGGAGCTGTCCCATGCCCAAAAGACCTGCTGATTACAGAAGTGCCTTGATTTTAATTTCTATCAGATGGCAATTCAAGGAGCCTGCTGCTCTTTTCACATACTGTGTAATGGGAATTCCTGCAAGGAGAATGCCAATATCAGTGGGTAAATGCAAAACCTGCATCAATTCCCTGCATAATACATCTGAATGCACATTCCTGCCAGTTCAAGTACCAAAATATTGCCTAATGGTCTGAACGAAACATCAGGGGTCAGATCTTAGCCCCCCCCCCCCCCGAGAGACAGGACAGGAATACAGCAGGCAACAAGCAACACCGCCCTCAGTTTAAGAAAGAAGATATACATCTCTTTCTCCCAAAAGCTCCAGTTTTACAAAACCAGTGGGACTCTCATATAGGTCTGTCAATCAGCCACTGAAGAAACTGTCATCAATGCAAGTATGGGTTCAAACTGTAGAAGAGAGACTCTGCTCAAAATTGACTGGAGGGACGCTGCCACCACATCAATTCAGTACAGAATCTGAGGAACAGAACATGGTAAGGCGACAACTTGTACTAAAACTGGTGAAGACCTAAGAAGCAGTCGAATCTCTACTGAAGTTCTTAAATACTAATGTGCCAAAAAGTGTCCATCACATATTTATTTGTTTGACTGTCTCTGTTTACCAAGATACTCCAACTAGGCCAAAGTCCCCTTTCAAAGAAAAGCCCTACATTATAAATATCTTTACTGTTAGCTCATTTGAATGTAACAGTCAGGATTATATAACTTAACTGGTGATCATCATCATGTTACAAGTGTCCAGTGACACCACTCACACTCCCTGCAGCAGCAGAGTCATAATGGCCTGGACAGTTACCATATGGTGCCTGATAATGCATGCACTTGTAGAGTTGCTAAAATCCAAGGTCTTCACACATATGCAAGAATAAGCAAGTAAAGAAAATCTTCCCTCCTTCTAACAGGGAAATGCTCCACTGACCTTTTAAAGGAGTAGAACCTGAAGCTGTTTCCAACTGTTCTGCAGAGATTGCCTGATCTGCAAAGGAAGCTCATAATGGGGAAAGGGTGACCCAAGAGTTCTAAGATTTTTTTTTTTTGTGATAACATGCAAAATCCACCTACATTTGTGATGGAAATGCAAGTAGGGGTAAACACAGACAACTGGCTTCACCTGTGTTCATTGGTAATTACTAGGCTAACTGCCTTTGTGAACGATTTTAAACCTTGCCAGTTTTCCTTCCAAAGGTGGGAATCAAACACTGTACCTTGTGTACGTGAAGAAAACACCTTAATTACACCAACTCCTACCCAGTCAAGGTAGATCTGGGTATTAAGTAATGGCAGTTATGGAGCCCCATGCACAGTACACTTTTCGAGAAAGTCGGCATGCATCTTCAGAGTTCTCAACAGTGGCAGAACACACAGACTACAGCCTTATGTCTGTGAGAAGACATCTGGTTCTAAGAAAAAGTACAGTTTTGTACCTGCCATAAATGTAACTTGGGTTATCCTGTCGTCAGGCAGTCCCCGCAGTCGGCCTGAATTCCAAAGTCTTGGTCCGGCGTCGGTTGCTGTCGCTTCTTCCCTGATGTCAGTGGGCCAGGGTATACAAGAGGCATCCAACGCCATTTTCTTCAGTTTTTCTTGCCCCAGATGTCAGGTGCCCCCCCCCCCCCAAAAGGTGGTCAGTAGATAGTACCAATAATAAAAGGTTTAGCACAAAAAAAATATCCCTCCAGCTATAAGCAAATACACCACAAAGGTTGTAACAGATTTTAAGGTACTGAAAGGTTTTAGTTAGGTCAGAGGGGATGGAGGGAGGGGTAACCTGGATTGCAGCAGGGTATACACTCGAACATCTACATTTATGGTAGGTACAAAACTGTACTATGTTCATCGTGTTGTCCTGCTGCAGTCATCACACTTGGGTAGAATCCCAAAGCGAAGGATGGGAGGTGGAGTCAAACAGGGTTAGAGGAGGCTAGAAGGCCCTGCAAAACTGCAGTGGCGAAGCTAGCTCTAGTCTTAGAGTAAAGTGGTAAGTGATAATGTTTGGTGAAGGTGTGTACTGAACTCCAACTTGCAGCTTCCAGAATATCCTTGGTTGGCACCCCCCCTGAGGAAGGCTGTAGATGTAGCTGCTGCCCTGGTAGAGTGGGGTCTTATGCTAGCAGGAACTGGTTTTCCATGGTGGGTGTAGCAAAAACGTATGCAATGTCCTATCCATTTGGAAATGGTCTGTTTTGAGATAGCCTTTCCTTGTGATGCTGTAGTATAGGATACAAAAAGCTGTCAGATTTTCTGAAAACCTTAAGTTTTATCCAAGTAGTAATGTTGCTGCCTGTGAATGTCCAAGGAATGCAGGAGTCTTTCTCCTTTGTTCTGTGGATTTGGAAAGAAGGTGGTTAAATGGATGGTTTGATTTAGAGCCACACTGGATACCACCTTAGACATAAAGGAGGGATTAGTTCGTAGAGAAACTCTGTCTTGATGAAAAATGAGGAAAGGCTCTACTGCCATTAGTGCCTGAAGCTCTGTGACTCTTCTCGCCGAAGTAATTGCTAGCAGCAGGGCAGTCTTCCATGATATAAACTTTAAGTCAGCTGCGAAAGTTGGCTCAAAAGGAGATAGCGTAAGTTTTCCAGAACAAAATTGAGGTCCCAAGTAGGTGTTGGTGCTATGTTTTTGGCCCCTCTGAGAAACTGCCTTAGGAGTGGATGTGAAAATAAGGGAGGATCCGTGTTGTAGTGAGCTGAAATAGCGGAGGAGTGGATTTTAATAGATGAAAAAGAAAGCCCTTTGTGTAACATCTCAGTTAAATATTGCAGAATCTGAGGTATGTCCGGCTGAAGGGTATTTTGGCCTTTAGCTTGGTTCCAGGCACAAAACCTTTTCCATTTGTCTGAGTAGGCTTTCCTGGTGCTGAGCCTCCTGGCCTCCAGAATAACATCCATAACAGCTTGTGAAAGAGGAGCTGGCTGTTTGCTTGGGTGATTTGCCATGCAGCCAAGTTTAAGGTTTTGAGCTGGCTGTGTAGAATCTGACTGTCTTGCTGTGTGAGCAGATGAGTAATTTGTGGTAAAATCCACAGTGGGCCCTGGGCCATATTCCTTAATAGTGGGTACCAGTGCTGGCGTGGCCAGTCTGGGGCAATGAGTATCATTCGGGGTCTCTCCATCCTGACTTTCAGCAGCACCTTTGTGAGAAGGGGTAATGGAGGGAAGGCATATACTGTCAGCATTTTCCAACTGAATGAGAGTGCGTCCACTTTCCAAGCTTGATGGTGAAAAGTCCTTGTGCAAAATTTTGTTAGCTGATAGTTTTGGGGGCTGGCAAACAGGTCTATGTCTGGGAGCCCCCATTTCTGAGTTATCATTGCAAATACTTGTGGATACAGTTTCCACTCGTGGGGATCCATGAGGTTTCTGCTTAGGTCGTCCGTCAATGTGTTCTTTTTTCCTGGCAGGAATTGAGCTTGTAATTGAACTTGGTAAGCCAGTGCTGTGTTCCACAAGGTCATTGCTTGCCTGCATAGAGGGTAGGAGTGTGTACCCCCTTGTTTGTTTATGTACCACATTACTGTGGTGTTGTCTGTCCTTATGATAAGCTGTCCTGGATCTAAGAGGTCCTTGAAGGCTGTCAGAGCATTCTGTACAGCTAGCATTTCTTTTTGATTGATGTGCAAATTACTTTGATCTGCAGTCCATATGCCTTGAATGCACCATCCTGCCATGTGTGCCCTCGAGGCATAGTCCGATGCATCTGTTGTCATAGTTTGCCTGGCTGGGGATAAGGTGAAAGGCTGACCCTAGTTGAGGTGACATGCCTGTGACCACCATAGAAACTCCTGTTGAAGGTAGGGAATGAGCGGTATCATTGTTTCCAAGCTGTGGCTGTGTTGAGTCCATACGCTTTTTAGGTACCATTTTAATTTCCTCATACGCAGTTTTGCAAATGGTATTAGTAGCATGCAAGATGCCATAAAGCCCAAGGCCTGCAGAATTTTTCTTGCAGGGAGTTGGGTCTTTATTGCCATTGTTCTGAAGTATTGAGTTAATTGTAGTTGTTTGTCTGGCATCAGATAAGCCATCTGGGCCGTTGTATTCAAGCTGGCACCCAGAAATTTCATATTTTGTGAGGGCACTAGTTTTGATTTCTTTTCATTTACTGTGTACCCTAGGCAACAGAGAAGGTGTTTTACAAAAGCCAGGTGTTGTAAGAGAATGTCCTTGCTTTCTGCTTGGATGAGGCAGTCGTCCAGGTATGGGTATATTTGAATTCCTCTTTGTCTGCAGTATGCAATTACTAGTGCCAGGCATTTTGTGAAGACCTTGGGCGCAGTAGATAAGCCAAAAGGCAGTTCAGAGAATTGGTAATGGGTTGAACCTGCAATGAAATGGAGGTATCTTCTCCAATTTTGTCTGATAGGGACATCCAGGTATGCCTCCTTGAGGTCCAATGTTACTAGCCAAGCTTTCTTGCCCAACATGGGGAGAAGCTGCTGTAGTGTTAGCATCGTGAATTTGGGTACTTGCAAGGTGTTTAGAATTGAAAGGTCCAGAATGGGTCTCCAAGCATTGTCCTTTCTGGGGACTAGAAAGAGCCTTGAGTAAAATCCTTGTCCTTGCTCCTGTGTAGGTACCAGTTGAATGGCTCTCATGTGCATGAGAGCTGTAATTTGTTTTTGTGCCTCTGCCCATTGATTTTGTGGCAGGTTTGGCATTCCTTTTATCCTTGGCAAGGTGTGGAAATGGAATCTGTATCCTTGCGAGATAATGTCTAGGACCCATTTGTCCTTTGTGAAGATGCGCCAGTTGTCTGCAAAAAGTGGTAATTTTCCTCCCAAAAGAGCTGCCAAGAGAGTTTTGCTTGGCAGTTTGAGGTTTAAGTCATTGTGTTTGCCTTCTAGTAGTTTGGGACCGGTCTTCTCCTCCCTTCTGTGTTGCAGTGCCCCATTGGCGAGGTTTGTAAGGGATTTGTGCTTGTCCTCTGCCCCTTGGGCGCCTGTATTTACCCCTCTGTGGTCTGTCAGAAGCTGGAAAGGACCAGTTTTTTTGTTGGCCAATTTCTGCTGAAGCGTGGGGGCTGTACCTGTAAGAAATCTTTGACCGTCTGCATAGATTTTGCCTTATCCTCCATTTTCTTTAAAACCTCATCTGCTTTAACCCCAAATAAGACATCCTGCTATAAGGGTGCACTTATTAACTTTGCTTTAACATGATCAGGCAGAGATTGTTCCTTTAACCAAGCATGCCTACGTATAACAGACCCAGTAACATCTGCTCTACAGGAAGCTTCCAAGGAATCAAAATCACATTGTAAAGTATGTTTGCCCACCTGTTCAGCTGCATGCAACAGATCCTGCATTTCCTTGAATTCAGACTGTTGAGGGTGCGTGCCCATCTTTTGTTTTATTTGAGACATTAGGAATTGCTGGTATTTAAGCATGTGAAATTGACAATTTAGTGCTCTCATAGCTAGAGTAGCTGAGGTGTAAACCTTCTTCCCCCACCTATCTAGTGCTCTGGAGTCCCTTTTAGAGGGTAAAGGATTTTTAGCCATAGAAGCCTTAGTCCCTTTGGGACCCTGGGAGATTGTCTCTAGATCAGCAACAGGGCTTTTGTATAGGAATTTGTGCGAGTCAGGCACTCTACAGTATCTATCTGGTTTGGCTGGAGCAGGAGGCAGAGAATCTGGATTTAGACTAGATTCTAAGAAAACATATTCCACAATGTCTAAAACTGGGGGGATAGCAAGTGGTCTGTGCTGGGGGAGTAACAGAAACTCTCGGAGCCTATTCTTTGAGTCAGAGTAGTCCTGACTTTCCCAGTGGAAATGTTCCCTCATGGTATGTAAGGTTTCCCCAAAGGAATAGTCTTCAGGGGAAGAAGCTGAGGGAATGGAGTCTTCAGCATCAGAATCTTCATAAGGGGGAAAGGAGTAATCCTGTTCCTTAGAGGAGCCTGAGGAAACAGACACTTGATCAGAGGAGGCATAATCCTCCTCTTGTCTAGGCCTTTTGTCGGGGGGGGGGTTGGTAACCCCTGATTAAAGAAATTGAATCATCAGCCATTTTAAGCATCTGTTTCTTAGACATGGGGCCTTGAACTGGAGACAGAAGTGTAGTCTTTTTTGGTTTTAGAGGAGTCTTAAGCTTAGCATAAGATTTTATGGTGAGAGTAGTCGGTCTGAAGACACCTTCAGAAACCAAAGGTGTTTCTACAGCACCGGCTTCTCCTTCTGCAATGTCGTCGGTAGGGCCTAAAGAAAATGGCTGCGTCGGCCTAGAACTCTCTGCTGGAGAATCCAAAGTGGTCTGGGGATCCAAGTCAGCGGTAGCCAGGGGCTGCGTAGGCGCCTCACTGAAAACTGGAGAACCGGCGACCGGCCCAGCCAAGGCCTCGGAGTCTGGCTTGAATCTAGGCTGCCTGTCTTTATCTTTGCGGTTTTTATGCACGCTGGTAGTTGGTTGCTCCGACGGCATAGTGTAATTAAACTTCCTACCAAAGTAGTGTCGCGTGAAATCAAAGCGTCGCTTTATAGTTCGCTTATTGAACCTAGCACAAAACTGACAACCAGTGATGTCGTGGTCTGGGCCTAGGCAAGGTATACAAAAAGAATGAAAGTCCTTATGAGGTATTTGCTTCCCACAAGAAATGCAATTCTTAACTTTTTCTGACATCGGACTGAGGCAAGAAAAGGTTCTCCAATGGGGTACTTAGCTTTGAAGACTTTGGACTGAAACTCTATTCGAAAATCTCAGGTGTCGGCCGACCAGCACTTGCGAACTGCTTCTGCTTCGGGTACTGCGCGGCAAAAAAGACTGAAGAAAATGGCGTTGAATGCCTCTCATATACTCCTGGCGCACTGACGTCAGGGAAGAAGCGACAGCAACTGACGCCGGACCAAGACTTTGGAATTCAGGCCAACTGAGGGACCGCCTGACGACAGGATAACCCAAGTGTGATGACTGCAGCAGGGTAACACGATGAACATCTAAGGTATCCTGAATGCTGAAGAAAATGTGGAGCACTGCAAATAGCCCCCCCCCCCAGTGTATCAAGGTCTTCTCTCTCCTTTGCAGCACCTCCTTAATTTCTTCTGCAGCTTTACCAAAGAGGACTTCTCCCTCAAACCGTGGACTCAGTGTGGCCTCATACTAGCAGAGGACATGTGCTTAAGCAATCCCATTCAGTACAAAAATTCACCAAAAGCTAGTGAAGCAGCCGCATAGCCATCACAGTCAAGGTGGTAGCGGCCAATACAGTACTCCAGTACCAAAGCCATACTAAGACTCTCATAGATATCTTGACCCCAAAATCAGGGAGCTCCACCAGCAGCATTTTCCAGTACTTGATTCACCAACAATCACTAAAGCTGGGGTAGGAAACCAGCCAGTTTATTGACTTGATGGCCAATGTGGTAAAAAGAACAGGATCTTGTCAGACCTGTAAATAGTTTTTGGTGCCTTGTCCAGCAAGAGATGGCAAAGTGGTAGGGTCTTTTAAACCTGAGCTGGGACAAATAGATAACATAAGACTGATTGTGAAGATTGTGAAGCTTGCAGAGCATGGACTGCTACTCAGCTGGATGCTTAACATCACATTCTTTTTTTTTTCCCTGAGGGGGATAAGAGACCATATTGGCTTCCAAATGCAACATTTGGGTCAACTTATGCAGCTCTGAATATTTTGAACAAATATCTATACAGTCATTTGTTATATTACAGGAAAGCTCTCCGTGTGTAGGGTACACATTTATTTTGATAGTAGTGTAGTCCTGAAACAGGAATATTACATTTAATACATAAAAGAGCATCCAAAGTAGGAAGAGATGAGATAAACAGTGATGTATAATCAATTTGCAGGGAAGTCTCAAGAAATAGATGGTATTCATGTGGAAGTTTAGAAGTTAGGAGGGAAGAAAGTGATAAAGCTCTGGAAGGTTTTGTTTAACAGTATTCTAAAAGGAGGGAAAGAAGCAACATTATGGAATAAAGCTTTGATGGCTGCATTACCCAAAAAGGGTAAAGACCCATCAGACCCAGCTTCACATAGACCCATTTCAATATTGCACTATAATTATAAAGTGTGTCTGTCTATACTAGATATCAGAATGGCCAAGGTTTTGGCAAAATAAATAGATGGATAAAATGTGGCTTTGTGGAGGGGAGGCAAACATTTGACATCATTGACAGAACAATGATGATCCAGAAGGAAGCTATTGTTGGTGGGTCCTGATGCAGCTAAAGCATTCCTCCAAGTAAGCTGGGATTTTATGAATAGGGCAATGGAAGAATTTGCATTCCCTGATACAATAATAAGGTTAATTAGGAGGATTATATGAAGGATCAAAGAAAAAAAATGAAGCGTCAGGGTTCCTCTCCATTGTGTTTTGACAAAGGAACCAGGTGAGGGCAAGGGTGTCCTCTTTTCCCTTTGTTATTTATTTTATATTTAAAGATACTGGCAAAGAAAATAAGGGACTCAAATTCAAAGATACAATTGTTGTGGTAATCTGGCTTTATTTACAGATGACAATATTTTGCACTTGATACATTCAGAAAAGTACCTCTTAGTGTTGTGGGAAATACTGAGACGATTTCAAGTCTTTTTCAGAAATAAAATTAATGAAGATAAAGCAAAGTTAATAGCTGTAAATTAAGTATCCATCACTATGGATTAAAAAGGCTTCTATTATGACAGCTAAGGATATGTGGGCAGAAACTAAGCAAAAGATAATACACAAAATGAGATACGGGAAGCACTTGTTTACAGATACAGACTATAAGCAGTGAAAATAGTTTTAGTCCCTTTAGTTTTACATACAGGTCGGATGTGGACAATAAAGAATTGGAGGAATTTACATGGGAGGGGAACGGGGCAAAATTTAAGTGGGATAAGTTGGTCTTCCCAATAGAACAATGTTCTATAGGTTCACATGATTTGAAGGGATATTTTGCAGTTACACAGTTAAGGCTCATATACGTAAAAAAAGTAAGAGGTTATAACTCAAAGCGGAAAGGGAAGATGATGAAGTTGGGAGAATTAAAAATAAATAAATAAGTGAGATTTTGGATGCAGATTCTTCACCACCACCATAAAGAAAATCATATTCATGAAGTTGCACAAAGTATTCCAAATATTAAACCAACAAAAGCAAGGAGAAAAAAATATTTTGTGAATAGGGATGACTGCAAGTAAGGGTATTGAAAATAGGCAAGAGGGGCTGGAATTTACTGAAGAAAACTGGCACACAAAACAAGATACTGGGAGCAAATAACCAGAAAGGGGAAAGGTAATAGAGTGGGATGAGCCCAAGAAGGTGTTTGGACAGTAGATTAGAGACTGCCTTCCCTCCCAATGATTGATATCAGGGTATAGGCAAAGAGAAAAAGACAGAGGAGTCCCCAAGTGAAATACCTGCTCTGGTAGAGCTTTTAGCTGAATCCAGAACAGAAGCTGCTATTAAAAAGGGATAATTAGTAGGGCATATAAATATAACTTTGAGAGTCAATCAGAGGAGGTTAGAAAATGTTGGGAAGAGAGATAAGGTAAGCAATTTAGAAGGAAACAATGGGAGGACATATATATGGCTCCCAAGTATGCAACAAAGTCCAGAAGGTTTGGGATTTTTGCTTGTAAAATGTTTGCATAGGTATTTTTATATCTCAAGTTGAATTCAAAGACTTTTTCCTGAGGTGGATAGCAAATGCTGGAGGTGTGATGGGGAAGAAATAAGTAACTGGGAACATAAAGTGGACATAACAAGTGTAACACCCCTGTTAAAATGCCAGGTTTTTGTGATATAAAAAAATAATTTCAAAACTTTTCCCACCTTTAATGTGACCTATAACCTGTACAATTCAACTGAAAAACAAACAAATCTGTTAGGGGAAAAATATAAAAAATAAAAAACGTACAATAAGCTGGTTGCATAAGTGTACCCACCCTTCAACTAATATTTTGTTGAAGCACCTTTTGATTTAATTACAGCTTTCAATCTTTTTGGATACACACCTGCCATCAATTAAAGAGACTCTGATTAACCCCAAATAAAGTTCAGCTGTCCTAGTAGGATTTTCCTGACATCTACTCAGTTGCCTGCTACAGCAAAAGCCATGGTTCGCAGACAGCTTACAAAGCATCAAAGGGATCTCATTGTTGAAAGGTATCAGTCAGGAGAAGGGTATAAAATATTTCCACAGCGTTGGATATACCAGGGAACACATTGAAGACAGTCATCAAAAAGTGGAGAAAATATGAGACAACAGTGATGTTGCAAAGAACTGGATGTCCCTCCAAAATTGATGAAAAGACAAGACAAAAAATTGTCAGGGAGGCTGCCAAGAGACCTACAGTAACACTGAAGGAGCTGCAGGAATTTCTGCCAAGTACTGGTTGTGTACTATATGTGACAATCTCCTGTATTCTCCCTATGTCTGGACTATGGGGTAGGGTTGCAATACAGAAGTCCTTTCTTACACAGAAAAACATCCAGGCCCAGCTAAAATTTGCAAAACAAACGCATTTGGGAAAATGTGTTATGATCTGATGAGACCAAGGTTGAACTTTTTGGCCACAATTCCAAAAGGTATGTTTGGCACAAAAATAACACTTTGCATCCCCAAAAGAACACCTTCCCCACGGTGAAGCATGGTGGTGGCAGTATCGTATTTTGGGGTTGCTTTTCTTTAGCTAGAACTGGGGCTTTAGTCAAGGTAGAGGGAATTATGAACAGTTCCAAATACCAGTCACTTTTGGCCCAAAACCTTCAGGCATCTCCTAGAAAGCTGAAGATGAAGAGGAATTTCACCTTTCAGCACAACAATGACCCCAAGCATACATCCAAATCAACAAAAGAATGGCTTCACCAGAAGAAAATTAAAGTTTTGGAATGGCCCAGCCAGAATCCAGACCTAAATCCAATAGAAAATCTGTGGGGTGAAATGAAGAGCACTGTGCACAAGAGATCCCTTGCAATCTGACAGATTTGGAGCACTTTTGCAAGGAAGAGTGGGCAAACATTGCCAAGTCAAGATGTGCCATGCTGACAGACTCCTACCCAAGAAGACTGAATGCTGAAATTAAATCAAAAGGTGCTCAAACAAAGTATTAGTTTAAGGGTGTGCACTCTTATGCAACCAGCTTATTGTACATTTCTTATTTTTTTACATGTTTTCCCCAACAAATTTGTTTGTTTTTCAACTGAATTGTACACGTTATAGGTCACATTAAAGGTAGGAAAAGTTTTGAAATGATTTATTGTGGTCTCATTTTTTGTATCACAAAAACCTGGCATTTTAACTATCACAAAAATCTGCCATTTTAACAGGGGTGTGTACACTTTTTATATCCACTGCATGTTTTGGGAGAAAATGAGTCGGCAGATTAAAAAAAAAATCCCTACAATGTACTTTGTCAGAAATATTAGGTGAGCAAATGGCTGTAACTAAGGAAATGATTCTCTTTCGATGGGACACAGGAACTGAATTATCTAGGCACAGTATGGCCTTATTCAGTTTATTTCTGTTGGCTGCCAAAGAAAAACAACTACTAGAAAATAAAAACAGAAGTATAAACCAAGCATATTTGAAGTACTGATTATTATAAATGAGATCATAGGAGGCTACTACCCTATTGGCCCTAAGGCTTCTACAAGCCTAGCCATGTTATACCCTTTTTCTCTTATGGACCAAGATATATTGTCTTATGTTTGAGCGGAAATCTAAGCTCAGCACCAGCTGCCCCTATCTAAGAGGGACATAGGTGGAACCCCAGGTGTAAATTTACTGTTTCCCATGCAACTTGTCAGGTTATGCTTAAATATAGTCATTGAGGTGCTCTGTCTTACATGAATTGGGAGTTTGTTCCAGAGGAGTGGCAACCAGTGGGAGACGTATCCGTCTCTCCAGCATGTCCGGTTAATATTGCAGGCTAGGTTAAGACCTCTAGACTGAGTGAATCTTGTCCTACTGGATTTGTGGATGTGTAGCAGCTTCATCAAGGCAGGGTCTGAGACTGCTCTGTAGGCCAGGCACAAAAGTCTCCTCTAAGCAGTCTATACAATACTGAGTAAAGTGACAGGGTCTTCAGTCTGTCCGTGTAGGTCATGTGGGGTAGGCCCTGAATTTTCTTGATGAGAAACCTCTGAGGTCTCTCCAGTTGCTGCAGATGTCTGGTGAGGTACATACAGAAGGGAGCACTGTACTCTATTATTGGTCTGATGAGAGTCGAGTGCAGGGGCAGTTATAACCTCCTTAGCTTTGGATGTTATACCCTTGGCTTATGAGGTGTGCAAACATAGAAGGCCTTCTTTACTACTGTGGACACCTGATGATCAAAATTAAAGGTGCTATCAACTTGCATTCCTAAATCTCTAACCACTGGGTTTGAACTTAGGGGGATATTATTAATTTTATTTTTTTATTTTATTTAACATTTGTTAACTGGGAAAGTCCGACTTGGAACGAAGCCAATTTTCAGTGGAGGCCCAGGGAGAAATGCTCCGGGTGCATGTCTTTGTAACGTGGGAAGAAACCGGAGCACCCAGAAGAAACCCACACAAATGCAGGGAGGACATGCAGACTCCACACAGAAGGCACCCCCAGCCAAGAATCAAACTGGAGAACCTCTTGCTGTGAGGTGAAAACGCTACCACTGCACCATCCATTATTAATGCTGTAATTAGCAAGGGTCTTTCCTTTGCCAAAGGGGATGATAGCGCATTTTTTTTGCATTTAGTTTAAATCTGTGGTATTGACACCAATCATTTGTCTGTGTAAGCCCATTTTGTGCTATGTTGACATCTTTGAGGGATTTAATGACTGCACCCAGTTTGTTCATTTGCAAACTTGGTAAGCCACAGGCCATCTATTTTCACCTGGACTTTGGAAAAATATATACCAAACAGTAGGGGGTCTAGCACAGATCCCTGTGGAACACTACTGGCAACATGTCTACTAGTAGAGTTGGAATCCCCGATTTTGACTATGTGTTCTGTTTGTGAGCCACTTGTCAAAAGTGTCAATCCCCAGCTGGGTGAGTTTCTCAATTATGCCTGAGTGAGGGATTGTGTCAAAGGCCTTCGCTAGGTCGACATAGGCAGGGTGAACTGTTTTGCCTTCATCCAGGGCCTTGGTGACATATTCAAAGAAGTTCACCAGGTTTAGCAGGCAAGATCTGCCCTCAACGAACCCAAACTGGGTTGCATGAAAAGTTTGAAGGTCACCTATATCCTTGTTGATAAGATCCATGATAATTCTCTGCATGGCCTTGCAGATAAGGCTGGTTAGGCTTATGGGTCTATAGTTCCTGGCATTAGTTTAGGGACTTCCTTTGTGCAAGGGGTTATGGTTACTGTTTTCCACTCAGCTGGGACAAAGCTAGTGCTTAGACCGAGACTGAACAGCAAGCTCAGCGGTTCTGCTAACTCCTGTTTTAGACCATTTAACAGACAGCCTGGGATGTTGTCTGGTACCACAGAGGCTGTGTTTTGGCTCTTGGAGAGTGTGGCTTTGACCTGCTCTCTGGAATTACCAGGCAGAGGACATGGGGGGGGGGGTAACATTTCAACCAAACATGTCTGCTAGCAGGTTGGTGATGTCCTCAGGGTCAGTATAATTGGTACCTTCCACAGCTAATTTGGCACAAAGCTGGGACTTCTCTTTTTGATTTTGGTCATAGCTAAAGAATGCTTTGTGATTTACCTTAGCTAGGCCTGCTAATTAAGTTTCGTAATTAGCTTTAGAGGACTGCACAAGATGTCTAACCTGATTGTTTTAAGCTTTGGAGGGAGTTCTTCCTTTGCTGAAACAGTTTCCTCTTGTTTTTGACAGCAGTTTCTTTCTCTTACTGTACACAACTATATATGCTGGATTTCCACCAGGTGGCTTATTTTTTCATGAGGATCTTGATTTGATCCATTCTAGTACACCTGAGTCTATACATTTATACAAGTGTTTATACAGGACATTTTTGTACACCCCAGTATAGGGGTCATTGCTATCAGCGTTGGCAGAGGGTCTGAAACTACTGATACAGTTGTTCAGCAGGCTATAGTTTGTTTTGGAGAAACTTTTTTAACCTCTTTGCTCTTGATAGTGAGTCAGGTATGACTGTTACTTTGAACAAGATTGATTTATGATTGGACTTTACTAGGGAGGGCCCGACAGATGGGGTGGTAATGCGATTCCCCCATATTGGTGAGTACTATGCCAGGGATGTTAGAGCCCCTTGTGCGGGTGATGACTATCTGCTCCAGAGCATTTGTGTTAA
This sequence comes from Protopterus annectens, assembly GCF_019279795.1. NCBI lineage: Eukaryota > Metazoa > Chordata > Ceratodontiformes > Protopteridae > Protopterus > Protopterus annectens. The sequence goes on from NC_056732.1 coordinate 719,884,661, forward strand.
AGTCCAGGAACCTTTGGGTGAGTATGTCTGTGCACATATATGTTACCCAATTGATGGAAGGATAGTTAAAGTCACCCATGACCAGGTTATTTAACCATTCTGGCAATGACTCAAGTAGGTCCAGGTAGACTGTGATTTTTGTGGTTCATGGTGGGGGACCTACAGCTAAAAATGATATGGGGGGGGGTTCCTACACAGTTAGTTGGACTTGGAGTAACTCTAGGGAGTCATACTGTTTACCTAGTCTAGAGGTGTATATGTGGTTAATGAAGATGGATACTCCTCTTCCCTTGGTTTGATCACGTTCGTTGTGTGGTCTGAATGTGTGGAAGGCAATGCAGCCCTGCATGGACTGGGTACTCTCTAAGGGCTTGAACCATGTCTCTGTGACTGCACACACATCAGCATCTTCCAGGGTGAGAAAAGCTTCAAGTGAGTACAGTTTCTGATTTAGACACCTATCATTAAGCAACATCGGGAATTTTGTTCTTATGACATTGCCTAAAAAGGGCACTATGGGGGAGGCGAGTACCTCTGCCAACAACCTAAAACCTAGAGGCAAACAGGTGAAGACAATCTCTGGCAAAGCAGCATGGTCTGTCGACCATATCATCCCAGGCTAATAGATACTGGACCCCCTGGATTGACACCAGAAGTTAAGTCAGTTGCTGAAGCCAATCATTTTTGTTTGTATTGCGGCATCATCCTGAGTGAGGGAAGAAGGCTGCTTAGGGCTAGGGACATACCTGCCTAGGACACATAATCTGAAAGCTCAACCATGTCTCTCTTCATATAGTCCAGTGAGATACATCTCAAGTCATTCACTCCAACATGGACTAAGACAGAGTCATAACAGTACTTGTGGTTGAGAGACTTGAGTGCGTGCATGATTTGGCAGATCCTGGCACCAGAAAAGCAGCTGACCATGACCTTCTCCTTGTCCAGCCTAGTGAGTAGGACATCTGTGTGTCTCACTATGGAGTCGCCTAAGACCAATACATTTGGTTCAGATATGTTTTTCCCTAGGGGCTTATTGAGTGAGAGACTGATGCATGTGTTATGTGTAGTTGGTGCTGTTGGTACCATATTGTGTGCAGAAGATTTGCGCTTTGGAGGTCTTTGCTCTTTTGGTATATTTTTAGTGGGTACCTCCGTGTATGTGGGTATATGTGCTGCGTGCTTGGTTATGTGTGGGAGATGGAGTAGGTGTGCTAACAACCTGCTTGGTACTTGGTTTGTTGTTACATGAGAGACAGAGAGCACTGACTCCAGATTCATAGCACAGATACATCTCTCACATGTTGTATTTGCATGTTTTAAGAGTAGTAGGTTGTCTGTACACACGAGATAATTACTTCATTGCCTCAGGATGCCCATGTCAATCAGGCTGGCTGGAGATACAGTGGCAAACTGACCTTCCATTATACCAGGTGCATTCTGTAATAACTGGAGGAGGGTGGGTTAGATAGACTAGGTTCTGTTGTAGAACTAGTAAAATCAGCTAATCTATGGGAGGTTTAGGAGTAGAAACTTGTGCCAGCGTCTCAAAAAGTGCAGCTGGGTTGCTCTTTGGGCAGCAGTGCGCAACTGCATTGCACACTGAGAAAGAGGGAAGCTCAGGAGGGTTCCCAACAGTTACCTACGGAAAATTTGACTTTTTAAATGTTTGTGACTATACATGGTAGTACTAATCCCCTTTGCATGGTGCGCAGCTACGCACAATCTTTGCGTTTAAATATCAGCTAAGTAAAACAGTTTTCAAACGATCCCTCCAAGAGGAAAACCCAAGATTGAGCCTTGTTCCAACAATCCCCAACTCAGAATTCTGCCATAAGGGTGTAGGAGGGCCCTCTTACTCTAAGATGGCTGGCTTTAGTGCTCAGAAAATGCTAAACAGTCTAGATTCAGCAAGTCTGATTCTAACCTATGCTATAAATTGTTCAAGTACTGTAAATAGGCAGTGCAAAAGACAGTCATAAACAATACAAACTAAAGTAGGCTGCAAAACAGTTGCAAACAGTTTAAAAGTGCAAAGAAGGTTGTAAAAATAATTTTTCAGCAATATTCACATGATGTCTTGGATTTCATTCAGATTAACTTCAGATCTCTGGCTAAGGAGACCAAACTCTAAGCAGCTCTGGTAAACTAAGCACAAACCCCTGCAAACCTTGTGTTTAAATATCAGCTAAGTAAAACAGTTTTCGAACAATCCAACCAATAGGAAAGATCAAGACTGAACCTTGTTCCAACAATCTCCAGAACTGGAGAAGAAACTTTAGAAAAAAGAAGGGGCAAATTACATAAAAATAAATGGAAATTGTGGAAACAATTTCTGTGAAATAATGTTTAGGATGAGGAGTGAGGTTTAAGGTAAAGCAGGAATTTAGCAATTTATGTAATAATGGACTGATGATAGTCATACCGGTCAAACACTTGGCACAAGACAGCTGGACAAAGCCAAAAATAATGTGGGACAGACGCACAAAAATACGGTCAAATTTGAAATGTTGCTCTTATAAACTTAGAAAGTTGGTAAATAAAAGATTTTGCATTACCATGCATTTTCTGAAGGTTGTCTAAAACTCAAATGACTGCCATTACTTAGTGAATTCAATCCTCACTGATACTGCCAGAAGACCACAAATTTTATGAGGAACAAGTCAAAACTCTGGACAATTGAGATGTAATTACAAAATTAAAGATATGTGATGTATAATGCAAATAAATGAAAAAAAAATGTTCATAGGGTTTGTTTTATTTTCTGTTAATGCAGGTTTGCCTGTGTTTTAAGTGATAATTTATTAACTGTTTAAAAAATAATTTATTTCAGATATATGTGGAGGTAGAGTTTGAGTGCAAACTTTGCTGCCATTATTACACAGATAGGGCAGCACAAAAGCAACTGGTATTTCCCACTGTAAGCACAAATGACAAAACTAAACAGGTGGAAGAGCATGTATGTACATTAAGCATAAAAATTTTAAGAAATATCCATGTAATAAAACAAGACAGAATAGGTTTGCATGTCAAAATTTTATAATTACTCTAAATGATGCACCAGATTTAACAACAGTAAAAAGACCACCAAAAACTAAGAAAACACCTCAGACAAAAGAGATAATTTATGCCAGTGATCTATTTGGGGACCCCTCTGTTTTGTATTTATGATGGACCTATCTCCTCTAATCAGAATTTAGCAAAACACTTGGGAGTTCCTTTACTCATACATAGTTGCCTGCTTCCTGCAATGCAGGACATAACTGAACATGTGTTTAGTCCCTCATGTCCACTAGTTCCCTCCCTACCCACCAGAAGGCATCTCCACTAAAATATGAAATAAAAATGAAGACCTGACACCGACAATACATGAGAGTACTATACAAGCATTTATTTGCTTGACTTGCAAGGAACTCCCAAAAAGTTGATGTTGGATTAAGGGAAAGTACACCTGAACCATCCTGAAAGGAACATTCATTGCTGAAGAGAGACAGTTAAGAACTTACCTGTTACACACAGCACTGAGATCACACTTTGAGGTGACTTACTGCTTGGCCAAATTTCATGCAATAAACAAAAAGAAATTCTCAGGAAGGTCAGTCCTAAAGTACTACATCATAAGAACAGCTCAGACTTGCGCAGAGTCATAGTCACAACATTAGTGACCAAACACCAAACGGCTACATCACTGATGTCTGGGACTGAGACATTCTTGAAGCATGCAGACGAGGCAGCTACTCTAGTGGAGTGGGCTCTGGCCACAAAGTTCACCAGTGTTGTCTGATAACAGACTATGTAGCCAGTGATCCACTAGGAATTAGTCTGCTTGTCAACTAAGTCATGCCTCCACCCTGAGCACAGCAGAGGAGCATGTGTTCTATTTTCCTAAACTGACGCACCTATTGCAGGTAATATTGACCTGATGGGTGTGTGCATTTAGGGGGTGAAAGGTTGTTTCTATCCTGGCTTCTGTTCCCACAAGTAACAGAAGACACATGACCTGGTTCTGGGGCAACTCAATAACTAAAACAAAATCTTTTAAGAGAAATTTGAGTTTACCATAAGGAACATTCCATCATTGGGAAAGATGAGATATGCTTCCCTAGAAATTAGGTAACGAAGCTCCTAGGACCTGTGCTAACTACCAAACAGAATACAGGATCATAAGAGGTTACTAGGCTAATGGCCCTAGGGCCCCTTACAAGCCAAGCCAAATTCTACCCTTATTTTCACGATCAGCACCAAATGCCATTGTCCAAGAGGGACACAGGTGGAACCCCCAAGGTGAATTTACAGTTACCCATCCAATCATCTAGACTGCATTTGAAGAGGGTCAACGAGGTGCTCTGTTTGGCATGAAGTGCGAGTCTATTCCAAAAGTGTGGTAACCTCTGGCAGACAAATCTGTCTTTCCAGCAGGCTTTATTAATGTCACATACAAGGTTAAGGTGTTTAGAGCAAGTTATCCGTGTACCATTTGACTTACGGATATGCAGCATTTCCAATAAAGCAGGGTCAGAGATTGCCTTCTATGCAAGGCAGAGACTGCCTCTGAGTAGTCTATATGAAACAGAATAAACTGACAGTGATTTCAGATGATCCACATAAAACAGATGCTGAAGACCTTGAACTTTCCTTGTGCGGAACCTTTGTGGTCTGTCCAATTGCTGCAGATGCTTGGAAGGGTACATACCAAATGGAGTGTTTTACTCAATTATTGGCCTGATGAAGAAAATGTACAGGGAAGTTATAACTTCTTCTTTTTGTTTTGTCTGAAGGAAATGTCCATACTTATGAGAGGAGAAATATAGAATGCTCTTCTAACCACTGTGGAGACATGGTCAAAGCTAAGGCTGCTGTCAACCTATATGCCCAGGTCTCTCACTACCAAGTGCATACTTAAGGTGTTCCCCTACTGATGTGCTAGTAAGCAGGATCATCTCTCTTACCAAAAGGGATAATACATTTTTTGCATTGAGTTTAAGGCTGTGACTTTGGCACCAATCATTTGTTTGTGTAAGATCCTCTTGTAGGATGTTGACATCATCTGGAGATTCTATGACTGCTCCCAGTGTGCAGTCTTCAGCAAACTTTGTCAGCCACAGATCTTTAGTTTTTGCTTGTACTTCAGAACAAATGGATTCCAAGCTGTAGAGGTCCCGGGACTGATCCCTGTAGAATACCACTGGTTACAGGTCAGCTGTTGGAGATGGAGTCCCCTGTTTTGACTACATGGGTTCTATCAGTGAGCCACTTAGAGACCCATCTAATGAGATATCAGTTGATGCCTAGCTGGGTGGGTTTGTCAATGATGCCTGAGTGGGGGATAATGTTGAATGCTTTGGCTAAGTCTAGGTAGGCTGTATGCACAGACTTCCCCTCATTCAGGACCCTGGTGACTGTCTTGAAGTCCACCAGGTATAAAAGGCATGATCATCCTTTGACAAATCCAAATTGAGTAGGGTCAAGTGTTTGGAGATTACCTGTATCATTGTTGATGAGGTCCATGATGATTTGCTCCATGGTCTTGCAGATAATGCTAGTCAAGCCAATAGGTCTACAGTTCCCAGGGTCAGTGGAAGCACCACCTTTTTGCAAGGGAATAAGAGTGGCCATTTTCCATTCAGTTGGGATGAAGCTGGTGCTTAGACTATGACTGAAAAAGAGTACCCAATGGTGCTGCTAATTCATGAGCCCATGTAGGACGCAGCCTGGGATGTTATGTCTCACAGATGCTGCCTTTTGGCCTTAGAGAGGGCATTTACAACCTGCTCTTTAGAGATACAAGGTAGGGGACAGGTGGTAAGGATGTCATGGGGTATGTGTGGTAAGGATGTCAAGGGGTATGTGTGGCAGGGACAGTAGAGTGAAGTTTTCACAGAATCTGTCTGACAACAGGTTAGTTAAGTTCACAGGCTCAGTATATGTGGTATCATTGACTACCAGTTCGGCACAAATCTGGGTCCTTCCTTTTAGGTTACGGATGTAACTAAAGAACACCATAAGGTTGCCCTTAGTTGAGGAAGCTAATCTGGATACATAGTTTGCTTTGGAGGACTTCACAAGAAGTCTTATTTGCTTGTTTAAGCTGAGTAGGGAGTGTTTCAAGTTTATGGCTCACTCCCTCTTAATTCTAGACAGCAATTTCTTCCTCTTATTGTACAGCCCGTTAATGGCAGTTGTCCACCAGGCAGGTTTGCTCTTCCTTAAACAAGGTTGTTCTGTTCCCATCAGGTACGGCCAACTCAATGCAGTTATACAGGTGTCTGTATAAAACACTGGTGTAGAACTTAGCACAGTTGCCAGTTCCATCTGAGGGGGGAGGGGCAGTGAAGCTATTTATACCATCCCATAAGAAGTTATAATCTGCTTTGGACAGGTTTTTTAGTTTAGTTTAGGTCCTGCTGAGAGGGGGGGGGGGTCAGGTGTGACAGTTACTTCAAATGACACTTATTTGTGGTCATATCTCACCAGGGAACACCTCACAGTGGGGGTGCTACAGTGGCTCCCCCATACTGGTAAGCATCAGATCTAGGATATTGGCACCCCTTGTGGGGGCATTGGAATTAAGGAAGTCAAGGAACCTATAGGCAAGTCAGCTTGAGCATGAGTAATTTACCCAGTCAATGGGTGAATGGTTAAAGTCACCCAAAACTTTGATGTTTGTATGTATCTTGATAGAATCAAGTAGATCCAAATGGGTAGAGTGAGTGTCCTGATTCATGGAGGGGGTCCTGTAGCTGGCAATGACTTGAACAGGTATCCTACCAACAGATGATTGCACCTGAAGTATATCCAGGGAATCATACTGTTTAACCAATCTGGAGGTGTATTTAACTTTAATGAATACTGATACACTGCCTCCTTTAGTTTTTACGCCTTCAGTTTTTGGTCTGAACGTGTGGAAGGTGGTGTAACTTGGTATGGTTGGGGTGCTCTCTACAGCCTTGAACCAGGTCTCAATGACTGCATGAATATCTGTGGCTTCCAAGGTGAGGGCTGCTTCCAGTGAATTTAGTTTCGCATTAAGACTCATAGCATTTGGCAGCATAACCTTGAGTTTGTTTTTAGATGGAGTTTTTACATCGGGAATTTTGTCTTTTAGACACTGCATGAAAAAAAGCACTATGGGGTAGCAATAGCCTTAGCCAGTAGTTGAAATTCCAGGGGTGAGAGATGAAGACCATCTTTGGTAAAGCATTGGGGTCTGTCAATCATGTCATTCCAAGCTGACAGATATGGGATTCCCTTAGAATGACACCAGAAACTAAGCCAATAACTGAAGTCAATATCGGTTCCAAGATGGCGGTTGTCTAGTGTGCACCCTATAAGTGTCGCTCCTTCACCATCAATTATCACCGACAGTTTTAAAAAGCTTTAAGGATAAGTGTTTCCTCAGTTTCGGTTAAAAAAGTAGTTGGAAACCTCAGCTCCAGGATTTGAATTTTTTCTTGCAGTAAAAATGAGTGGAATCTCCTATTTTTATATAAATTAAATTTTCTTCACCTTTTGGGCCTGTATCACGTGCATGTAAGTGACTGTTATTTCTATCTCGACCCCATTGATAGTTTTGGTGCTCCGACATTGGCTGGTAATGCAAATAATATGGAGACACAAACCACAAAGTCCAAATTTTCCTCATTATTGTCTCCTGAAAAAGAAACAGGTTCTAAGAGGCTTAGAACCACAAAACATGTCGCAGAAAACACTAAAAATGGCGCCAAAGAGAAAAATGACTCAAATTTTCATATTGAAGATTTGAAGGTGGCGCTACAACCTATACATACAGCCATTCAAGGTTTTACAGAACAACTTACAGATTTTGGCAAAACTTTAAAAAATATAACCGAAAGGTTAGACAGTATCGAAAATAAAAATCATACTTATGAAGTTCAGATTGAATCTATTAACAAAGACTTGCGAGCTAAAGACATTTTGATTGCTGAATTACAGAACAAACTGATAGACTTGGAGGCAAGAAGTCGTCGCAACAACATAATTAGAGGCTTGCCCGAAATTTATGACACACAAAATTTGCTTAAAATCACCAAACAGATTTATCAGGTTCTGTTGGGTCTAGACACTAATAATGAAAGTCTAGTAGTGGAAAGGGCGCATAGAGCCCTACGACCTCGTCAGGTGGCTTCTTCACCTAGGCTTATATACACCAAGTTGCTGAATTATCAAGATACTCAGAAAATATTAGCAGCAGCCAGAAAACAAAGAAACTTTGAATGGAACAAGCACAAACTATCTTTTTCGCAAGATTTACCACCTCAAATTAAAGCAAACAGACAAAAACTAGGCCCATATTGTGCGGATTTAATCAAAAGAGGTGTCAGATTTCAGATGCGCTATCCCAATACATTATCTTTTACACATAATGATATTAAATATACAGCTAGCATCTCGCAAGAAGCAAAAGACATATTTTTAAAACTATTCAAAGTAGTACCTGAAGTGACTTTGGCGGTCAGATAGTGATGGTTGGGGTGTTTATTTGTTCAGCTGCGTGCTCAAAGGACAAGCTGCTTTTTGAAATTTTTTGTTTTGGCTTGTCTCCAGGTTCAAGCGGAGAGCTATAGTCTATAGTGTATACAGTGAAATAGATAAACTTTATAAACACCTTATGATTCTTTTCCTTATCTAAGCACGTATGTTATGAGATGGCGTCGTGCTGTCAAGTCTTGAGGAACTCTCGTTCTAGACTTACCCTGTGTATTTGACTTGATATGAGAACATCAGTCAACCATATATATCAAAGACTGTAGAGTGGCTCTAATGTATGGTTATTAATTCATAAATAATAGTGGGTTGGCTGTCTTGTATGACACATATATATGAATGTTTTTTTTTAAACAATTGGGATTGTGATATAGATGTAGCACTTTCAGGGCCCTTGGGACCTGACAATAAGGGAGAACTTCGGAGGTTAACAGCGCAACAAATGATGCTCAACCTTATCCGATACTCTGTGGATCTCTTGTCAGGCGGATAAATATGTACTTCACTGCTAGCTTATTCTTATATTTAGGGTTTTTTTTTTTTTTTTATCTACAGTGGCAAATGAATAGTAACACTGCCATAAATATATAGGCTCAAGTTTTTATGATATCGGATGAATGTTGATTACTACTTGTCAGACACAATACAACCATTTTTGTTGAATTCTACTCAACACTCAATTCACGTTGGTTTTGTTCGAAAATGTACATCTTTGGTTTGATATAACTGCAAAACTTATAAGTTACTTTATAAGTTACTTTATTTTACTGATGACAGTCCGTCAAATGTTATTACACAATTGTTATAGTAATCAATTAGTCTGACTTTTATACAGTCTATTATTGACTTCTGGCTCTTAGTTAAACTAACTAGCTATGTATTCTCTCAAAATATATTATAGTGAGTTTATTTCTCTATTTGAAAAATGCTATATTAACCATATCAGTTATATATTATATTTTACTTTTCCAGGAATATATATAATTCATTTATTCTAACATAGCTTAACTTATTTATTTAAATACCTGGTTAATGTTTGTGTATTGTTACTCTGCATATTTTACATGGTAATTATAGGAGCAGAGAATAGTTAGTTTTATAGGGTCAATTGAATGACAGCTATCTTGTTCAATTTAGTTTTGTATACATGTACAGTTTTACTGAAAATAGTTTTAGTCCTTCTTAGGACTATATTTCAGTTTGTTATAGTTAATCTATTGATTGTGTTAACCAAAACCATTTATTTCATTCATCTATATATTCCTTCTTCAGTATGGGGTGGGTGGTTAGGTGGGTATCTGGGAAGGAATATTGTAGGATCTTTATAACAGTTTTTTTGGGAGCCATCAAATTACAGTATAATAATTACAAGGGGCCAAGATATATAGTTATTTTTACATTTTGTCAAACCTTAGACAAGTTTTATATATCTATTTTTATTTAAGTGAATGACCTTAAATATTGACTCATGGAATGTGAGAGGATTGCATAATAAAAACAAGAGATCCTTATTATTTCATCTTTTATTTAAATCCCAGGCTAATATTTGCCTCCTACAAGAGACGCATTTAATTAGAGAAGACTGGGAATAAAGAAAAAAACAAGAAATGGATCAAAATGATAGTAGCAGCTGGTAATAGCTCAAAATCAAGAGGGGTGGCCATTATAATTAAAAACAATTTTCAGGGAACTATTACTGACGTGAAACATGATGTAAATGGTAGATGGTGTTATATTATCTCCTTTTTTCATAACATTGACAAACCAATCATATTTTTTAACCTATATGGTCCTTGTGAACAACAACACATTTTCTTTTTGCAAATTTATAATATTCTCTCTTCTTTTAAAGACCATTACTTTATTATAGGGGGGGATTGGAATGCTATTATTAATCATGACACTGACCGCACTAGTAGATCCCCTTCGTATAATTTCCAAGCATCCATTGCTCTGGAAGAAATAATGCTGGACCTTAGCCTTATAGACCCCATTTCTTTTATAAGATATTATAACAGTAAGGATATCTTTACATACTACTCAAAATGTTATAGGGCATGGTCAAGATTGGATTTTTTCCTTATTTCTAACTCTCTAACACATAGGAAAATTGATTATTCCTTTGAGCCCAGATTTTTTTCTGACCACTCTAGAATATCTCTTGGGATTAGTTTGACTCCAAATACATTAGGTGCATCTTCATATAATAGTTGGTCATTGAATAACAATTTACTCTCAAATGAAATTATACATAAATTAATAACTGAAACATTAAAGGAAACATATCTTAATTTAGACACATCAGATATTCCTTTAGACATACAATGGGCTGCATGTAAAGCTACTCTTAGAGGTTTATTAATTAATAAGGCATCATATCTTAAAAAAACAATATAGAAACAAAGAATTGCAGTTAAAATTGAAAATTCAAACCTTGGAAAATCAATATAGAGTGAGCCCTAATTCCTTCTCATATGAACTATTATTAAACTCCCAGAAAGAATTATTGCTTTTACATCAACATAATCTTACTATATCAGAGCAAAGGCTCTTAGCTACATATTCTGAATGGGCATAGGTTCCTTCTAAAGTGTTAGCTAGAATAATTAAAGGTAATCACACTCTTCCTAGAATTTCGTCATTACAATATAATAACAAGATTTACAATACTGATCTGGAAATCATGCAGCTTTTTACATCATTGTTCTCAGAGATATATTCTAAGGAAAATAAACCTAGTGTTAAACAGAACATAATGAACTTTGCATCCTCTATTAAATTTCCTAGGTTAAATGAACAACAAAAGAATACACTCTCTGCCCCATTGACTCTTAAAGAAATATCGGAAGCCATTGGTAGGCTCAAGGCTAGTAAATCTCCGGGTCCAGGTGGTTTCACGCCTGAATTTTTTAAAACTCACACATCTGTGCGTACACCCCTTCTTCTGGAAATTTTCAACTACATAATGATTTATGGTATATCGGACTTGCACTGGAACACCTCAAAAAACATTTTAATTTTGAATAATAATAAAGAAAAAACTGATCCTAACAATTATAGACCTATTTCTTTGATTAACATTGATATTAAAATTTTAGCTTCTTTACTTGCTTATAGACTGAAAAAAGTTTTACCATTGTTAATATCTTCGGAGCAGGCGGGCTTTATGTCACATAGACATTCATGGGATAATACCCTGACAATTGACTCTCTTATACACTTTGCTAAAAATGACTTAAATCCGCTGTATGCACTGATCCTTGATGCCTCTAAGGCTTTTGATAGGGTTAATTGGGATTTTCTTTTTCATATTATGTCCTGCTTTAATATACCAACTACCTATATAGACTTCATTAAAATTCTATACAAAAACTCCTCTACCTTTTTATACATTAATAGGAAAGCATCCAAAAGCATAAAGATCACCAATGGTACAAAGCAAGGTTGCCCGTTATCCCCCTTTTTATTTAATTTATATATAGAGCCATTATTATTATATATAGTACAAAATACCTTTCATAAGATTCCTAAAATTCTTAATACTAAAATATCTTTATCGGCTTTTGCAGATGATCTTGTGTTATACTTTCAAACACCTTGTTCAGACCTTTCAAAATTAATTGGTTCTATTGACAGATTTTCAGAGGCCTCGGGCTATTAGATTAATACTCAAAAAACACAAATTTTTCCCATAAATCCGCTCCCCCACAAATCATATTTATTTCCAGACTCCACTTTCCGGATGGTCCAGAACTTTAAATATTTGGGGATTCTTATAAATCATAACGGTCTCTCCACATTTCAAAATAATTTAGCTAGAGTATGGTCGTCTATAATACTTGATTTGAATAGATGGAAATTGTTAAATTTATCACTTCTATCAAAAGCAGCAATTAAAATCAATATACTCCCCAGATTGCTATTTCAATTCAATGCTGTGGATCAATTAATTCCAAAATCTTTTTTTCAAAAATGAATAAAGTACTGGCCAGCTTCTTATGGTTTCCCAAATCAGTAAGAATTTCCTACATTAATTTAATTTTTCCTAAAAGTAAGGGAGGACTTGGTCTTCCGAACTTTCATCTTTATTATTTGATTATCTCGGCCAATAAACTACTATCTATTTTGAATATTAATACTGTGAGGTATATTCAGCATCCTATTTGGACAAAATTGTGGTACCAGCATATTTTAACTAAAAATATTAACCCATTAGCTCTTCCTTTTCTTTCATTAGGTGTCATGAATAGTTTAAAAATTCCTAACTCTTTAAAACAAAAAATCAGTGCTTTTCAAGAACTGTTAAAACTAGTCAATTTAGACAATATATTTCAATTAATGCAAATTCATTTAAACCCTAATATTAACTTAAACAACATACCTATTAACCTTTCAAATTTTCCCCTGATCAAGGATCTTACTGTTTGGGATCTGTTCCAATACAAAAATGAAACTCACTAATTTACGCAAAACTCTTAAGGTTAATGCTAATTATATAACTATTTTACGTCAACTAAGAGATGTGGTCAATGGAAAGTTTCTCCACACCAAATTAGACAAAAATTATCTCACTAATTACAAGGTGGTTATACAAACCCTTACACTTCCAGAGAAAATGTTATCTAAATCTTATAAATCAGATAACTCATAACACAGTTTACCTTTTTTCTAATTATTGGGACAAACACAATCCTCATATATCTATAAAACAGAAACTCTCAGCTATTAAAAATACACTGGAATACTCACCTTTCAAAAAACTCTTTTACTCTCAACTAATGATCAACAATAACGCATATTTTACTCCTTCTAAACTTAATAAATCTGATGTCAATAAATCGGCCTCATGTTCTTGTTGTTTTCACCCTAATGCAGATCTTCTACATATTTTATGGTCTTGTCACCACTCACACAAACTTTGGACTTCTCTAAAGGTCCGTTTACAGAAAATGGGATATCATAAATCCACCCTATCCTGGGAGATTGCAATATTACATATACCCAATATTTACCTTTCCAAACTGGATACACAAGTGCTAATTTATATATGTTTACTTATAAAACTCTACATCACCCAAAATTGGATAGATCGTACTAAACTGAATTGGAATAATTTTAAAACCCTAGCCTGTACATATATTAGTGCGCAGAAAACATTAGTTAAAAGTCCCAAGAAGTTGGCTCATATCAACAAAGCTGTAGAAAAGGTGTTACATATTATTAATAGTGAATAGTTGGCTACTCTCCTTGTGGGATTCATAGACCCCAGTCTCCTTTATATTCTCATACCTGCTCTCTTTTAGATCTAAACCTACTTTGATATATTCCTTGGTTAACACTTGTATATGATGTATATAGTTATTATATGTGTTTCAGATAGTATCGAGATAAAACATTTACCATGCTAAAGCTGTGTTAACATAATTATCTCCTAACTTTTCACTTTTTCAATATGTATTTTAGTTTAGTTTTGTTGTTGTTGTTGTATTTTTATTTCAATGTTTTAAAATACAATAAAAAGTTTTTTGGAAAAAAAAAAAAAACTGAAGTCAATAATTTTCTTGTTATACTGAGGCATCATCCTATGTGAAGGGAAAATGCTGCTTAAGGCTAGGGACATAACTACCTCAGAGAGACAGTCCAAGAGCTCAGTCATATCTCTCTTCATACAGTTCACAGAGGTACATCTCAAGTCATTCACACCAACATGAATTATGATGGAATCATAACAGTACCTGTTGTTGACAGACTTGAGTGCATGTGTGATACGGCATATCCTTGCACCTGACAGGCAGCTGATCGTGACCTTTTCCTTATCCTGCCTGGTGAGAGGGACATCTGTGTCTCTCATGATGGAATCACCTATGACTAATATCTTTGGTTTTGTGTTTTGCCTTAAGGGCTTGACAGGTGAGACACTGGTGTGTCAGCTATTATGTGTATTGTGTTCTGAAGAGGAAGTATTATGTGTAGCATGCTTGTGTTTGTGTTTGGTAGGTCTCTGGTGTTTAGGTATGTTTCTGGTGAGGACCTCCACATCTGTAGGTATCTGTGATGTGGGTTTGGGTGGAGTAGGAGGTGGTGTGTGCATGCTGACAAACCACTCATTGTCATATGTACTGACTGGTGTGTGAAAGAGCATGGATTCAAGGTTTTTAATATAGTTGCATCTCTCACATGTTGCGTTTGTGTGGGCTAGGAGTAAAAGGCTATCGATGAACATGAGGCAGTTTCTACACTGCCTTAGGATGCCCATGTTGACCAAGATGGCTGGAGAAGCTGTGGGAAATTGTCTGTCCATAGTGTTAGGTAAATTTATACAGTCAGGAAAAGAGGTCACACTTAGGAATGGCTAGTGGGTGAGAGGTGTGTTGGTACCTCTGAGGCTAAGCTTAGTGTTCCAACTGACAGTACAGTAGGGCCACGAAAACCTCTGGAGGACCACAAGCAAACTGCTAAGGGAAAATTTAACAAGTAAATATTTGCATCTATAACCACCAACAGTAATCACCATTAAGCGGCAGTGCACGATGGTGTGCTACACGCAAGCAAGTGCAAACGCGGGGCTTAAATAAAAGAAATAACCCTTTTAACTCAAACTAGCCAATAAGGACACTCTCTCTCTAAGCTTGAGTACAATCACTCTCGATTCAATGGAACCCAGATAGCACTCTCCTCCCACAAGGGCACAGAAGGGCCTTCACCAGCAAAGATGGCTTGAATTTGATACTCAGAAGTTACAAAACAGACCCAGAAACAACAGACCTGGAACTGAGCTATGCTATAGCTTTACTAGTACAGTATAAAGTAAAATGTGGCAAAAAACAGTTGTGACTTTCGGCTTTTCCCAGTTAGGGGTCGCCACAGTGGAACTCCGGTCCGCTAATGATTGGCAGTTGATTTTTACGTACCAAGTTGCCAGCCATGACACACAACCTTCAACGAAGGTACGCCCATTCATGCATGTCTCCATGCAGAAGACACTCAGAGTTGAACTGGACAGCGTCTCACTGTGAGGCGACAACGCTACCGCAGCACCACCACTGTGGATACAGACAGTAGAATACAAATCCAAATTAAAAATGCAATATAAAAGCCAAAAACAGGCACTTATAGTTAGTTGGAAGCAACAGCTGCCTCAGATCTTTCAGGATCTCAGTTAAGAGATGATTTTAGAGCTCAACTGATAGCAAACAATCTAGATTCAGTAAGTCTGAATCTAGTGTATGCTATAAAATACAGAAGTACTAGAAATTCAAAGTTCACAAAATCACAGTCACAACAGCAGCAAAAAAAAAAAAGTTTAAATAAAACAGCAATTCAAAAGCAATTCCCAGCTTATAAGTGTGTAGGCCACACATGCCCACCAAAAGAGTTTAGGCCACGAACCTTCCTAATATAAAACAACAATAGGCCTTCAACCAGCAATTTCCAGCTCAGAAGGATGTAGGCTATCCTCTCCTGCCAAAAGAGTTTAGAACACAACCCTCAAACCATCTAATGGTTGTCTAAAGAGAAGACCCTCCCAGTCAACCCTCACTGCAGTGAAGGGGAAAGAATGAGAAATTTGGTCAGGCAATGTACAAAGAGTTTATAAAAAGGGTCTCTGCAGAAGGCAACTGAATGGTTGCTGCTAAATAATGTCAGGCAAATGAATGTTTAACAGTGAACAAAAAATAGCTGGGATATGTCACTCTCATCCAAGTACTTTCTCAGTACCTACTCCTAGACACATTGACTGTATGCATCTGTCCAGCTATGATAAAATAAAAAAAAGTGTGTGCATATACAATAATGGCCAAATTTAATGTATTTAACTTATTTTCCCTAATCACAAGCTCTGCATAGCCAGATCAACGACTGTTTAATGTAAAAATGGCAGCAGGGGATCTGCCAGCTTCAGACTGCTTTCCTGATAACCAATTACACCCACTTTAACTGTGTACACCTGTCTGACTGTGATCAAATGAATGAACAAATACATAAATAACGGTCAGAGTAATGCATTTCAGTTTGCTGCTGTTGCACAGATAAAGTGCAACCCACTGCAATCTTCCTACATGATTAAGATCACCTGATGCAGCCTGGGAAAATGGGAACTGGCTACTTGCTACTTTATAAAGCAGTGCAACAAGGTCCAAATGAAACATTATTTTGGCCCCTCAAAATCAGAAAACCCTGCAATAAGACGAAATCACCTCACTCTCTTTCCGAGGTGTATGTCTAAATGCTAGGCTGTTTAGAGCACATAAAGATAGTAAGCAGAGATTTTTTTTAAACAAAAAATTGGAATCGGAGCCCTTTAATGTAACACTCAGCTGTTTTTAAACTCAGACATACAGGAAAAAAAATTAAATTTATACATACTTTTGGATCAGCAGTTCAGCAACCAGCAGCATGAGCTGCCCCTGCTAAACCTACAGATTTGCACAACAGACGGGCATGCGTGTTGATCATGAATTTCAGGTCCTGCACAGTAAAGGGGTTCTTTAGACGAGGTAGAGGATGCAGCATATACTTTTTTTTAAATTAACTGCCTCAGTAGTCAGTGCTAGGGCACAGATCTGTCATCCAAAGCTTATGATTCACAGAAATAAATGGCACATGTTGCTCTACTATGGCATAACTGACATGCATATAACACAGGTGTGGTTAAGGTAGGTAAGAAGCTTCTGCAAGTTAAAAGACTGAGTTGGCAAATGATACCACTAAACCCAAACAAGGATCCCTTTCCAGTTGGATGAAAAAAAGCTTGCCGACTAGAAGGTTTTCTAGAAATCTCAACAACACGAGTCTCTGATATCAACCCTCGCAGATCACAGGGTTTACATTTCAGAAGTCAGGTCCTGAGGTGCATCTCACTCGCATCAACCATAGGGACAACCTTTGCTTGGACCAAAAGAGTGACCTGTATCACCAGGGTTAACAGAGTGCATGCCCCTCCTTGTCAAGGGAATAATGAGAATTAATGAGAATGAGCTCTGTTTTTTTCTTTGAAGTTTGTGAAGAGATGCGAAATCAATGGGAATGGGGGAATGCATGTAGGAGTCTCCCAAGAGATATAGTACAGTAAGTCCTGTTTAAAGGGAAAATTCTATTACAAGTCCATAGGTACTTACTGAGCATGCAGCCCTGATTAGAAAGAAGAAAGTCT
Organism: Protopterus annectens; assembly: GCF_019279795.1. NCBI lineage: Eukaryota > Metazoa > Chordata > Ceratodontiformes > Protopteridae > Protopterus > Protopterus annectens. The sequence goes on from NC_056732.1 coordinate 719,902,317, forward strand.
GATTAATAAAATGGGTGTCATCCAATGTATTGAAATGACAGAGTCATACGTCACGTCATCTCCATGTAGAAGGAAGGAACTCTGACTACAACAGATGAAATGGGTTTGATTGCTAGCGTACATACTGGATACTGAAACTGGAAGAGAGAAGTGTCGAGGCTTTGCCTGCTCTTCCCCCACTGGAAAGAAAAGCATGGGAAAACATGAGCGTGGGGTGTATTTACTTTATGAGTCCCTTAGGTAGATCACAGACTATATGGAAGTCATCCACTCACAAAAAGGTGGGGGGGGGGGCAGGACTCTTGACTATTACATTATTCAAAGTGTGAAATACCTTTAAAGTAAGATTCAGTAGAGAGAAGACATTAAAAGCACCAATACAAAAAAATTGAAGCAGGACTTCCAAGATGGCTGCACAGTGAACAGGTTGATATCAGCACTCTGTGTGAAAACAGAAACTGGAAAAAAAAAAAGCTACTGAAACCATCAGTTGGGCTAAAATTTAGTCATTGGCTAGTAATTGCCCTGAAATTTGGAGAGCCTAAGAGAAAATCAACCAGAAAAACTGGGAAGAATCCTGCAGCTGTTCAGCAAAAAGCAGTTCAGGTTTCAGCTTTGTTACGGATGATGGCTTCAAATAATTTAGAGGGAAAATAAATCAAAAGTACTCATAAGTGCTTAAAATAAATGAAACACTGAATGAATACATCACTAATAACAAAAAGCTTAAAAAGTAGAAGCTGCTTTAACTAGCTATTCACATCAAGTGCTACAACTGCAACAATGAGCCTTCTTCAGAGTGGTTTCAAAAACAATTATAGAGTTAGAAGGCAGAGCTCACAGAGGAAATCAAAGAAAAAAGTGCTACCAGCACTAAACATTCTACAAGGAAATGGCTCCAGTACTTATTATTAATGCCCATCCCTCCAGGCATGTCTAAACGTCAGTTCCTTGTGCTTTCTCCTATTAACCTGGTGAACTTGGGCATCCTGAGGCAATGTAGCAACTGCCTCATGTACACTAACAACCATCTCCTCTTACCTCCCAACACTCAGACTTGCGAGAGATGCACTTCTATAGCCAAATTGGAAGCCACATACTCTCCAGCCAAGACAGGAATAGCTGGGTCATGAAGAAAAGGTCAAAACTTGCACCACACCACATGGAACACACAGCCCTCCAGAACACACACCAGCACTATCTTCACATAAAAACACAAACCACACACCCACCTTCGCAGAGACTCTCAATAAAAACCTACCCAAACAGCAGGGACCTCCAAGGCAGAAACAGACTTGACCACCACAACACAACACTAATCACGAGGCACAACTCTCCTAAACAGTGTGCCACTCAACCAAAGCCTCTAAAGCAAAACAGCATGCCCAACACACTAGTCAGAGCTGACTCGATTGTGAGGCACACTGATGTCCCACTCACTAGGTTGAATAAGGAGAAAGTAACAGTCAGCTGCCTGTCAGGTGCCAGGATTCACCACACAACACACACACTCAGGTCCCTCAACAGGTACAAATATGACTCTGTCATTGTACATGTGGGTGTGAATTACCTCAGACTCACCTCCCTGGACTACACGAAGAGAGACATGGAGGAGATCTCTGATTACGTAGCCCAGGCGGGTATGACCCTAGCCCTGAGCAGCATCACCCAGAATTATACCACAGTACAAGCAGAAAATGACTGATTTCATAACTGCCTAAGTTTCTGGTGTCATTCTAAGAGGATCCAGTATCTGTCTGCCTGGAATGACATGACTGACAGACCTTGATGCTTTGCTAGAAATGGCCTGCATCTATCACCCCTGGGCTTCTGTATACTGGTCAAGGCACTTGCCACCCCTACAGTGACTTTTTTGGCTGTGTTCTAAAGACCACATTACCACCATAACCGCTACAAACAAATGCAATCTGAGGGTCATGCTGCTCAACGCTAGAAATCTAAATATAAAAATGCACTCGCTCGAAGCACTCCTTAAAATGGAGAACATCGAGATTTGTGCCATAACAGAGACCTGGTTCAAGGCAGCAGAAGCATCCCTGCACTACTAGGCTATAACTTATTTCACACCTTTCGGCCCCAGAACTTGGACCGAAGTTCCAAAGGTGGTGGGGTTTCCATATTCATAAAGGATGCGCACACCTCCAGACTGGTAGCCCAACAAAACGCACCTGAGATACTTCAGGTGAAACTAACACTGGGTAAGACAATGATTCAGGTCGTAGCCTGCTACAGGTCCCCAACTATGTACCAAGACTCAACACTCCACTTTCCTAAACACCCTGGAGAATATTAGGGTCCAACCTAACACTCTCATACTGGGTGATTTCAACTACCCCCCCCCCCCCCCCATTAATTGAGAAAACTACTTATGTACCAATACACTTGTCCAACGTTTGCTGGAATTCATTAATTCCAATGCCCAGGACCAGCTTGTTCTTACCCCCAGTACAGGTAGCGACATCCTTGACTTAGTCATTACTAACATGGGCGACCATTGCTCTACACCAATAGTCAACTCCTCCCTGGTTAGATCAGACCACAAACTTATCATCTTGGAAATCCACCCCTCCCCGAAAAGGTAACCACCATGAAAAACTTCTCCAAAGCTAACTTTAGGCTCCTAAAACCAGAGGTGTCTAACTTCACAGCACCCATGCAAATGAAGAATAGTTGAATGACCGCCGAATCATAAACCAATGCACTGTATGAACACGTACACAAATGCATGGATCTCGCCATACCCAATAGAACAAAGACGCTCTCCTCCAAAAAAAGGAAGCCACTCTGGTGGTCCCCTGCCATAAACAAACTTTACAACAGAAGGAGGAAACTGATGCAGAATAAGGTGAATTCCCAAGACTGGAAAAACTCCCTTATCAGCTTCAACAAAAAGTTGAGATCCCTCATCAAATCCTCTATACTAGCTATGAAAACACAATTGCAGCAGATAGTAGATATACTTCTATAGTTGTGTAAAGAATCTCCACAGCAAAACCCAGATTTGCTCTGAGCTACTGCACAATGATACCTCCTATACCGAGCCAACAGATACTGCCAATATACTGGCCAACAGATTCAGTGCCAACTTTACCCCTCTCTCCCCCCAAAGGACCAGTCACAATATCAGTAGATAGCCAGGCACCCAGCACTACTGTTGCACAGTTTAAAACAGCACTGTCCAAGGCCAATAATACAGCTTCTATGGGACCTGACAATATTCTTGATGGTGTTCTACATGAACTACAGAGTGAACTGGCACCTCATCTGTGTGCCCTGTTTAATCACAGCCTCACCTCAGGCTTTGTCCCTATCGAATGGTGCACTGCTATAGTCATCCCTCTCCACAAAGGAGGAGTGACTACAGACCCTGGAAACTATTGCCCTGTTAGTCTGACAAGTCTGATATGCAAAGCTATGGATCGCATCATCATGGACCTAATAAACAAGGATGCAGGAATCTCCAAACTCTGGATCCCACATAGTTTGGTTGTGTGAAGGACAGATCATGCCTGCTCAACTTGGTCAACTTCTTTGAGTCAGTCACCAGAGCTGTCGATGAAGGCAAGGTGGTTCATACAGCCGACCTTGATCTGGCCAAGGCCTTTGATACCATTCCCCACTCAGGAATCATAGAAAAACTCACTAAGCTAGGCATCAACTCCTATATCACTAGGTGGGTTGCAAACTGGCTCACAGGTAGAACCACAGTGTGAAAGTAGCTGACTCCAAGTCAGGCTGCCAACCAGTCACGAGTGGAGTGCCACAGGGTTCGGGTCCTGGGTCCTCTCCTGTTTGGTATCTACTTCTCAGATGTCCAGGCCAACACAAAGGGACTCTGGCTGACAAAGTTCACAGACTATTGCAAGTTGGGAGCTATTATTAACTCCCCAAGTGATGTTGACATCCTACAGAAAGGCCTCACTCAGACCAACGACTGGTGTCAGAACCATGATCTTAACCTCAATGCCAAAAAAATGTGTCATCATCCCCTTTAGGAAAAACATGGTTCCCATGAATTACCACATCAATGGTAGTCCACTGAACACAGAAGGCGTTATAAGACATCTGGGAACACAGACTGACAGCAACCTCTCTTTTGATCACTACATTGCCACTGTGGTCAGAAAGTCCTTCTATGTGGCATATCTCATTACTAAGGGTTTTGCATCTAGGAAGAAAGAGGTCATTGTCTCCCTCTACTCTTCCCTCATTAGACTAATCATGGAGTACAATGCCCCTTTTGACATGTACCTCACTAAAGACCTGCAACAACTGGAGAGGTCGCAAAAGTACCTCACAAAGAGGATCCTAGGCCTTAAACATTTGTCCTATAAGGACAGACTAAAAAAACTCCAACTATTCTCTTTCACATATCGGCTACTTAGAGGCGATCTCTGATTGACTTACAAAGCCATGTCTGACCCAGCTCTGTCAGAAATGCTACATCTAAAGAAATCTCAATCCCTTCGCACCACATACTCCAGAGATCTCAGCTTCATTACCACGATCAACAGAACATGCTGGAGGGACAGGTTGATAACCTAGAGACTGCCCATGCTATGGAATAGATTTCCCATACATGTCAAGCAGAGCACCTCACTGGCCCTGTTCAAGAGAAATCTTGATGAGTGGATGTGAAATAGAAAATTCACCCCAGGGATCACTCCAGTGGCTTTAACGGACAGAAGCACTGGGAATTAAGGTCAGGTGGCAGGATGCCTGGGTACTCCTATGGGCTAGGCTTGTAAAGGCTCCAGGGCCATTAGCCTAGTACACACCAATGAACCTATAAGGATGGACAATGGAGAGATGATGAAGTTAGCAAGAAAAAGGCAGTAGCATTTCTGGAACTGAAGTCATCCTCAAGGCTTGCTGAGTACCTTCATATGGCGTACCGTTTTCACAAAATTGCACCAAGATGATACTGACATACAGACTGTATTTTATATAGCATATATTATGGAAAGCGGTAAGTTAAAAAAATAAAGATAGTTGGATGCACAAGTCCCAGAATAAAAAAGTGCCCAATCCTGGTGTGCACAATAGTGCCAGGACTAGAAAAAAATGACATTGCAGAATCCTTAAAGACATGAAAACACTCCTACAATGGGGTTATAGGCCAGGCTCAGCAGAAGGATGGCCCCCTGTTGTAGAAGGAAGTAGCAGTCTACAAAACCCACAACTGATAGGCCACAAAAGAGCCATAAAGATGACAGAGTGGACTATTGAGGACAACCAACAAATTATGTATTGTAAACTATTATGAAAGAAAACCAGAATTTCCAGATAGAAAATATTCAAAAATATTAAGAAATGACAGGGAAGAAAAATACTTGAAGAAAAACTGTAAAACTGTCAAAAGCTTCAAATGTAAATTCGCATTCATTAATACAAAAGATCCATAAAAACATTACATAGATAAAGAAACTTAAAGATGGCGGTCATGGTGGTGCAGCGGTTAGAGTTGCCACCTCACAACAAGAGGTTCTCCGGTTCGATCCTCGGATGGGTTACATTCTGTGTGGAGTCTGCATGTCCTCCCTGTGGTCGTGTGGGTTTCCTCCCACTTCCCAAAGACATGCTGTAGGTGGACTGGATACTCTAAATTGGCCCTAGGCTTGAGTGCGAGAGTGTGTGTGCCTTCCGTGGAAGGCTGGGTGCCAGGCTGGCAACTCGACACTGTAAAACTCCACTGCCAATCATGAGCGGACAGGTGATCCACTGTGGCAGCCCCTAACTGGGAAAAGCTGAAAGACGAAGAAGATAAAGAAACTTCAGGCTGGAAGTCACAGAGAACTGCTAACATATAAGGAACAAAACAGAGATTTTTGAGAGATATACAAATATGTATATCTGAAAGGAAAAGAGATTTGATATGACACAATACTGATGCAAAGGAGAAAGCAATAACTAATCAATACAAATAAATAAATATTAGAGGCAAAGACATCCAGATATGCAACATTTCACAATACAAAAAATAACACAAAATAGGTATGTAGAAATTTAAGTTATGTACTTACCATAACTATGCATCTGTGTTGCCCATATTCATTGTTCCTCAACTAATGGGTTCGGATCGGATTCTCGGATCTGACTCAGCCACTTATTTGCAGTCTAGGATCTGACTCTCGGGCTCCCCCCTTTACCAGTAACGCCCCTGATCACTGCTACACTTTAGATCGAGTTTGCTACCTCTAAGCTATGTTTGGAAAATTTAACATAGCCATAACACTGATAGGAAAAAGATCTAGTAGAATAGAACAGGGGTTCATACAAAAACAATGGCTCCTGACAAACTCCATCAGGTCATTCCCAGACAAGGAAGGGGGAAAGTGGTATGGAAGTTGAGGAAGAATGAAAATGGACAACACAGATGTATATAGTTACATTAAGTATGCCACTTAAATATTTGATGTTGTCATTTTCATTTGCTTCTCAACGAATGAGACAGAGTCCACAGCTACAGTAACCTTGGGTGGCCCCTCATGGAAGGATGTTCCGGAGTACTGCAGAACCAAATGCAGCTTAATTCCTGGAAATGATGGTTAACTTATAAGCCACAAAGGTATGAGCTTTAGACTAAGTGGCAGCTGCAAAGATGTTATCAATGGAAGCTCTGGACCAAAGAGCAAATGATGTAGTCATTGACCTAGTTGAATGAGCTTTTGGTTGTATTGGCAAGGTCAAACCTTTTAAGGAGTACACATCAGAAATACAATCAATTACCTAATTGGTTATTGTAGTTTTTGAGACAGGCCTACCCAACTTGTTTTTGGTGAAGGAAAAGAATAATTGATCAGTCTTCCTAATTTTCTTCATACTACGAAGACAGAAAAGGAGTTGTCTATGTATATCTAAAAATGGAGCATGTATTCTCCTTTATTCTCACATTTAGGGAAGAAAACTGGCAAATTGATGACTTGATTGAGGTTTGCTTCTGATGCAACTTGGGGTAAGAAAAATGGAGTTGTACACAAGGCAACTCTGTCCTTATGGAAGACCAAGTAAGGCAGTTATGAAGAAAGTGCTTGGAGTTTAGAAACTCACCTTACTGAAGTTATGGCTATGAGAAAAACTGTTTTTCAAGAAAAAAACTTGAGATCCGCTTTTGTGAGGGTTCAAACGGTGACTGTATCAGACTCTGTAAAACTAAAGTAAGATCCCAAGGTGGTACAGGGCCCTTAATAGGTTGCTTAAGTAAAAAGGTACCTTTAAGAAATGCTTTACAATTTAAAATGTCAGCCAGCTGAACTTTAATAGTAGAGAAACTGGCCACACCTTTGAAAAGAAATGTTAGAAATTCTAAAGCAGCAGAGATTGGAGCAGAGAAAGGTTCCAAATCTCTCTGCTGAGTCCAAAAGGAAAATCTCTTCCATCTACTTTTATAAATCTTTCTTGTAAAAGGTTTCTGAAATTCTTTGAACAGGACAGGAAATCCTGGGATGCCTAGCCACTATTGGAACTGAAGAAACCATGCGGTCAGTCTGAGGCCTGGTATGTCTGGATGAGTCATGCCTGATGGGTATGAGAAGAGATCTGGACTGGGGTCCATTGAGGATACACTACTTGAGATCATAGGAAGGGAAACCAAATCTGCCAAGGCCAAAAAGGGGCAATGATGATTAGATTGCTCTTCAACCTGAAAGCTTCCTGAAGAAATTTTGGAATTAGGGGTAAGAGTGGATAAGCATGAAGACCGGACGGCCAAATCTGGACTAGAACATCTCTCAGTGACTGTCCCTGAGAGGGATTAAGGCAAAAAAACTGCTGCACTTGCTGAGGGGAGAGGTGAATAGGTCACAGCATGGATGATCCCACTGGTGGAAGATCATGTTTTCCACTGACTGAGAGACCACTCATGAGGCATCAGAATAGTTCTGCTCAGCCTGGCCCCCAGTACATTTGATTTTCCCAGAATATGTGTCTCTACAGAAAGCGGTTGGGTGAGATCGCCCCATTGCCAAACTCTCATTGCTTCTAAGCAAAGAAGGCAAGCTCTGGTTCCCCTGTTTGTTGATGTACCAAACCACTGACATACTGTCCAATTGAATAGCAACTGTCCCCAGAGGCAGTGTGTTCTGGAAAGCCAGCAACACTAATAGGACCGCTGTTATCTCCAGGACATCTGTATGCAATTCAGTCTCTACTGGGGGTCTACATGCCTCAAATAGTCTTTCCCAAGTAATGCCTCCACCACCACCCAAACTGGGAGGCATCCATGGTCAATGTGGCAATGGATGGAGAAAGGATAAAGGGGTGACCCCGGCAAATCTCATTGGATTGGATCCATCATAGTAACAGGTCCATGCACACCCTGGACAGTTTTATTAGGAATTGTAGGGGTTGGTGTAGAATGGGACCATTGAACTTGTAAAGTCCACTGAAGGATTCTCATCTGAAAATGAGCTGTTGGTACTAATATGATGTCAGCAGCCATCGATCCCAAGCTCTTAAAATCAGTCTGGCTGGAGGGAAATGATGAGACAGAACATGGCTGACATACAACCATAAAGTAAAAATTCTGCTCTGTGGTAAGAATGCCTGGAGATTATCTAGGTGAAACTCCAAGACTTGTACTGGCTGAAGTTTGAATTTTATAAGATTTATGGAAATACCTAGAAAGCAAGATAAGTAAAGAAGATAATCTCTGGCTATTATCAGTAGATGCGTGGTTGACGCGGTGAGAAGCCAGTTGAACAAATAAGGAAATACCCTGAATCCATGCAGTCTTAGATGAGCTGCAACCAATGCCATACATTTGGTGAAGATCCTGGGGGCTGTGGTGACACCAAAGGGCAGGACTCCAAACTGATAATGACTGGCTCTCAGTTGGAAGTGAAGGGAATCTTCAGGATCTTCTGTCATTTTTATGTGATAATACGCATTCGTCAGATCAATAGAGCATGTCCTGTTGCCTTGCTGGAGCAATGGTAGAATGGACTGAACCATGACCATCTGGAATTTGGAGTTTTTTATGAATTTGTTTAGATAATAAAGATCTACGATGGGTCTCAGGTCCCCTGTTTTCTTTGGCACTAAAAAGAACTTTGAGTAAAAAACGGACCTTCTTTGGTCTGTTGGGACCTCTTGGATGACTCATTTGTCTAGCAGCTTTTGGATTTCCAGAGCTGTTTGCTCCCATTGATTGGGTGGAACATCGGGGACACTTTCTCTTATCATTGGTAGATTTTGTAAAGAGAATAAAATATCCTCTGGATACAATTCTTTGCACCCATGTGTCTTTTGTGATGGCTATCCAGGCTTCCGGAAGCACATACAAGCATCCACCGACTATCTCCACAGAAGAACAGTAGGGCAACCTTTCAGGAATGCTGGAAGGGTCTGTCCAGGAAACTCTCGAGACCCTTGATTTTGCAGACCCCTTCTGCCACGTGGGCAGCATCTTCCATTATTATAATTACTCCCCCTGCCTCTGGGAGAAAAATCTCTGCATGAATCTTGAAAAGGACCTTGAGATTTCCAAAACCACATTTTCTTACCACCGTGCTGATTTCTTGTGAAAGGTCTCTGCGGGGTAGAAAAATGTATTCCTATGGCAGATAGGGTTTTTCATCTTGCTGACTACAAGAAAGAGTCTCTAATGGTGGGCCCAATAAGGGATGATCCATCAAATGGAGCACTGATGAATGACACTTTAAAGGGCTCCGCAAAGTCACACAATCGCATCCAGGCATGCCTCCTGATGGATATGCCTGTACCTGCGGCCAGTGAAGAAACTTCAGACACTTGAGAGATTAACCTCATGGACATGTTAGATATAAACTGTAGGGTGGCCAGTCACAAAGAATAAGCTTTTACTTCCTCTGCTGACAAGGACCCATGGGTAGAGTTAGAGATTTCCTTTATGTCCCTCTTTAACCACACAAAATGTGCCAGGTGACCAAGCAATTGTAAAGTAAAGGTCGCTGATGTATATACTCGCTTTCCTCATCTGTCCAAAGCCCTAGACTCTCTGTTAGGGGCATGGACAGAAGAGCTTTGTTCGGCTATCTCCTTTTACATGGCTGCTGCAACAACCATGGCATCTCCTGGAATCCCCTTGGACCAATGTTGTCTGTCTGGTGGTGCACTGATGATCTTGTTCAGGCATTTGGGATGGGCTCTATGGAATCTGGCTCCTTCTATACCCAGAGGGAGATGAGGTAGATAAGCTCATCCGCCGGGGGGGGGGGGGAGTTAACCCAAGATGTAGACCATCCAGACCTGAAAGCTTCCAGGAACACAGATTTCTCCTGAGAAGGGGTGTGGGAAGACCTTCCACCTTTTTGACTTAGGATTTCTAAAATGTCTCCAAATGTGACGTCTTCTTGGGGAGATCTGAGGGACCCTTCCCCTTTATCAAAACCCGTGTCCTCTGTCAATGACTCCTGAGGTGAATCTAAGTGCCTTCTTCTGTTCAGCTTCTTCTGAGGAACCTCTTCAGTGGAATACTCTGGAGAAGTGTTTGAAGAAAAAGGAACTCCCTGTGTAAGGACTGTCTGGAAGTTCTTATGGGCTGGCGCTTCCTGTGGAATAAGATGATGAGACTTGCATTCAAATCAGGAGGATGAATGGGAATAGGATCCAAAGAGCTAACAGCCAAAGAATTCCCTGAACGGGAGAAAACCCTTTCCACTACCTTAAAGGCAGAAGGTCAAGGAGAAGTAAAAATCAGTCTCACAGAGTAGAAGCTCCCAGCTCAGCTAATGTTCCACTTCCTCCAGGTTCCACTCCCGATAAGGGAATCAGATCCAAGCTGTCCAACACACAGGCACCGAGGGGATGTAATGGCTCTGAAACCCTCGGAGTCAAAGTCATCCCCCCGGACCCATCACTGACACTTTGGCTCCAAAACTCATTTGGTTCAAAATGCTGAGAGTAGAATGGATCAGGGAAAGAGTCAGAGTCAAGGAAGTTAACATTCTTGGATATGACACCTCTACTCTCAGGATTTTTGGATCTGACAGCTCTGAAACCACAGATCAGATAAGAGAAGGAATCACTATAGGGTGCACTGAAGGTTGTAGACTCGCGGATCTCACAGGGGATGGAACCTGAAGGACTCCCATCAGGATCTGAGCTATAAGGAACTTTCTCATCATCCTAGCCATATCATGTTCAGAAATACTCTGAGAAGACCTGATGGAGGAGGAGAATGGGAAGTCTTTTTTTCTTGCTCAGGAAAGAAGTAAGGAGACCAGACCTGACTGGGTGTGAGAGTCATCGGAGCTAAAACTTTTTTGACCTTACTGAGGCCTACTTCATTTTTGAAGGTGCCTCTGAATTTGCAGCAGATGATCAGACAAGGGATCACTTTCTAGACTCCCTGGTCTCCAAAGCCTTATGACTTCTTGCAAGGGTTTGAGTCCCTGATGTAGAAGGAAGTGCAAAAAGGAAAGAAGGCAACAGACCTTTTAAAATTAGTTTATTATGCCTATTGCTGACTGCCCTGGCATTAAAACCTGCATAGATTTCACATGAAATCTGAAGATCAGCAGGGCCTAAGCGGTACTCCCACTCCCTGTGGGTATCAGAATTGGGTATCTTATAGCCATGGCAATTGTATTTCTTGAAACTGGCAGGTTTTTCTGCCATACTGGCATACAACCACAAACAAGAAAAAAACTATTAACAGAAAAAAAGAAGAATATAAAGATTATACCAACAATGGTAAAAAGTATTACCTCAGCAGAGGTAAGAAAAAGGGGACAGACTACCAACAATCGTAGATCCTACACTGAAAAAAAGGTCTAGACTATTTTAAAAAAAGGTAAAGAAAGTAAGGCACTAAAGAAGAAAAAGATTTACTAGTAAAAAGAAAATTTAAATACCACTCACAAAACAACACTAAACTGCCTAGAGCTCAACAGTACAATAATTCTGACCAATCGATAGAGCGGCAAATAAGATCTGGGGAAAAAACATTGATCATGGGCATTATGGGTAAAGGGAGGAGCTTGAGAGTGGGACTCTAGACTGCAAAAAAGTGGCCGAGTCAGATCAGAGGATCAGATTTAAACCCATTTGCTATGGAACAAATGAAAATGACATCGGATCAGAAGATTAGTAAGGTAGAATTTAAACATTTAAACAAATAGAAAGTGAAGTTTCAGAATACCTGTGAAGTGAAGGATTTAGTGTATGTCACTGCATGATGGAACAATGAATCCTCAAATTAAGGATAAACAGGTGGAGCCTGAGATATCTGAAGAAGAAATATGGGCATGGAAAAGATAGAGATTTGATATGGTGCAATATTCACACAAAGGAGAAAGCAAAACTAATCAATACAAAAAAGAAGCATCAAAGATATTTTGAGAGAAATACATGCAAAGGTACCCAGATATGAACAATTTCAAAACACAGAAATGAAAAAATAAAAGGGGTAAAGAAAAGAAGATTTGTAATGGAGAAGTTAAAGAAATAAAAACTAAAGTTATTTATTACCTGTGAAGTGAAAGATTTAGTACAGAAAATCCAACTCAAGTAATGTCACAACGAGTCCTCAAATAAAGGAGAAACATGTGGAATGGGAAGTATCTGATCACTTCCACATGATGATGCTCTGGAGTCTTCAGTAGGAAACCAGTACAAAAGCTCAGTTAAAGTTTCACAGCAACAGGAGGAGCAGGAAATAGTGGCAACTTTGATGGGAGCAATGTTGTGGAGTGACGGATCAATGGCTTCCTATATCAAACAGCAACAGACAACACAGAAAGCAGCCGAAGAGGACATGTGACAGGAAGGTGTTCTAGAACTTTCTGTAGAATGCCCGCAGGAAAAAAAGGGCAACAAATGTACCATCTGTTCAGAAGAAAATGATCTAAGGTAAGAGTTGCTTGATTTAAAAGAGATAGATAGCCATATTAAGATTGATGAAAGAAATAGATTACGGAAAGTCGATAAGACCCAAACTGTTAAAAGTCTGATAAAACAGATGGAGACAGTAATCAAAGAAAGCAGTGTGATATAACACAAGTAAATAGGATATATTACTGCGCAGCTAAATTAATCATAAATAAAGTTTTACTACAAAAATACAGAATAAGGGAAAGGAAGGGAAGAAATAAAATTCCATCATGGAAGTAATGAACACAGAAAACTGTAAAGCAATTAAAACAAGAAGTGTCACTGCTAGAAGAATATAGAAGAGGGAACAGATCAAAAAATACTTAGAAAGAAAAATGGAATTACACTACAGCAAATAATAACCTAAATAGATCAGCAGAGGCAGAAAAACTTAGAAGATATGCAGATAAATATAAACGAAAAGTACAAAATAAGCAAGTCATTGATGACCCAAAAGTTTTATATAGAACTGAAAAACAAAGCAAAAGGAATAGAAACACCATCAAAAAAGAAGAAATAGACACATTTTGGAGAGATATTTATGAAGACACTGTGAGACAAAGATGCTGAATGGATAGAAAAATCAAAAGAAACGATAAGGAGTTTCAATGTACAGGATACAAAATAAGATGAATCAATGACCAGAGAAACTGAAACAAAATTAAGAAAAGCTCCTAATTGGAAAATCCCAAGCCCAGATGCAGAACCTAACTTCTGGCTAAAAATTAATACCCTTACACAAAGATTTAGCCCAGAGTAAGAATTAATTACATGCACATCCTGAACAGACACAAACTTGTTTAACAACAGGAAAAACGATAACCCTCCTCACGAGTGAACTTGAAAGCCATCCTAAAATCTATACACAAACTATATACTGGAATTGAGGCAAACAGAGTTTATAGTCTTTTAGAGGAAAACTCAATCATCTCAATAGAGCAAAAGGATAACAAAAGAAAGTCAAATGGAACAAATAATTACCTGTTGCTGACTAAAGCCATAATGGAGAATTGCAAATAGGGGAAGAATCTAAATATGGTATGGATAGATTTAAAAAAACATTTGACAGCATCCCACATTCATGGATAAAGGAGTACTTATAGATATACAATATACATCCTACATTGATCAATTACATTACAGTGACCATGAAACAATGGTAAACCACTTTGCAATTAAGCCATGACAAATGGCGAATTATTATCCCAGGAATAAAAATTCAAAGGGGGATATTTCATGGCAATTCTTTGTCACCACTGTTGTTTTGTCTTGTAGTTAAACCCATTAAGCTGTTTACTTAACAGATTAGGCCTTGGTTACAATTTGGATCCCAGAAAATAAACGTGCTTAAAGATTTCTTATGTACTTTTTGTGGATGACTTATAACTGTAGAGCTCATCAGATGAAGAGTTGAAAGCACAACTACAAGTGGTTAATACTTTCTCAGATGATTTAAGAATGACATGTGGTATTGATAAATGTACAAAAAGCGCAAAATATTGCAGGACCGGAATGTCATATAAAGGAATAGCCTAGTACCTACCTATGAAGTACATACGTACATTATACAGCCCTCGCTCTGAAGAAGTATGGGCCTCCTCAAAATTTATTACATGTGTAGATCTGCAATTGTGGGACTATAAATTTAAGATAAACTCTCTGCTTTGTTTAGCAGAAGAGTTCAAGTGGCCACCGGGAATGGAAATCAAACCAGAAGTAGATACAAATCAGATGATAAAAGAAGAAAGATCAAATGAGAAGAAAATAAATTTGTAAAATCCATAAATATAGTAAAAAGTACAGAGATCTCCTAAAACAAACTCATGCTAATCAGGATTTGATGCAGGAATGGTTAAGGGGATACGAGATAAAACCAAAAGGATGAAAGGTTAACACCAGTCTAGGACAATGAATTATGTACACAATGATTTACACAGTCCACTGAATGTGAGAGAAACAGATAAATGAAGGCTCTGTCAAAAAAGAATTAGAAACAGTGGCACACCTTGTTGCTGGGTGTGACATTCTCATGGCAAAGGGCGTGTACACTGAAAGGTACAAACACAAAGCAAGACTGCCGCACTGGGCATTGTGCAAACACTTCAATACAGAAGTAGCTGAGAAGCACTGGAAACATGAACTACAAAGTATTGCAGACAATAATTAAGTGCACATCACATGGGATAATTAATTACCATCAATTCAAAAAACAGATGTAAGAAAATCCGATGTAGTAATCAATGAAAAAAAAAGACAAACGTATCACTGATCATTGAAATTGCTACACCCAGTGATTACAGTGCCTCATGTAGAGAGAGAAACAAGTCATAAAACATCAAGATATGAAGGCATAAATGAGGGAGGGCAGTGTGGAAGAAAGACACCCAGACAGTTCCAATAGTAGTAGAAACAATCGGTCAAAACAAAAAAAAAAACAATTTTGAGTTGTATTTAGATATGCTACCAATGCATATAAATCCATATGAACTGCAGGAGTCAATTCTGAGCACATTACGAGTGCTGCAAAAGCACTTTTGGCTAACATCAAAGACTGAAACAACACTAATTTCATGAACTTTAATTATACACTGATTAGGAAGGTGATCGATTCTTGGCATGGTATTAGAAACCAAAAAAGATTTGGAGAAATTAAACTGGAGAAAACCTGCGAATTTGTGCTTTACCAGAGAAACCGTATAAATTTTATGAAAGTACAGATAACTAGACTGCCACTTCCACAACAGGATTTATTAACTGAAAGGGTACACCATGTGTATGCTCCAAACTTGGCCAAGATAGAGAAGCCAAGACCTATATTAGTAAAGATGCAAACAACAAACAGTACAAAGTACTAAATCAATAGAAAAAACACCCATGGAGCTGTACAACTGTTAGAAATTTTAATCCATTCTAGTACCGCGGCTGAAAAAGCCTTCAAAGGAATACTTTCACAGATACTAAGCAGAATAATTTATACCAAGTTCAATTAATCAATCAAACAACTAAATGCATGACTGTATATTTTTTAAAGAAACCACAGTCAAATCATCCATCGGAAGTATACAAAGTATACAAAAATAAATAACATTTTTAAATATTCTAGTTTATAAATTTAAGTTCATTTCCAAATTTAAACCTTTGGGAGCAAGTGTACCTAAATTAAGAATAAATCTACTTTCCATTTCCAATAACTTTAATCCAAAGTTGCCACTTCCTAAACAAGGGGACTTAGATAACACACAAAAGCAGAAGGAATTATCCTGTCCACATTGTACTTTATAAAATTGATCGGCAACAGGACTATCTAGTCTACAGTTCCTAATGTCATCTAGATGTTCCAAAATGCAAATTTTAACCATACACTTTGTCTGGCAAGTATACCATCTAGGAGGTTAACAGCCACAACCTACAATGTACACCACCCCACAAGAAAGACCATTAAACCTATCTTTGGCCTCATATCTATCACCACCATTAATTTTAGTGCCCGAGACAGTTTTAACCTTACTACACACTTTGCACTTTCCAGATTGGAACATACCTAAATTACCATCTACAGATCTTTTATTTTGAGCATTGAGTAACTCTCTTATGTTCTGATATCTTCCATAAGAGAACAATTTTCCTAGGGAACAAATTACCTATTTCACCATAAAAACAAACAGGCCACAAGTTATCCACCAACCTTTTAATATTAGGAGAAAAAATGGGAAAACTTAGTGACAAAAAGCAACTTATCTTCAGCCTGCGTTTCTCCTTGTGCTAAGTTAAACTGCTTATTACCAAAAAATCCCCTAGATGTTTTAACACCATTTTTTAATCTCCTCTCAGCCAATTCAACAGTGGCCTCAGAATAACCCCAATCATAGAGTCTTTCTTTAATCTGTAAAATTTCTTGCTCTAATAGATGGCTTTCAGAGGTATGCTCCAAAATATATTTGAATTCCCCAAAAGGCAAAGCTTCAAGTAAATGTGGAGGATGGGCACTACTGGCATAAAAAAAAGTTGTTAGGAGCAGTGTCCTTTCTTTGGGGTTTAAACTGGATCTACTTGTAAATATCTATGTATAACTCTACATCTAAATACCGTATCACACTTTTATTAATATTAAAAGTAAATTCTAAACCATAAAGGTTCCAGTTCAATGCCTCAACAAACTTAGCAAACTCACTAGTATCACCCTTACAAATAAAAATTAAACCGTCAATGGAACGCCGATACATGACTACTGATTTAACAAAAAAATCCAGAGTGTACATATATACATTCTCAAAGTAAGATAAATAGTATAGCATATGTGGGGGCAAAATTTGCCCCCATAGCTGTACCTTCCTTCTGCAAAAAAATTCCTTCTCAAAAGTAAAATAAGTGTGTTCGTGCAAATTCAAGCAATTGCATCAAAAAAGTAGTACGAAGTCCCTCTCCTAAACTTTTCCCCACAGCTTCTAAGCCCCATCATATCCTAATACTAGTATATAAAGCCTTGATGTCAACAGTTGCCCAGTAGAAATTCTCCTCCCATTCAGTTTCCTTCACAATATTACACAAACTATTTGTGTTCCTAATATGGAATGGAATTCTATCCAAATATTTTTTCAAAAGACTACCTAGCAGTATACCAACATGTTATAAGAAGGACCCACAACTAGAAAATGGGTCTTCCAGGGGGTTCCACAAAATTTTTGTGAATCTCGGGCAAAGCAAAGAAATAGGGGTCCTTGGGAAATGGTATATATAACTTTTTCACATCCTTAGAGGGCAAAAAAAAAAAAAAAAAATCTTTCTCCCCTTTCTAACAATCCCAACATTGCTTCATTAAAGTTTATCAAAAGATTTTGAGGCAATTTACAACATATTACACAATTCTAAAGCCATTCTCTGCCCATGAGGACCCAGTTACCCCCTTTATCTGCTAAAGAGAAAACATACTTGTCAGAAAAATTTTGCAGTTGTTTCAAAGTCAATTATTCATGTTTCCAAATTATGCACTTTTGGTAACTTCGTAAATTCAAAATATTCCTGTTCAAGTTTCTTGCATAATACATTTTCAAACATGACAAGTACCAAAGATGTTTAGGTGGATTAAATCTACTCAGACTAGGCAAATTAGGTAAAGGCAATTTGCCATACCCTGTCTAAAAATATTCATCAGTTACTGACACATCACCATCATAATCACTAGTATCACGAAATTCATGCTCATAAATGGATAAATCTAACAAAGAATCATCCAGAAAATTAGCATCAGAGATGTTACTAATTAGTGCTTGATACTTAAGAAACATTTTCAGATGCAGCATACGACAAAAGCGTTTGGCATCTGGCAAAATATCAGCAAGAGCTGGAAACCTAGTAGGTACAAATTTACTACTTTTAGTTAACACCTTTTTCATTAAAGGATTAACATTCAGGTCACTAAGATTAATAATGCTGAAATCATCACCAGCATCAGCGTTAATAGTAAATCTCAAAGAAGCTTCACAGCAAAGGATCATAGGTAGATACTAGGCTCTCGGCCCTAGGGCCAATACAAGCCTAGCCAAAAAGGTACCCTGGCTTTCTCCACCCAAGAAAATTATTTTCCTGTGCCCCTGTCAAGCAGAGCCACAGAGATGATCCCAGGGGTGAATTTCCCATTTCCCATACAATCAAAATTTTTTCTTGAAGAGTGCTAATTAGGAGTTTTGTTTGATATAGAAAGGTAGTTTGTTCCAAAGTATGGGAAGTCTCTGGGACAGGAATCTATCCCTCCAGCATGTTCTGTTTATTGTGGTGAAAAGGCTTAGGTCCCTAGAGCGTGCAGCTCAGAGGGATTTCTTTAAGTGGAAAATGTCCAACAGCTCTGGGTTTGACATAGGTTTGTATGTTAAGCAGAGATCGCCTCTGAGTAGGCAATATGCGACAGAGTAAAGATGAAGTTTTTTGAGACGATCTGAGTAGGGCATCTGTTTGAGGCCAGTAATCCTCTTTGTGAGATATTTCTGTGGCCTTTCCAGTTGTTGTAGATGTCTTGTGAGGTACATACCAAAAAGGGCATTGTACTCGATAACGGGTCTAATGAGTGATGAGTAGAGGGGAACAATGACCTCTTTTTTTCCTAGATGAGAAATCTTTTGTGATGAGGTGTGTCACGTAGAAGGATTTCCTGACTACTGTGGTGATGTGATTATCAAAGAAGAGACTACCTGTGTCCCAAGGTCTCTTATCACACTTTCAGTGTTAAGTAGACTACCACCTATGTGGTAGCTCATGGGTACAGAGTTTTTATCAAAGGGGATGACAATGCACTTTTTGGCATTGAGCTTGAGGCCATGGCTTTGACACCAAGCATCTGTCTCAGTGAGGCCCTTTTGTAGGATGTTCACATCGTTCAGAGTTTCAATTATGGCTCCTAGTTTTCAGTCGTCTGTGAACTTCATTAGCCAAAGACCTTCTGTGTTAGCCTGTACTTCAGAAAAGTAGATACCAAACAGGAGAGGAACCAAGACTGAACCCTGTGGTACTCCACTTGTCACTGGTCTGAAGCCGGATTTGGAGTCTGCTGCTTTCACAGTGTGGGTTCTGTCAGTGAGCCAGTTGGCAACCTATCTTGCGACATAGGAATTTATACCTAGTTTAGTGAGTTTATCTATAAATTCCAGACTGGGGGAGGGTGTCTAAAGCCTTGGCGAGATGTAGATAGGCTGTGTGAACCACCTTACCCTCGTCTACGGCTTTGGTGACTGCTTCAAAGAAGTCAGTCAGATTAAAGAGACATGAGCTGCCTTTTACAAAACCGAACTGGGTGGGGTCTAGAGTTTGGAGATTACCAATGTCTTTGTTTATAAGTTCCATGATGATACTTTCCATGGCCTTGTAGACCAGGCTCGTTGGGCTAATGGGGCGGTAGTTCACAGGGTCCATCATGGATCCCCCTTTGTGGAATGGGATACCCATTGCTGTGCACCACTCAGTGGGCACAAGGCCTGAGGTGAGGCTATGACTGAATATGGTGCTTAGGTGGGGTGCCAGTTCATTCTGTAGTTCATGTAGAACTCACTCTGGGATGTTGTCAGGTCCCATGGATGCGGTCTTCTTGGCTTTGGAGAGTGCGTTTTTTTTACCTGTGCAGCCATGATTACAGGAACTTTGCATTCTTCCGGTATGGAGATGGGCCCTTTAGGGGGTGTGGGGGGTAAAGTTAGCACTGAACCTATCTGCCAGGATGTTGGCAATATCAGTTGGTTCTGTATAATTTAGTGCCATTGCGCTGTAACTCAGAGCAGATCAGATCAGAGTGTTGCCATTGAGATTCTGGACATAGCTATAGAATGCTTTGTGGCTGTCTTTAGAATCAGTGGCGATTTTGTTTTCATAACTAGGTTTGTAGGCTTTTATGAGGGATCTCAGCTTCTTATGGAGGTTGACCAGAGAGTTCTTCCAGTCATGAGATTTTACTCTTTTTTGCAACAGTTTCTTTCTTCTGTTGTAGAGTATGTTTACGGCAGGGTACCACCAGATTGGCTTCCTTTTTTTGGAGGATAGCATCTTGGTTCTGTTAGGGATAGCACGACCCATGCACTCGTGTAAGTGCTTATAAAGTGCATTTATCTAGGATTCAGCAGTCATACCTCTATTGTCTGTCTGCATGGGTGTCGTGAAGTTTGCCACTTCTGTCTTAAGAAGCGTGAAGTTGGCTTTGGAAAAAATTTTACGGTAGTTTCCCTAATTGAGGGTGGGGGTGGGATGTGGATGTCTAGGCTGATTAGCTTGTGGTCGGATCTGACTAACGAGGAATTGACCTCTGGTGTGTAACACCGGTTGCCCATTTTGGTAAGGATATTGCTGCCCCTGGTGGTGGTGGTGGGGATAAGTTGATCCAAGGCGTTGGAATTTATAAATTCCAGAAAACATTGAGCAAAAGAGTTGGTACATGAGTAGTTTTCCCAGTTAATGGCGGGGTAGTTGAAATTGCCCATTATTAGGGTGTTGGGTTGTACCCTAATATTTTCCAGTGTATCAAGAAATGGGGAGTGGGAATCCTGGAGCATGGTGGGGGATCTGTAGTAAGTTACAATTTGGATTGCGGTCTTGCCCAGAGTTAGTTGCACTTGGATAATCTCAGATGCATTATGCTGAGGAACTTGCCTGGAGGTGTGGATATACTTAATGAATATGGACACGCCTCCACCTTTAGTGTTTCGGTCCAGGTTAAGTGGCCGAAAGGTGTGGTATGAATTATAGCCTGGTAATGCAGGGGTGCTCTCTGGAGCCTTGAACCAGGTCTCTGTCACTGCACAGATGTCGATACTCACCATTTTAAGGAGTGCCTCGAGTGAATGCATTTTGAGGTTTAGACTTCTAGCATTTAGTAGCATTACCCTCAGAAGGACATCTATAAAAAGATTTAGTACCATCTGTTCTGACCCTTTGTTTTACCACCACATCTTCTGTTAGACAGAAAATTCCCTTTTGGCTGTTGTTCCTTTTCCATGCATTTCTCCGGCTCTTCAACTAAGTCCAAAATTTTGAATGAAAGACTCTTCTTACTTGCTTGCCTCACAGCAAGAGGTTCTCTGGTTCGATCCTCAGCTGGGGTGCCTTCTGTTCGGAGTCTGCATGTCCTCCCTGTGGTCGCGTGGGTTCCCTCCAGGTGCTCCGGTTTCCTCCCACATCCCAAAGACATGCTGTAGGTGGATTGGACACACTAAATTGGCCCTAGGTGCGTGTGTGTGCCTAATGTGGAAGGTTGGGCATTGGGCTGGCAACTCGACACTGTAAAAACTCCACTGCCAATCATAAGCGGACAGGTGATGCGTTTTGGCGACCCCTAACCGGGAAAAGCCAAAAGAAGAAGAAGACGACTCTTCTTACTTGCTACCAGTTTTACAGAAGACACAGATGAATCCTGTATACTGCATGATCTCATTTCTGCATTTTTAGATTGGAACCTACCATTTCTAGATTTCCTTTGCCAAGAAAAGATTCAATTTTTCTTGTAATCGTTCACATCACGACTTAATTTCCACGTCTTCTGCTCAACCACCTCACTTTCCACCTTCGCCAGTTCACTTTTAATCTCCTTCATTTTAGAGGAAAAAGTACTGGAAGATGTATCCTTAAGTAAAGCTTCCTGCAGTGCGGAGATCTGTTGTTGGATCATACCACGTGCTTTCATGTTGCGTTTTATGAGCACCTTCAACCAGCCTAAGTTACACTGTAGAGAAATGGCTTTCCACTCCTCTAAAAATTCAGTTTCATCATCCCCAAAGTCAAAGGCTGACAATTTATCAATTCTTAATCCCCTTGGGGTAACAGAAAGACTCACATATTTTTCCAGAAGACGTGAGTCATAATACAAAGTCACTTCTTTAATCATCATTCTCTTAAGCTCGTCATACCTTTTATCATAGGCATCATGCACCATAGATGACCATGGATCAAAATTGGCCAACTTTTCCTCCCTTTCTCTCAGTAAGTTGGCCAAAAGAGAAACAGACAAATGTAGGTTCTGTCAAAAAAAAATTAGAAACAGTTGCACACCTTGTTGCTGGTTGTGATACCCTCATGGCAAAGGGCCTGTACACTGAACGGTACAAACACAAAGCAAGACTGCTGCTCTGGGGATTATGCAAACAATTCAATACAGAAGTAGCTGAGAAGCACAGGAAACATGAACCACAAAGTACTGCAGACAATAATGAGGTGCACATCACATGGGATAATCAATTACCATCAATTCAAAAAACAGATGTAAGAAAACCAGATATAGTAGTCCATGAAAAAAAGAAAAGTACCACTGATCATTGAAATTGCTACACCCAGTGATTACAGTGTCTCATGTACAGAGAGACACAAAGTCATAAAATATCAAGATATGCAGACATAAATGACGGAGGGCAGTGTGGAAGAGACACACCCAGACAGTTCCAATAGTAGTAGAAGCAATAGGTAAAAAAAAACAAAATCTTGAGTCGTACTTAGATATGCTACCAATGCATATAAATCCATATGAACTGTAGGAGTCAATTCTGGGCATATTACGAGTGCTGCAAAGAGCACGTTTGGCTAACATCAAAGACTGAAACAATACTAATTTCATGAACTTTAATTATACACTGATTAGGAAAGTTGGTCGATTCTTGGCATGGTATTAGAAACCAAAAAAGATTTGGAGAAATTAAACTGGGAGAAAACCTGAGATTTTGTGCTGTACCAGAGAAACCATATTAATTTTATGGAAGTACAAATATCTAGACTACCACTTCCACAACAGGATTTATTAGCTGAAAGGGTACACCATGTGTATGCGCAAAACTTAGCCAAGACCTATATTAGTAAAGATGCAATCATACCAGCAGAAAGATGCAATACTGACAAAACTGTGGCCGAGACAGAAAGGATAAGTATTAAAAGCTGAAGGCATCAGACAAGTTGCAGAAAATTATAATTCACTGCACACCAAGCAGAAGAGAAACAGGTTCATCCCAACAACAATGAAATCTTGAAAGGCAGATGTGAGATTCAAGCTGCTGTAGCCAACTGTCTTCTGAATACGTTTTGCTGATGGATTAAATATATTGTTGATACAGAAGAGGCAAAGGTTGAAATAAAAAAAATATGTTCACCCAACAGTGAGCTAGCACGCAGAAGGAGACTCTACTAGTTATTACTGTGACAACAGAGCCCACACAGGGTATTTGCAGTCAAACCTGTTCCACTGTTTCAAAGAAAAATGAATGAGAGAGAGAGAAAGTGGAGGAGCTGACTAGAAGACTCAGACTCAGAAGTACCTTGGATGTGAACCAGACACTAGTGCTAGCAGATGAAGATTGATCAGGAAGGAGACCAGCAACAGAGAAATTTGTAAATAAATGAGAGACTATAAAACATCAATCTGGATGGATATAGAAAAGATGTGAGACAGGATTATGTAAGAAAACAGAGCTGAGAAAGACTGGAATTTTGCTGACTTTCTTAAACATCTGGGTGAAGTGTAAAACATTTGTCAATGTTATGAAGGACACTGAAGAGAATGATGAATTAATTGCAAGTAAAACAGTTTTTGTTCTTATTAATATTTGTATAAAAAAATAATGTAAAGTGCACTTAGTTTTTAAAGTTGTTCTGTATAATGTATAGTCAGAGGTAATTTAAATGTGATGTGCATGGAGTCTCACCATGCACATGTTGCATATGTTAGAGATGTTAAACCAAGCAATTACTTTTTAGTTGTAAGATGAGCATGAACACAGTTAAGTTAAGAAGGGCTGGTCTGAAGCAAGTTAAATTAATAGAATCTTGCGATCTTGGGGTGCTGGGGTGGGTGGTTTGTAAAAGTGTACTGATACATGCAGAATTAAGATAGTAGTTTCCCTGATTTACCAGGGTGGATGTCTAGATTAACATCTTCAGTTTAAGCTGTAGACATGGTTTTTAAAAAAACAGGCTTGAATAACAAGAGAAAATGTTGAAGGGCATAGAAAATGGCATATTCATTTTATCTGCAACATTAACTTTTTTTCATTAGCAAATGCTGTTAGTGGGAGATAATTAAGTCTGCAACTGCAGTCAGTTGGCCAGGGAAAGTCTACACACTGTGTTTTCAGTGAAACTTACAAAGATTCTTTTATGCATCTGCAAAGTTGTTAGCCTTATTTTTTTTTTCTTCTTCTGCTCAGTGCTGACTGCTTTTACTTGCAGATGAGCTGTCTGCAGCTGCAAGCAATTAATCTTGATATTTCTAAGCACTTTTTACTGACAGGCATGTAACACTTGGAGGCATAGTGATAAGCAGCTCAGTGAAAAATAAAGTTTGAAACTGTGGAGAAGTGTAGTAGTAGAAGCAGCCTCCACATCAGCCTTAATACTTGAATGCATTTTATAGAAAAGTGCACCATTAATTTACTTATTTAAAGGTAGCCCGTGGAGTTTTTTCTTAAGAAAAAAATAAATGTTTATTAAAAGTATGCAAGCTGTTTTTCACATCTGGGAGGGGAACAGAGATAAAAGAATAAACAGTAATCAGTGTAAGTGGGAACAGAGACTACAAAATGGATAACTATTTTTTTTTATTGGGTAGTGCCTGTTGGTACAGCTGTTGATGTGAGGCAATTGCTTCTTGCTGAAAATGTATAGAGTTTTGTATGTTTGTTCTAAGTTAAAAGGAGGTGTGGTGGGGTCTGAAAATGTATTTAGCTCAGTGTTTTCACTGAAGTAAAAACTCCTGAAAAATGTGACGGGTTCAAATGGAGATGTAAAGAAGCAACTGCTTAAAAGACTGGGCTGCCAAAAAGTGTGTGCATGCAAGCCAAAATTGAAAATTCACATTCAAATTAATTGACATGCACAATAGGTGGATGTAATAGTCTTTTATCATCATGGGTACCCTTGTTCATATTATTATGGAATTTAACTTGCCTTACGGATACATACAAAAAAGAAGAGATATTGAATTATATTAAGAAATGCAGGATACAAATAGCAATGTTGCACAAGACACATCTGGAAAGAAATGGGCATGTGAATTTGACAATGAAAGGATTTCAGGATGGACATTCAGTAGAATATCAGGAACAAGAGAAAGGGGGTTAATAACACTGATTGCTAGTGGGTCTCCAATAGTGACAGAAGAGAAAAAAGCAATTAGAGGTTGGCAAAGTGGTTAAGGTGTTTACCTCACAGACACAAGGTACAGGGTTTGTCTTACCTTTGGGATGGGAAATTTGGCTAGGTGTAAAATGGCCACCATGGGAAGATAAACTAGTACTAACCTATGAACCTATAATAATAATGGGTTTGTGGTACTAAAGGGCTACAGGCAAGGATGAGAATCACACTAGTATGTACTTATATTCCACCAAAAACTACTACTATGAAGCTTAAAAGGTTTGGGAGAAATAATCAGCTTTCAGCAGGGAATACTATACATGGGTGGGTACTAAGACTTGTTTTGTAATGCTGAAGATGCAACAGGGGACTTTGAAAGGAAAACACAACAAAATAGAGTATATTTCAGCAATAGGAAATGAGTCAGAATTTACAGATTCTCCAAGGTAAAACAACAGGGCAAGACTTGAAAGAATTGATATTCCTCAGAAGCATGAGCATTTAACTGAAAGCTCTGGTGCATATTTAATAAATATTTAAGGTACTGCACCAAGGAAAACTAAGGCAGAGATATGGGGTAATAAAGTAAAAATTAGACACTGGCACATTTCTACTTACTAGTTAAAAAGAGAAGCATTTAAGGAGTATTTAGTGGGGATTATTTAAGATTTATTACGGAAGACAAATTTCTTCAGACGTGACAAAATGAAAATGGAATTTAAAAATGGAGTACAAATAAAAGAGAAAGATATGGAAAGAAATAAAGGAAAGTATTTAGAGGGGCAGGCATTAGAATACTGCAGAATAAGTGGAATCTGAAAGAACAGGAAGAGAAACAACCACAGAAAGCGACAATATCTGCATAACATGTAGGAGTTAAGAAAGGTTAAGAACTATTTTTGATAACTGTACAGCACAAAAACTTTTAGCACAATCACTTAGGCATCAGAAAGCAGAAAACTTCACCAAACTTGCGGAGCGTATGAGAAGAAAAATAACCAGAGATCTATAGATGTTTTACATATATTGCAGAAAATTTATGAAAACCTATATAAAGCAGACAATTGTGGAAACCAAGAAAAGGCACAAATGGAAATATTGGAAATACTTATGAAAGATTCAATTACGGTAAGGACAGAGGAAGAGGAATATCAACAGTTAATAGCAAAGACAGGAAGTGAAGACATAAAAATGGTGATGTAGAATCCATCAGCATGGAAGTCTGCAGGAGCAGACTTGGTATTCCTCTGGAATTTAGAGAAGGAAATAAGTGAGAAAGACCTGGAAAGTCTTTTTTAACATTATTCAAAGAATTGTGGGGGGAGGGGGTGCATCATTGGGGACAAAAGTTGTATTAGCTAAAGAGGGTAAAGTCCCTTTAGACCCAGCTTCATACAGACTTGCTTCAATTTTAAACCATGACTATAAAGTGTTTTTCTCTATACCAGCTAAGAGAATGCCAAAGGTTTTGCCAAAATTGATGGATATGGATTAATGTGGTTTTGTGGAGAGGTGGCAAACATTTGACATTAATAGAACAGTGATAATCTAGATGGAAGCACAATGTAAGAAAATATCTCTATTGCTAGTGTTTTTTTTTTTTTTTGATGCAGTAAAACCATTTCTTAGAATCAGTTGTGATGTTATAGATAAGGCAATGGAAGCATTTTACATTCCCTGACAAAGTAACTAAGTTAGCTCAAAACACTGAACAAACCCGTAAATACACACAAAAAGCAGTTCCAGGAAAAAAGACCGCTACACTTGTTAATGTGTTAAGCACTTTTCATTTACTCAATAGGTCTGATGAAGTTAATTATTGAATAAATGAAAATGAAAAGCGTTAACACATTAACAAGTGCAGCGGTCGTTTTTCCTGGAACTGCTTTTTGTGTGTATTTAAATGTAATAAAGTTACTACTTAGCAGAATATACGAAGGGTCAAAAAGCAAGAATTTTGGTTAAGAGGGTTTCTCTCTGGCAAGCTAAATTTGACCAAAGGATCCAGGCATGGATATCTTCTTTGCCCTATGCTACTTGCTTTACATTTCGAGCTACTGGCAAATAAAATAAGTGACTCATCAATTCAAGGTTATAACTAATATGATAAACAAGGAAAGTTATCTTTATTTGCAATTATTTTGCATTTGATAACAAGGAAAGGACATTTAGGTATTGTGGAATACTTGAGGCAGTTTCAAGTCTTTTCAGGATATGAAATTAAGGAAGATAAAGCAAAGAATGTAATGTACCCACACAGGAATTTGATCAGCAATATCCAAGATGAAGTATTGGATGTATAGATTGAAAATGATTCTGTTACGATAGCTAAAGTTGGGTGTGACAACACTAAACATAAGATAATATAAAAATAGGACATGACAGGTCTTGATTATGGATGCACATAGCAAGATACAATCAGTAAAATTACATTTAGTCCTTTTCGTTTTTCATACAGGACAGACACATTTCTATCTGCTGACAATAAGTTGAATTAATTTATTTAGCAGCAGAATAAGCCAATATTTAAGTTGGATAAGTTGATACACCCCACAGAACAAGGTGGTTTAGTATTACCTGATTTGAACTGATATTTTAGTGCTAAGGTTATAAATCAAAGTGGAAAAGGATAATGATAAAATAGGGAGAATGTTGGAGAAATAAGGATATAGTAGAATTTTGGATGCAGATCCTTAAGATTGGCACCTGCAACAAACACAACGTATTATATTCATAAATTTACAAAACATATTCTAAAAAAATAAGCCATCACGGGTATGAAAAAAGAGATTCTGCCAAGAGTGATAACTATAAGTGGGGGCATAGAAAATAGGTAAGAAGGGGCTGGAGTTTACTAGCATAAACTGACAAAGGAGACAAGGCACTGGGAGCAAACAGAGAGGGAAAGGTAATACAGTGGGATGAAGCTAAGCAGAAGTTCAGACTGCATGTTAGAGACTGCCTTCCCTACCAGTGACTGACAGAGTATTGACAAAGAGAAAGGGATAGGGGAGTGCCAGGTAAAAAGCCTAGTTCTGGTAAAAAGTTTTTAGTTGAGTCTAAAAGAGAAGCTGTTGTTAAAAAGGGATAATTAGTAAGGAATATGCACTATTGCACAATAACTCTCACAGTCAATCAGAGGAGGTTACAAAAGATTGAAGGGAGAGAGAAAGAGAGACAGAGTAGAAAAGCAATTTACAAAGGAACAATCGGAGGACATCTGTATGGTTCCTATATATGCAACAAAGTCCAGAAGGTTAATGATGTTTTCTTGGAAGTGTTTGTACAGGTATTTTATACCCCAAGCAGCATACTTCTCAAAATGTCCAGATTTTTGCCTTATATTTTTGGTCTGATCCTCATAAAATTTATGGTTTTCTCACAAATCATTAAAAACTGAGGTCACTAAATAACAGACCTTTGAGTTTCACACCTCATATCCTTCATAAAATACAAGCTAATAAAAAACTGATTTATTCTAACAATTTTCTAAGTTTATAAGAGCAATGTTTAAAATTTGTAAAGCAACAACCAAACTAAAGTGTGAAGTAGCGTTATATAGACGTGAAAGCGCTTACTCTATACTGCAGTGATTAAACGTATTTTTACATTTTTGCTGTGGCAAGCCTCATCTGTTCTTGATACAATGTTTAAAATTTGCCCCTATTTTTGAACCTTTGTCTCCACATTATTTTTGGCTTTGTCTGCATTTCTTACTTTAAGAGGTTGAGAGGTATGCCAAGCAGACTTCATAAATGATTTTCTCTCAGTTAAATAGCAAATGCTGGAGTGTGATGAAAAAGAAAGGGGTTGGGGGTGGTTATCTTGGAATATGTTTTTTTGGGAAAGTAACAACTTTTAAATGTTCCCCGCAGAGTACTCTGTTAGAAATGTTGGGGGAGCAAATAGCTGTAACTAAGGGAATGATTATTTTGAGATGAAACACAGGATCTGAATTTCGCATGCATACCTTTAAGGTCTTCAGTTTAATGCTACTGACTACCAAAAAAATCAATCAGAAAATGGAAATCAAAATCTAAACCAAATGTCAGTGAAGTACTGAATAATGTAAAGGTGATCAAAGAAAAACAGGTTGGATCTTTCAAAAAGGAAGGGGAAAATTACAAAGAAATAATCGGCATTGTGGGAACAATATGCAAAGAATAATGTTCAGGAGGAAGAGGAGTGGGGTTTGAGGGAAAGCAAGAATTGAGCGATTTATGTAATATTTGAGCAAAAAATTGTTAAAATGACACAAAAATACATAATATGTAATGCATGAGTATGACAAATGTTAATATTGTTTTCTTTTCAATTTATGTAAATATGCATACGACTTGTGCTAATTTAATAAAGGCATTAAAAAATACCAGTCAAACCTTGGTGTGGCAGCCGAGAGTGACTGATTCCTGTTCCCTGTGTGTGGTTTGGCACTGAATCTGTTGGCCAGTATACTGGCAATATCTGTTGGCTCAGTACAGAAGGTGCCATTGTGCAGTAGCTCAGAGCAAATCTGGGTATTGCCGTGGAGATTCTTTACATAACTACAGAAGGCTTTGTGATTGTCTTTACTATCTGCTGCAATTCCATTTTCACAGTTAGCTTTAGAGGATTTGATGAGAGGATCTCAACTTTTTGTTCAGGCTGATAAGGGAGTTTTTCAAAGCTTGGGACTGCACCTTATTTCGCATCAGTTTCCTCCTTCTGTTGTAGAGTTGGTTTATGACAGGGGACCACCAGATTGGCTTCTTGTCTTGGTTCTATTGGGTATGACGAGATTCATGCATTTGTGTACGTGTTCGTACAGTGCATTGGTGTATGATTCTGCGGTCATACAACTATTCTACATTTGCATGGGTGCTGCACAGTTAGCCACCTCTGTTTTTAGGAGCCCAAAGTTAGCTTTGGAGAAGTTTTTTCATGGTGGTTACCTTTGCAGGGGGAGTGGGAGGGATGTGGATTTCCAAGGTGATTAGTCTGGGGTCGGATCTAACCAGGGAGGAGCTGACTATTGGTGTAGTACAATGGTCGCCCATGTTAGTAATGACCAAGTCAAGGATGTTGCTACCTCTAGTAGGGGTAAGAACAAGCTGGTCCAGGGCATTGGAATTAATGAACTCCAGGAAACACTGGGCAAGTGTATTGGTACATGAGTAGTTTTCCCAGTTAATGGAGGGTAGTTGAAGTCCTAATAAAATTAAAGGTCCTGACTCCAGAACTTAATAGCCTTCTTGGGAAAAGATACATTGGCTGTGGACAGTGGTCACTCCATGCATGCCAAGTATCTCAATTTGGCCAAACATTTTGATAGTATGCTGATATTATTAAAAAAATTGTTCAAACTTAATATAACCTCCCACTTTGCCCGCTGGATTGTAAACTGGCTATCCAACAGATGCCAGGATATCAAAATGTTAGTACCCTCTCTAAATGTAATACTATAACCTGAAGTGGGTACAAAGAGGGATAAAGTACTGGGCCCATTCCTGTTTTGAATTTACATACATCATGGGACTCAACAGAAACATTGGGAACCTCGAATCACTGTACCCTACCCAGTTCAGCTTTGTTGAGGGCAGATCATGCCTCCTAAACCTGGTGGACTTCTTTGAGACAATTACCAAGGCTATACACGAGGGAAAGGTGGTACACACAGCCTACCTAGACCTTGCAAAGGCCTTTAACACCATTCCCCATTCTGGTATTATAAACAAGCTTACCAGCCTAAACATAAACCCCTATGTCACAAGATGAGTTGCCAACTGGCTCATGGACAGAACCCACATGGTGAGTTGCCGAAGCTAGGTCAGACTCTAAACTGGTTACAAGTGGCATTCCCCAGGGCTCAGTCCTAGGACCCCTCCTGTTTGGCATATACTTCTCAGAGGTACAGGCAGGCACAGGAGGACTATGGCTGACCAAGTTCGCAGATGACTGCAAACTAGGGGCTAAAATGGACTCTCCGGCTGACACAGACATCCTCTAAAAGGGTCTCACTGAGAAGGATACCAGGTGTCAATATCACTGCCTCAAGTTAAATGCCAAAAAGTGCATAGTCATCCCCTTTGGAAAACACAAAGTACCCACAAACTACCACATAGGTGGTAGTCCCCTAAATACGGAAGACGTAATAAGGGATCTGGGGACCCAAGCAGATAGTAATCGTTCCTTTGATAATCACATTGCCAAAGTGGTTAAAAAATCCTTCTATGTGGCCCACCTAATTACAAAAGGGTTCACACATCTAGATCAAAAGAGGTCATTGTGCCCCTCTACTCATCACTCATCAGACCCATCATACAGTACAATGCCCCATTTGGGATGTACCTTACAAGACACATGCAACAGCTGGAAAGACCACAGAAGTACCTCACCAAGAGGATCACTGACCTCAAACAGATGTCCTATGCAGCTCGACTGAAGAAACTCCAGCTGTACTCTGTTGCATACCGCCTGCTCAGTGGTGATCTCTGCCTGACATACAAGGCAATGTCCAACCCAGAAATGACATGCTCCAACTAAAGAAAACCACATCCCCTCGAGCCTCACGCTCTAGGGATCTAAACCTCACCACAACAATAAATAGGACAGGCTGGAGAGATAGATTCCTACCCCAGAGACTTCCCATGCTTTGGAGCAAGATTCCAATCTACAATAGGCAGAACTCCTCACTAACACTCTTCAAGAGAAACCTTGACAAGTGGATGGGTAACAGAAAGTTTACCCCGGGGATCACTTCAGTGGCTATGCTGGACAGAGGCACAGGGAACTAATCTAAGGGGGCGGCGAAAGCTAACACATTCTGGCTAGGCTTATGCCTTCAGGCAGATAGCCTAGTACCTATCTATGAACCTATATCTTGAAAACTTGTCAACATATCAGATTTTAAAACTACTGTATTTTCTTTGAGCATTAGTACAGTAGAAATATAATAATTAGTACTTGTGCATCTTTCAATCTGCATTGAATGTTTCATGCTTTGAAGCAAAGGTTAAAACTTACACTGGTGAATGCAGCTAATATATTTGTACTTAGAGAATCATTACAATATAACTTATTTGCATACAGAATCATTTAAAAAATAATTAAAATGTATTGAAATTTTTTTTTATCAGTTTTAGTAGTTAAATAAGAACTAAAAGATACTGCAGATGTGACTTGGATTCATGTGAGTGTTGCTAACGTTTTTGTGTCAGTTGTGACAGAAAATAAATAATTTTGGCACCCTAAACAAGTATACTAGCTTAAATAAGCCATATAAAACTGCAAGCACTTTTGTGATGCTTTTGGAGCACTAAAAATTCCATAATGATGTTCTGTTTGCCTCTTCTTGTCTAAAAGTGAAAGCTGACCTTTCAACTTGCCTTCTAAATTGGAAGTGACACATTAGAATGTTAAAACGCAAATTACAGGGTTTTCTGACTGCGAAAACTGTTAATACAGCTCAAAAAGTACAGTTTTGTACCTACCATAAATGTAGATGTTCGAAGATCCACATTGCTGCAGTCCTTACATATGGGTAGTCCGCTGTCCTCGGTCGGCCCGAATACCAAAGTATAAGGCTGACGTCGGTCAAGGCGCTTAAAACTGACATCATGACGTCAGGGTACAAAAGCGCATGACCGACGTAATTTCCTCAGTTTTTTCTTGCCCCAGATGTCAGAAGGCCCTAACAAGACAGGCCAAAGCCAAAAACCAGCAAAACCCAACCAACCACCCGTGCACTAACCATATTTACAATATGTACAACACAAACCACACCACCACCTTCAACAACAGAGGGAAGGAGGGAGGTAATTGGACTGCAGCAATGTGGATCTTCGAACATCTACATTTATGGTAGGTACAAAACTGTACTATGTTCTTCATCTCACATTGCTGCAGTCCTTACATATGGGTAGAATCCCAAAGCAGAGGTAAGGGAGGATGGCAAAACTATAAAGCATTAGGAGCTGCCAACATGCCTTGTAAAATTGCAGTTGCAAATCCAGCCCTAGATTTAGAGTAAAGTGGAAGGTGGTAATGCTTAGAGAAAGTATGCACTGAACTCCAAGTAGCTGCTTCCAAAATATCTTTAGTAGCCACCCCTTAAAAAGCTGTCAAGTGGCAGTAGCCCTAGTGGAATGAGGCCTAATCCCAGCTGGAACCTCCTTACCATGATGGGAATAACAGAAAGCAATACAAAACCAATCCACTTAGAAATAGTTTGTTTTGAAACAGGTTTGCCCTGAGAACCCAAAGCAAAAGAAACAAACAACTGCTGAGACTGTCTGAACCCTTTAGTTCTGCTCAAATAATATCGCAACTGTCTGTGAATATCCAAAGTGTGCAAAATCTTTTCCCCTTTATTTTGGGGGTTTGCATAAAAAGTAGGCAAATGAATAGTTTGGTTTAAAGCCACACTAGAAACCACTTTAGGTATAAAAGAAGGGTTAGTACGCAAAGACACCCTATCCTTGTGGAAAATTAAGAAAGGCTCAACTGCCATAAGGGCCTGTAATTCAGAAACCCTTCTCGCAGAGGTAATGGCCAACAAAAAAGCAGTCTTCCAAGATAAATATTTCAACTCTGCCGATGCTGCAGGCTCAAAAGGTTGTAGAGTGAGTTTCTCCAACACAAAATTGAGATCCCAAGCAGGAGTAGGAGCTCTACGTGGGGGTCTTATATTCTTTGCCCCTCTAAGGAATTGCTTAAACAAAGGCTGAGAAAATAATGGTGGGTCACAGTCATAGTGAGCAGAGATTGCTGCAGCATGAACCTTTATAGAGGAGAAGGACAAACCTTTGTCCAATAACTCAGTAAGGTATTGAAGCGCCACACTTAAATTAGGTTTAGAAACATCAAAGTCCTTTGCTGTACTCCAAAATAAAAATCTCCTCCATTTATCTCGTAAACTTTCCTTGTACTAGGCCTTCTGGCCTCCAAAATAACATTCAAAACTTGTTGTGGAAGCTGAGACCCTCCAGGGTTTAAACCAGAATATGCCAGGCTGTCAGATGTAGAGAATGAAGTTTGACATTGAGTAAATGACCGTTCTCCTGAGACAGCAGGTGAGGAATCAAAGGCAAAGGCCATGGAGGCTCCTGTACCAGACTTCTCAGTAATGGGTACCAATGCTGTCGAGGCCAATCTGGAGCTATTAAAATCATGTTTGGCTTGTCCTGTCTGACCTTCAGCAGTACCTTTTGGAGGAGAGGCAGAGGTGGAAAGGCATACACGTGAAGATTGCTCCAATTGAATGAGAGAGCATCCACTTTCCAAGCTGAGGGATGAAACCTTGTTGTGCAAAACTTTGGCAGCTGGTAATTTAGTGGAGAAGCGAACAGATCTATGTCTGGAGTTCCCCATAACACTGTCAACCTCTGGAATACATGAGGATCCAATTTCCACCGTGGGGATCCATAATTTGTCTGCTCAACACATCTGCTAAGGAGTTCTGTGCTCCTGGCAGAAACCATGCCTGAAGATTTAGCTGTAAACTGAGAGCAGTCTCCCACAAAATCATTGCTTGTCTGCATAGAGGATAAGAATGCGTTCCCCCTTGCTTGTTGATGTACCACATGACAGTTGTGTTGTCTGTTTGAATCAACACCTGCCCTGGAAGAAGTAAATCCTTGAAAGCTATCAATGCAAATTGGACTGCTAACATCTCCTTCAAGTTGATATGTAGATGCTGAAGTCTGGCAGGCCACGTGTCTTGTATCCATTTTCCATTTAGATGGGCTCCCCAAGCTTTGTCTGAGGCATCTGTCGTTAAAATCTGACTCGCCTCTGGCCGGGTCACAGAGAGTCCCTTGTTTAGGTGACATTCCTGAGCCCACCACAAAAATTCCTTTTGAATGCAAGGTATTATTTGAATGACAGTGTCCAAATCTTGGCAGTGCTGTGTCCATACATTCTTGAGATACCATTGTAGCTTCCTCATATGCAGTTTGGCATTGGGAAGTACCAGAATACAAGATGCCATGAACCCCAAGGCTTGAAGGACTGTCCTTGCAGTCAGCCTGGACTGATGTGACAACTGGTGGAAGTAAAGTGAAAGATTCTTTTGTTTGTCCGGGGTCAAAAAGGCCATCTGGGATGCTGTATTCAGTCTCACACCCAGAAAGCACATGTCCTGAGAGGGTACTAGACTGGACTTTATTTCGTTCACAGAATACCCCAGGCATCTTAACACTGCCATCACATACTGTAAATGATGAAGAAGTTCGTCCTTTTCTTGGGCCAGTATCAGGCAATCGTCCAAATAAGGATAGATCTGTATTCCTCTCAGCCTGAAGAAAGCTACCACTGGAGCCAGAACCTTCGTGAACACTCTGGGCGCAGTAGATAAGCCAAAGGGCAATGCAGAGAACTGATAATGTGAAGTCCCAGCCCGAAAACGCAGATACTTCCTGCAACTGGGCCTGATAGGTACATGAAGATAAGCCTCTTTGAGATCCAGAGTCACCATCCAGTGATCTTTGCCCAGCAGAGGTAAAAGCTGTTGTAACGTTAACATTTTGAACTTGGGAATGTCCAGATATGTGTTGAGGATGGATAAATCCAAAATTGGTCTCCACGTGTTTCCTTTCTTTGGTACTAGAAACAGGCGAGAATAAAATCCTAGGCCCACTTCTGGCAGAGGAACCATTTGTATGGCCCCTATTTGAAGTAGTAAAGAAATTTGCTTGCGAGCCTCTAGTCTTTGCTGAGGAGGAACGTCCGGCATGCCTTTGAAAGGAGGCAAGGTATGGAAATAAAACTTGTAACCCTGGTGTATGATATCCAATACCCATTTGTCTTGGGTAACCAACATCCAATTTTCCTTGAAGAGTGCTAACCTTCCTCCCAAAGGTGCTGCCAGGCAAGAAGGATCTGGCAGCTGAAAAAGTAGGTCATTGGGCCTGTTTACGAAAGGACTGGCCCCTGCCCTCACTCGAAGATTGTGCAGGTGAACTCCCTGTTCTAGGCCTGAAAGAACTCTGAGCTCTGCCCCTACCACGTCTAGATCGACCCCTCGACTGAGAATCATAAGAAGGATACGTCCACCCCTTAGCAGGCCAATTCCTACTAAACTTCGGAGGCTGAACTTGCAAAAAATCCTTAACAGCCTGCATAGACTTAGCCTTGTCTTCCATTTTCTTCAAGACTGATTCCACAGGTGAACCAAACAACACATCAGACTGCAAAGGAGCATCCAAAATCCTTGTCTTAACATGGTCAGATAAATTCTGATCCTTTAACCAGGCGTGCCTGCGAAGAACTGAGCCAGTGGCAGCCACCCTAGACGAGGCCTGCACAGCATCAAAACCACACTGTAATGAATGCTTACCCACTTGTTCAGAGACATGCACCAAATCTTGCAACTCTTTACACTCAATGCCTTCCGCCAGAGCATCCACCTTAGACTTCAATTGAGAAAGAAGGAAGTTTTGATATTTCAACATATGAAACTGGCAATTCAAAGCCCTCATAGCTAAGGTAGAGGATGTATAGACCTTCTTTCCCCATCTATCCAAAGTTCTGGCTTCTTTATCTAGAGGAACCGGATTTTTTACAACAGAGGCCTTGACACCCTTAGGTCCCTGACTAATAGTTTCTGGGTCCACCCTAGGACTCTTATAAAGATATTTATGAGCCTCAGGCACCCTGTAATACCTATCCGGTTTAACAGGAGCAGGAGGCAGAGAATCAGGATTAAGTGAAGCCTCTGCAAACACATCTTCCACAACATCCAGAACAGGGGGTATAGCCAAGGGCCTATGCTGGGGTAACAGCAAAAATTCCCTAAGCCTTTTCCTAGAATCAGAGAAGTCCTGACCTTCCCACTTAAAATGTTCCCTCATAGAATGAAGTGTCTCTGAAAAAGAAAAAATCCTCTGGAGGAGAAGCAGAAGGAGTGGAATCATCTGCATCAGAATCAGAATAAGGAGAATACTCCTGCAAGTCTTCAGTTGAAGACTCTGAAATATCCGAAGCCTGCTCAAAACTTCCCAACTCTGGCTCCACCCTAGGCCTCTTATCAGGAGGGGGCATAGAACCTCTAATCAGAGTAATTAAATCTTCTGCCATTTTAAGCATGTGCTTCTTAGGCACAGATCCTGCTGAACTAGGAGTGACACCAACAGAAGCTGAAACTGGCCTGCCTCTGGGAGAAGCCTTGGAAACAGAAGGAGAAGGCCTAACCACCCTAGGAAGGGAAGGGAGTACAGTAACCTGGGAAGCCCCTTCAGCCTGACCTGCCTCCTGAGAGACCACCTCCTGCAAAATTAAAGTCTCCCCCTGAGACTCCAGAGAAGTCTCCGTCGGAACCACCGGTTCCACTGAAGCCTCTAAAGAACCGGCGTCCGGAACGGACGACTCATCTTGCCTGGGTTTAACAGTTTTGTCTTTGCGCTTCTTCGCAGAAGCGGGCGCCGGAGAATCCGACGGCATATTATAATTGCACCGCTTCCCAAAGACCAGCCTAGCACAATCCAACCTTCGCTTAATAGTGCGTTTATTGAACCTAGCACAAAAGCGACACCCAACAACGTCGTGCTCAGGCCCCAAACAAGGAATACACAAAGAATGATAATCCCTATGCGGTATCTGTTTCCCACAAGAAATACAGTTATTCACTTTTTCTGACATCCGGTAAAACACTGAGGCAAGAAAAAAACAAAATAATCCCCAACGGGGTACTTAGCCAACTTGGATTCGGTCTGAAACTCCGAATTCGAAAAATTTCAGAACGCCGAACGGCACTTGCAACGCTGCTTCTGCATCGGACCATGCGGCAAAAAAGACTGAGGAAATGACGTCGGTCATGCGCTTTTGTACCCTGACGTCATGATGTCAGTTTTAAGCGCCTTGACCGACGTCAGCCTTATACTTTGGTATTCGGGCCGACCGAGGACAGCGGACTACCCATATGTAAGGACTGCAGCAATGTGAGATGAAGAACATCTTCGTATTTCAGATCAGCCTGATTATTGCTTTGTATGATTTGCAATAATATTAATGAATACTTATCAGACTATAAGAAAAAGTTTGCAAATGCTATTTTGAAAGCCACTAAGTTTCTTTTAAAACAACACAACATACTAGGAGTATATCCATAACAAAGAACTTGTGTAAATAGTAAAAGTATAAGATATAATTTACAAGTTTAAATAAATGAGAATAGGATAAGTGTGTACATATATAGTCAGACGTTGTATAGAGAACTTTCCATAAAGTAAAACAAGAAAACATGAAAGTGCTTTCTAATAATTTAATAAATATGAAGTTAGCAGTTGACTTTTCCCATTTATGGACTGGGAAGACGGTGACAGGTTGTGGGGTATGACACTAATAAAATCAGTTAGTGTGGTTGAGCAATAAAGAATAAATCCAAGCTGCTTCTAACCCATTTCATTTGTAACAACTCAATCAAGGGCTTTTAATACGATACATATGACAAACATGAGGCATATTACTAGGTAACAGAAGCATAAGCTACACATAGCTAGTTAATAAGGAGGCTGAGAGGTAGTTTGCCTGATATTTTCAGCAAACTAGGAATATATAATTCTATGATAGAATGTTACAGGGTTACAGTATTAGGTTATTTTTTTACAAGTTTCAAAAGTTTTGTCCATAGCTGATGATTTCATACTGTTATTTACAAACAGTATGATAAGTTCTCTATATAAATATGATATTATAATACCCATTTCCCTTTTTTATGTAAATGTCTGATTTTAAATGTATATCCATTAACATTAATGGATTAAACAATCCAGTAAAGAGGGGGGGGCTTGCTTAAATAGTTACATAAAGCTCAAGTAGTATTTTTACAAGAAAAGCATCTATTTAAAGATATTAATAATAATAAATTATCACTAAAGAACTATTCAATTTTAGAGCCAATGTGGTTTTCGAGCCAAAAGAAGAGGCACTCTTACACTAAGGAAGACCTCATCAGTAATACCTAAAGTAAAAGATACTTACATTGATAAAAATGGTATGTTAAGCATGTTGTTATTGAGTGGAACAGAAAATTTTATACATCGGTAAACTCTTATTGGATTCCAGGGGTCGGAGCCACAGATGCAAAAAGTTTAGATACTATAGTCTAGTACATGAAAGGTGAAATTATAATGGCTGGTGATTTTAATTGCATCTTATCAGACAAACACTACTGCAAATAGAAAACTGAGAATCACATCTTCAGCAAAATAACTGTCACGTTTTATAGATGTAATGAACTTAAAGTATATATATATATATATATATATATATATATATATATATATATATATATATATGGTAAGGAAAATAAACTCACTTCAATTTACTCATTGACTCACTATTCATATATATATGGAAAACAAATATCAATAAAATTTTTGTCACAAACAACCTTCTATCACATTAGAGAAGTTTCAATAGTATCATGTCCATTATCACATTACAATGTTATTGTATTCAATGTTATATTAACTACTGACAGCTTAATACGTCATAGGAGATCGCCAGTGTACATTGTTAAAATAAAGTGTTTTAAGGAATGGTGTGTTAAAGAGGTCAAATATTTCTTAGAAATAAACATGAGTGATGTGTCTGACAGTCTTGTGGGACTTGTATGAAAAAGTTACAAGTTGATATATTAGTAAAATAAAAGAATGGGACAGAGAAATAACAGCCCAGCAGGCTAAACTTGATGAATTAAAGTTAAACTTCAAACTGAATGATACCATAAGTCAGTTAGAACTTAAAATATTCAATACAAAATATGCTGAAATTCTAAATCATAAAGTTCTAATAAAACTGGAAAAGTGTAACTTCAAACAAATTCAGTAAACCCATTAAGCTTACATAGACTTGCCATAAGATCCAAGAAAATGAATAAAAGTTTTTTATCAAAGAAATTATAACACATACTAACAATAAAAAAGAAAGAAGAATGGATAGTAAGGGTATATGTGAAAGCTTTGGAATATTTTATGAAAAAATGAACATAATTCAGATAATGTTGATATAGGTGAAACTTTTCTAAGGGAAAATATAAAAATGAATTAACGAAAAAATGAAAAAACTGATAGATCATTCACTTTAAAAGAAGTAAAAAAAAAAAATAGAAATTTAAAAAATAATAAGACACCAGGCTTAGAAGGTCTTATACCAGAGTTATAGAACTATTTCTGGATTATGATGTTAAATTATTGGATCAGGATTATAAAGAAGTAAAAACTGCAGAATTTCCCCCATCGTGGAAGTATTCTCTTATATGTTCTATTTTAAAACAATATAAAGATACTGCAGAATGCTCCTTTTATAGGCCAAATTCACATTTAAATGTGAACTGCAAGATATTCATGTCCATTCTAGCAAGTAGAATTAACCAGGATAATATAATAAGAATGCATACACTGATAAATTATGCAAATAAAAAGAAAAAAATACCTTTCTGTAATTAGTCTTGATCTAGATAAAGCTTTTGACGTTGTTAAACTGGTCCGACATATTTAAAATTCTTAAAATATATAACTGGTCAGATGAGTTAATTATATTAATTTCAAAATTCCACAATAATTCTTGCTATTTTCTTTCTAATTCTTTCAAATTACAAAAGGTACTAAATAAGGTTGTCCTCTACCCCCTTACTTTTTGCATTACCAATAGAGCCCTTTGCTAACAGTATCTGATCCAATAAAAACATCAACAGATTCAAAATAAATTACATTTCTGAGCTAAAGATACAGCTCTTTGCTGATGATATTTTACTAATAGGAAATATAGAAAAATCTTTAGAACATGTAATTTGTTCAATGACATGGTTTGAAAAAATCATGAACCTAAAATTTAACCATAAGACCAGCACAACATTAATCAATAAGAAATGTAAAAGCTCATATTAAAATATTTCAACAATAACTGGAATAATACTAAAATAAAATCTCAGTATAACCCTAAAGTTTAATAGTAAAAAAATGATGCAAACAAATTTCCAACAGTAGTCGATACAATCTCAAGTCTAGTCACAAGTTGGAATATGTTCTTTACTATGGAAGAATGACTAATGCTAATTAAAATGGCAATTCTCCTAAAATATTATTTGTCATTCAATCCTTAATATTATCTCCGTCAAAATTTTTTTTGAAAAAGATAAATAATGTTCTACTTGAATCCTAAGAAAACAAGAGTTTCTTTTGATTGGCACAGAAATGGTTGGGACAGTGGGGGAATAGAATTCCCTGACGTTTAATTATATGCTACTTCAACAATTGTAAAGTCTATTTCTTTATGGATAAATTCATTATATGATGCAAACTGGAAACAAACACATCAATAAATATTATCTGTAAGCAATTAATACATCACAAATAATCATAAACAAATAGTCCCTAATGATTTCATTTGGCTGTTAAAAGATTTTCTGCCAATTGTAATACTTCTTCTAATCAAATTCCCCATACAATTAATATTTTCTTCTTTCGGGAAGTTCACATATTATAACAATCATACTAGAGATTTAATTTTTTCTACATTCCCAATACAAATGAATGCTTAGAAACCCACAGCTTCACCAAAATGACAGAGTTGAAAGAACAAAGTAACTTAGTTTACTGGCATCAACCCTTGAATGGTACCAAAGTAAATACAGTTAAAAATATAAGATCAAGATACGACCATGATTCTAAAAATTGCTTAATACCACCAAAATTTAGAGATTTTGTGAAAATAGAAGTATAAAAGATATAAAATCTAGGTAAGAAATATTTCCCCAGAATATTGGAATTCTTAATAAATATTAATAATGCAAAGGAAAATTAATCATATTTGTTACAAATCTACATAATTCTTAGATTAGACCACACAAATTTAGATAATTCTTATTGGAATTACTCTTCAAAAATAACTAATAAAGATTTCACCAAAGATAATAAAAACAATTTAAATTTGCAGATAAAATAGCATCCAAAGACTTTTGAATTTATTCATTTTTAGATGTGCTACAATGAGTTCAGCTGCAGATAATTGGGGAATAGAGCTAGAGTAGGGGATGATGGTAAAAGTGTTGGGTTAGAGAAGTGTAACTCCACCCCCTTTCTTGTGGGGTCTGTCTGATCTTAAGCAGAAGAAACTTGGGGGGGGAGATTCAGAGTCTTTTGTGTATGGTTTTAGCCATGTCTCTGTTACAGCAATTATATCAGGTTTAGAATGGGATATCCTACCATGGAATTCTGGGATCTTGTTTCCAATACTTTGTAGGTTAATGGTAAAGATATTCAGGGATTTGTGAGGTTTAGAGGAGTGTGAAGCAGAAGGTGTAGATCCAGGATTGGGGTGGATGTCCCCACACTGAGGTAAAGTGGTAGCACTATTTAAATGTACAGGAAAATAGTCTACGCTTAGAGTTGTACTGTGTTGTGAGGAGTGTTACACGGAGTATTTTATTTCTGTAAAAGGATTATAGGTTTGAGGAGTAGCAATGTATTAATGACATAGAGGCTAGAGGATATTTCAGAATACTTGTGATCAGAGGATTGAATAGAAGTAATGGATGTGGTTTTAAAAAGTTTGTGTGTTAGATGTAGTGGTGTGAGATGTAGGAGA
Organism: Protopterus annectens; assembly: GCF_019279795.1. Taxonomy (NCBI): domain Eukaryota; kingdom Metazoa; phylum Chordata; order Ceratodontiformes; family Protopteridae; genus Protopterus; species Protopterus annectens. Next base: position 719,945,343 of record NC_056732.1, read on the forward strand.
AGAGATGAGGAGAAGCAGTTGGAGAAAGTTAGGCACATTAGACATGCATACAGCTGAGCTGACTGAGGTGTCTGTTAATTGGATATATTATAGTAGCTGGGTTTAGGTTTACTGATCGGGGCTTGTGATGAGTGGTAGGTTGATTGTGGTGGAGTTAAGGTTACCTATAAATGTAATTGATATGGGGTGGGTAGGAATGGGGGTATGGTAGAAGAGCAAAGTCAGCCAGAGTGAAGTGAGGGGGGAACTGATCAGGATGGCCCAGTCCCCTTGTGTGGCACTGTAAGAAGAAGAAAAAAAAACACTCAGTAAGGTAAGTTATGCTTGAAAATACACCTTGAAATATTGGAGAAGAAAGGACAGAGGAGGTGTCTTTATAGGTATTTGCAGAAAAAAGATAGAGGGGCAAAATAGACTAGGTGATAAGAGCAGAAAGAGAGAAATGTTTAGTAACTAAGATGTCCATTGTAAAGGGGAAATAAAGCTAGGGGTAGGAGTATAGTATAGTCAGGATATTATACCAACTGTTTATGATGGCTACCAGTTAGAGGTAGTAGGAGGTATTGGGCTATAGAACAGTGAAGAATAGAGCTGTATGAAGTAGAGGGAGCTTGGGGGACAGGAGGGGTGATATACAAAGGGAGTCAGGAGTAAGAGACCGATGTAGTCACACAAATTTGCTAGACCAGAACCTATGCACATACATTCCTTGTTAAAGGACAGGCTCCAGGCTTGAAGGTCCAGGCTTCCACTGATGGAACTAAGATTTCTTAGGGGCCAGATTTGGCTTGGGATTCACTGCATCAACCGAGATGAAGGGAGAGCACAGTTTTGGGTGCACCTCCTGTGATGCCCCACCACTGGACCAGTAATCCAGGAGTCTCAATCCTCACCACTGGCACCAGTGGGGGATGTACACAGAGGATGAAAGGTACACACACAGTACTTCCAGATGCAGCTCCCTGCATCAAGTGCAATTTCTCTGAAGAGCACACAGAGACCACAGTCAGTCCAGGGCTGTTTCTTCCTCTTTCTCCAAATCCCCAATAAAACTCCCCATGGCACAGCTATAGAGATGAGTCCTTAGCCAGGTTTCCAAGCCATGTCCTCCAGCACTCTCTCTATCCAACCAGTGCTTCATGTCCCTGCCCAAGTAGCTGACACAGACTCTTGGAGATTTGTTTTACACACACACACACACACACACACACACACACACACACACACACACACACACACACACACACACACACACACAGGGGAAAGGCTGGCACAGGTTTACTAGCTTTGCTCCCTTCTGCCCAGACTTTATGGTAGTTATCACTGCCACCAGAACCCCTTATCAGCTACTTTAAGGCGTTTGCAAGTACTCTTAGAACTTAAATATCTCTACAAAACATCAGCCATAATGAAAGGTTTAAATATACTTAATAACAAATAATAAAAGAAAAAGACAATACTAAATATATAATTACAGTGTCAGAGTTCAAAATCGCATCAAATATTTAAAACAACATTGCAGGACAGTCTTGCTATATTCCTGACTATATCTAAGATAATTATACTGTTCCCTAGTAACTTACTTCATTCAGAGCAAGGCAAATGTGGTGAATGGGTCTTTGCTGTTGCCAGGACCAATACAGAATGCTCTCTCTCAGAGTGTTCTTAAAATAACATCTAAAATATTACTGCTGTGATAGCTTGCAGAATGACAATTTCTTGTCATCTGACTCTATCCCAGGGAACCCCCCCCCCCAATGCCTGAAAGCTAGCAGTATTTAGCATCCATCTGTGAAAATACACAGACAAGGGCTTTTCCTCAGATCTGTGCAGTTGTTGGAAGTCATAAAACAATAAAAAACACTTCCAAATCTCAAGCCTAGTAATTATTTCTCCTTCAAGACAACACGGAGAGCTCTCCAGTATAGACATCCTGTCTCCTGCTGTCATAAAGTAATTTCAGCTGTTTTTCTGGAATAAAGTTAATCCCCTGTATTCCAGTTTCCACTGTTACAATATATACATTTAAATAGTTACAATATTGAATGTACATTTCTGCTCTCTTCCAATAGGGCACACTGCAAATCCATTTTTAAGCTCTGTACTTTTTAAAATATCTTTTCAACACACATTTCTATACAACCCTAGTTTGATATTTACATGACATACAGTTCTACATTTCTACACAGGCATCTTACATGTAGTATGCTGACATTTCAAATGACAAATAACCACTTGCAAAATTCCAGACAGCTGTGTTATCTCCATTCATGACACCTCCTAATAAGAGTAGAGAGAATATTTGTTAAGTAAAAACAGTACTTCTGATGGGGTCTAGCTAGACAGTTGAAAAAGATAGACAGGGTGAATAACTTAGTTGACTGTATGGTATATAGAAGACTTAGAGCATACATATCCATAGGTGGGACCCTACAGAGTTCTAATAGGTAGTAAAACAGATTATTAAGTAGCTGATTTATCTGGTTCATAATTAACAGTGCTTAATATATTTGTTGAGACTAGACAGTAAGGAGCTCAGATACTACACCAAATAATTGCAGTCGCACAGTTTGAACTTAATGCTTTGAAATAATATTGTTTAGGCTTGGAAAATACAGTATAAGCAATATTTACATGTAGCTGTATATCTGTAATGAGCTGTTCAAATATCACCTGAATCTGTATACTATGATAAATTTGAAGAGGTATACAGGAGTTAGGAACTAGAGTATGGGATATTATTAGCTATAGATGGTGGGCATATATTGTGGTTAAACAGCACTCTCTAGTGGCCATTCTTGATATTAGGCATTCCCATTCAGCTATTACTAAGTTTGCATAGCTGTTCGCACAGAAGTTGATGAAGAGTGTGCAAACAGAGGTTCACCTATAAGAATAAGAAGACATTAAAACAGAGATTGTGCTATCCAAGGACTAATACTATATTAAATAAAAGGTTAGCAGACACTAAGAAAAGTAATGTTTGTGTGTTTTGTAATTATATAGAGGAGTCCAGCACCCTGATACAAGTTACATTTGGCACTTGAGAGCAACAGCCGATTGTAAACCAAGAATGTGATTTATATTGCACAATAGGAGGCTAGTTTTAAGTTCTATGTGGGCAGGATGAATCGCCGATTGAGGGAACGCATTAGGGACCACTTATATTGTACACGGAAAGGTCTTGAACACAGTGCCCTGACGAAACACACTAAACAAGCAGGGAATGAACATGTTTTTGTTTTTTAAGTGCTACATGTAGTGAAGGAAAGCATTACAATGGGGGATGTTATCAATGAAAAGGAGAGTATAGAGCTTAAGTGGATTTTGAGGCTTGCAGCACATTTGGGACATGGCCTTAATGACTCTGTTTCATTGAAACGTGTATAAGATCAAAGCAGCTCAGGAAGTGATAGTTTGTATATGTTTTAATGCAGTTTCTCGTTAAGCCTATATTTTTTTTATTTTGAATTGATCTTGAATGGTTTCCTACCCTGAGTGGAAGTGTGGCTTTAATATGTTTATTGGATGACTGAGTTTTAATTGGTATATATTTGTTAGTTAGGTTGCTTAGGTTTGTGTCCGAGGAAGTGAAGTTATCATTGTGAAAGCGCTTACGTTCAATAAATGTGTATTTTGGAAAGTTTGGAGATTTTCATTCTGTTCCTGCCTTGTTTCTACATGAATCTCTTGGATTTTTGCTTTTAACACGTTTCTTTGTGTAGGTCATTACTGGTTTACAGCTGTTCTATTCGTCACTTAAAATTTGTAATTGAATAAAGTTTAAAGATCATTGGGTTAATGATTTGAATTAAGACCAACAGCCTGTATATTAGGCAACCAATGTTCACTAAGCTTTGTTCTGATGAAGTCTCCGGGTGCGGAGACTAAAGTGCTTAATGTTTGTATGGTTTAACTAAAAGATTTGGATGCTGTTCGTTGGTGCTTTTTCGTTGGATATAATAAATTCTGGTTCAATTTACAACTAGTTTTTGGTCTCCTACTTTGGACAACCTTCATTGTGCTGGTTCCTGGTTTTGTTTATATTAGTTTTATAAATACCTCAACAAATGAAAATTACAGTGTATTAACTTAAACATGCTTTTGTCTATCTTTTCTTCAATTTTTGCATTGAAATGCCTACAATTAATACCAACAAAAAAAAAAGAAAGAGAAGAGGAAGGAAAAAAGGATCGGTTTACTATAAAAATATTATCACATAGAAGAACAGTTAAGGATACTATAACATATTCAATTCACACTGTGAAAATTTTATAGAAATACTGTTATGAAAAAATTGTTTTACTTACAGCTACCTTCTTCCTTCATCTCCTCAGAGTCCTTCCAAACATTAATGATATGGAGAGACAAGTGCCTTTCAGTTCTAGACAAGTTTAACAAAATTAACAAAAGTCCACTCTTTCCACTTATTCTTATACAGCCATAGTTCACAAATGTAATTGATTTGCATTCTCACATTTATTTACTAATTTCTATGTTGCTGTTCCTTCCTGTCCATCTCCATCTTGGAATCCAGATTCTGGTTCAATTATTCCACGGCGCTCCAATTCTACTGGTCAACCTGTGTGCTTCTGTCAGTCTCTCAAGCATTTTATTTTGGAACAGTGGTAAAGGTTTCAAAGGCAAAGTCTCTCTATGTGCTTTACTATTATAAGTATGAGAAGGAAAACTCCCTTCTGCTTGATGGCTCATTTTTGGTTGGCAAACTTTTGCATTTCCTCCTTAGCATATTCTGCATGAAAGAATAACTGATCCTCCAGGAAAAATATTCTGAAGACAGTTGGATACAGCAGACTGAATATCTCACACCTGCCTCTTGACATTCCCTGATTAATCGGATAAGTGTTACTTGTCTGCCTGGTGTATAATGAATAATCATTTTCAGCAAACATCAAATGTCTCCAGCTTTTAATACTTTGCCTTTTGCTACAATTTTGTCAGAATCAACCATTTCTGCTGGCAGGTTTGCATCTTTACTAAAAGGTCCTGGCTGCTTTCTCATGGCCATACTTGGAGCCTAGACATGGTGCGCCCTTTCAATTAACGGTTACTGCTGTGGAATACCAGTCCAGTTGCTTATTTGTGCTTTCATAAAATGAATGCAGTCTGTTCCCTACAGTTTCTCTGATAACTAAAGAAAATCTCAGATTTTCTCCACATGCTCTATTTTGTAATTCTACCATTTTTCTGAAACACCTTTTTGAGCAGTCTCATATGTAGCCAGCCTTTTCTTCATTTCAACTACTGATTTTTGCAGTTTTATTAGTTTACCTGAATATCTGTTTAAAGCTTATTCTATTTTGTCAAGTCTTTTGTAATTTGAATCGATCTACACCTTCAGTGCTTCATCTATTTTGATCAGCTCTTAGTAAATTTGACTTATGTTTTTCTCTAGATTATTGGAAGCCACATGTTCTACCAAAGCAAGAGCCTGAACTGCTTTTTTGCTGACAGCTGCAAGATTCTTCCCAGCCAGTGTTTCCTCTTCAACTTTACAGCTGATTTTCTTTCAGATTCTTAAGTTTCTTCTCTGCAGCCATCTAGGCAGTGAACTTACTACCAAGTACTAAATTTTACTCAAACTGAGAGGATTTCTGGCTGCAGTTTCTCGGTTTTTGCTTTCATACTCGAAGAACTGAAGTCAAGTTGTTGATCAGTGTGCAGCTATCTTGGAAGTCTGAAGTAAATGATGTATAGTTTTTTCCCTAACAGTTAGGTATAATACATGAAAAAGAAAAAACTGAAACAGTTTTTTTTACACTACAAGCCTACCCCTTTCACTATGCAATGTGTGGAGTTAATTAGGGTGTTACAAAATGAAGAACATTAAAGGCAGTAAATCCATCATCTATTCCAAAGGAGTAGCATGTCTCTCCTTATAGTCAGTAGCCAGCATAGTGCTCCAAGGTGACATGTACTGTTTTTCAAGCCATGAAATCCCAGTCTTATTAGACCCCCTATGTCTCTGCAATACCAATGAATCTAAAAACACTTGTTCTATGTATTTTAATGTTACAGGAATGAACAAGACTCACTAAAGGGATACATTCCAAACGCAATCTATTCAAAGCCTATGGAATATTTTACCACTTCAGGTTAATCAAAGTCCTACTTTGACTTTTTGGTTACTCTTGATGACTGGATGGGCAGACACAAATTTACCCAAGGGTCATTCATGTAAGATCCTGCTCAATCTGTGAACTGAGCATTATGTTCCTGAAAAGCATAAGAACTTTTGAGTGTGTCTACTAAAAGTGCATACAGTTAGGATTCTTATGGTCCCTGAGTCTTGTCAAGTATTGCTCTTATGCCAAAATGTCAAGGGACAGAGAAGGCATCCACCACTACTTTGTCCCCTCACTGTGGCAACTAGCAGAGGAAGCAGAAGACATGTTTTCTTCATTGGTAAATAGTTCAGTCTCTAGACTGCCCAGGACGACTATCAAGATGGCAGCAGAATAAGCAACAGCTTAATGTCAGGTATCCCAGTCTGAAAACAGAAACTCAGAAGAAAGCGCCAATGAACTTGCCATTTTTGGTACTCCATGGTGTCTACTCATAGGGGATAAGACCTCATTCCTACTTGTTTTAGTACCATAGCACAGCCATACTGACCAAGTGCATGCATGGCAATCACACCCCTGGGGAGTTGGTCCTGAAATGACTTCAGCGCTAAGAGGACCACTCATCTCCAGTATGTTTATGTGCATTTTGGTTTCTGTCGGAGTAAATGTGCCCTGTATCCTCCTGTTTCAATAATCCCCCATCCTACAATGGATACATATGTGGTCACTGTGGCAATCAGGGATGGCTGAATAAAAGGTTTATCATCTGAAAGGTCCTGTGGTCTTGCCTGCCACAAAAGACTCCTTATGTATGGCTTGATCTTGTGGGCCATAGCTTGAAGGGCTTGGTCATATTGTACTCAATGTCCACTGAAGAACTCTCATGTTTAATGAGGCAAATGGAACTGTCTAAATGGCAGTGGCCAAGAGCCCCAGCACCCTTAGGACTGCAAATACTGAAGGTGTTGGTGTCTATAAGAGCCTTTTCATTGACTATGGAAGCAATTTTTGTCTTTGAGCAATTTTGCTTTCTGATCTATCATATCTAGTTTGTAGCCAATTAACAGAATGGACTGCTAATTGGGAGCTATCATGGATTCCTCCATGACATAATCTTACGAGAAAGTCTGACATAGACAAATGACTGGTGCCAAAGTCACAGATTAAAACTCAATGCCAAGAAATGCATTCTACTGCTTTTTTGGAAAACTGCCACCCAGGCTAACTACACCATCAATAAAACACCTGTAAGAGTTGACCTGGCAGACAAGGATCTGGGAACATATGTACAGAGTAACCTGGCCTTTGACCAACATGTGACCAGGGTAGTAAGAAAATAATTCTATGTAGCCCAACTCATATGTGAGGGCGTGGCATCCAGGTCCAAGGAAGTCAAGTCATAGTGCCACTTCATTCAGCCCTTATCAACCCATCATTGAGTATAATGCTCCTTATGGCATGTACCTGACCAGATATATGCAAAAGATGGAACACCCACAAAGGTTTCTTACCAGGAAAATCCAGGGTATAAATACAATGTCCTAGATTGATTGCCTTAAAGCCCTATCTCAATACTTGGTCTCCTGCTGGTTATTGAAAAACGATCTATGCTTGGCATACAAGGAAGGCATTCTTGGATCCAGCTCTGATGGACCTTTTACACATCCACAAAATGAACAGAATCAGAACCACTAGATACACATATTTAAATTTTGCTTCTGACATAAATAGGACCTGCTGGCAAGACAGACTCAGTGGATCTCCATGCTCTGGATCTCCATGCTCTGGAACAGGTTCCATGTCCATGTGAAGTAGAGTCAATCCCTAGTCCAATTTAAGCATAACCTTGACCAATGGATGGGAAATCAAAAATTCACCCCCAGGTCTGGCCCCATGTCTCTGACCAACAAAGGAAAACAGTAATGCTCAAAATAACATACCCCCCAAACATAACCTCTGGAAACTTCCAAATATAGCCCCTCCTAATAACCAACCATGACACAAGGACAAAAGTGGTTTGGAATGCATGGCTAGTCTTATAAAGGCCCTGGTGGTCATTAGCCTGGTATATACCTATGAACTTATAAGTGAGTCAATGAGAGCTTGGATTCTGGGAGACTGACCGTGATTCCCCAAGTATAGATGCAGCTGGATTAACTACTGTCTTGTTATAACCAATAATTCCATAATTGGAGCTGCCATGAGCTAATCATTGAGGTAATAAAACTTTTACTTCTGATAGTCACATGTGCATTATGACTGTGGCTGTGCACTTTGTGAAAAACTTGAGGCTCTAGTGAGACCAACTGGCAGGGTTTTGAAATGATGTGTAGCGTCCATCTGGAAGCATAGGAACTTATTTGGATGTATAGGTATGGATCTTGGAAGTCCAAAGGACAACCAGTGTCCCATCTGCAGACATGACAAGACAGTTTGCACTGTAACATTCCGGAATGACTCCTTCACATACTGATTTACTTGTCTTAAGTCAAGAAAAGGTTTGAGGTCCTGTATTTTTAAGGCACCAAAAAGAAAGTGGAGTAGAATCTGGACCCTCTCTGTTCTGATGTGACATTTTGAGTGGCTCTTTTTCTGAAGGATAGATTCATTTTCCTGTTTTGCTGCCCTCCTTTGACAGGGTGGCACTGCTAGGGGATGAGAGAGCAGGCTCTTGGGCATCTCTAAAAAGGGAATACTGTAACATCTGACCTTATCCCTTTATCCACCTACATGGAAGTGATGGCCAACCAAGCACGGAGGTGGAGAGAAAGACATCCTCTAAAGGCATCCAGAATGGAACACTTGGGACAACTTTTCAGGATTACTTTTGTTGGGAGCCTCAAAAGGCTCCTCTGTCAGATTACCTCTGCCCTAGGGGAGACAGCTTGAATGGAATTCTAACATACTTTGGGAACTCCTGTCATACTGATCTGTACCCTGGGGATTTTGGTGCCTGCAAAATCATACAGTTTTGGTACCTTTTTGATTTCTCTGAAAAGATCTTCATGGTAGTAAAAACTTGACCAAAAAGCTGACAGTGTTTTGCCATCCTGCTCACACTGCAGCAGTCCTTTTCTTACCTCCCAGCCTTATGTCTACATGCCAAGTCTGTGGTTCCCACTGTCTCTTGTTTAGGGGGCAAAGATGATTAAACTAGGGAAGCCACAGAAGGTGGCTCTGATCTAAGAGGTGCAATACTTATGGGTTCTTTGTAAGGGATTTCTCTACAACAGAAACAGTCACATCAGAATCTTCTACTTGCTCTTTGACCTTTCGCTTCCTAGGTCTAGGTACATTTATATAAGAGTTAGAGTCCCCAACAGCGGATTTCTCCACCAATGCAATCTCAAGGGGCAACAGTCCCTTCTAAACTAACTTAATTTTCTATCAAAGTTTTTGAACTGAACTTTATCAACTGTACAGTCACTTTGGAATTGGCCTATTTGGAAACACAACACACACACATCTCATGCAGGTCCTCTTGTGGGAATCTCTACTTTTTGAAGCCTGGCTCATGTTCTTGGTCAACAACTAGACCTAGGGAACATTAAAGCCAGCGCTACCATATAAATAAAAAAAAAAGTCAATATCACATGCACTCAACTAAGACAGTCTAAATTTTCTTATCAAAACAACAGGTTGAAAAGTAAAGTAAGAGGGTCTTTTTTTGGTTTGTTTGTTTATTTATTTTACATTTGTTAACTGGGAAAGTCCAACTGGACACAGGTCCTTTTCCAGTGGAGGCCTAGGGAGAAAAGCTCCACATGAAGTAAAAAATGTATTTAGATGAAAGCACAAAGATATCCGTTCAAAAGGACAATACATCTCAGAACACTCACAATTGGTTAACAGTAGCAATTCAAAATACAATAGGATTCAGTAACAAGCACAGAAACATTTTGATTGTCTGTGATTGAAAATAATGCAGTATACAATAGGGTTGAGATATGGTAGGGTAGCCTAGAGGAATATGATAGTTCTGCTTAAGCAGCAGTTTTCAAAGAAACAGTGCAAGTCGAGGTGGATAAAGCAGTGAGCATAACAAAATAGGAGGATTAACTATGTGTAGTTGAGTAGATAATATCAGAGTAGGGAGGGGTGAAGAGAGAGTGGATGCAAGTACACTGTGGTTTTGTCAGATTACGGGTGGGTTATTACTGGAGGGTGAGTTTATCCGGCGCTAGTACAGGAACAATGCCAGGTGTTAACTAGGTGTATTTTCTGGAGTTTTTTTTAACTCAACTAATGAGGACTGAGAAGTAATCTGTGTAGGTAATTTGTTCCAAATTTTTAAAATGAAGTTAGAGAAGAGGGTTCCCCCAGCTGTATTAGCTTTTGTTACCTCCAGAAGGAATTTGTTACTGGAGAGGACAGGCCGATTGGAGTATGGAATTATTTGATTTTGCAGAGCAGGGGTATTCTCTGGCTGATGTAGAATTTTGTGGGCAAAGGTGAGTTGGTTGTAAAGTAAGAGTTGCGGGAGTTATAGCCAGTTAAGTTGTTTTAGAGCTGAAGAGTGGTGTGTCCTATAAGGGGAAATTGTAGCAAATCTGGCTATTTTATTGTAGGTGGTGGTGAATAGGAGAAGTGTGGAGAAGGGTAGAGATGACCTGAGAGCATGCAACAATGGCCTTTGTGTTATTTGTGAGAAACTGCTTATTTCTGTAAAGTATACCTATTTTTTTTGTGTACTTTCTTTATGGTCTGAGCGATGTGAATGTCAAACCTCATGTTGTTGTCAATCTCTACACCTAGAAGTTTAGTATGTGTTACATGTGGAATGATGGTTTTTATTGATAGAGAAGATGTTAAATGAGGGATTTGAAGAGGTAGAACATGTAGGGTGGAAGAAAAGTTCTTTAGTTTTGTTAGCATTCAGTATTAGATGAGAATTAGTAAGCCAGTCTTTAACAGCTAGGAAGGAATCTTGAGTGATAGAGTGGAGGTGCTGAAAGGTGGGAGAAGAGCATATTAAAGTAGTATCATCAGCATATTGGATTAGTGAATCATGCAGAGTAGATGTATGAAGTTGTTAGTAAACAGGGAGAACAGAAGGGGACCCAGGATGGAACCTTGAGGAACTCCTAGTGTTACTGGCAGAAGTGGGGAGAGGTCCTGCTACCACTACACAGCTTGCTGGTAACCTAGCTTTGGAATCAAGTGATAGCACTTTGACTGAGATTTAGATCATACAGAATACTGATAAGCTTATTATGTGTGACCATACCAAAGGCCTTAGAAAGGTCAAGGAAGATAGTGGATACAAATTTGCCCTTGTTTCTGTGGTTATTAACTGTACTGGTGAAAGACATAAGAGCAGTGGTGGTGCAATGAGAGGGATAAAAGCCATGCTGGGTAATAGACAGGAGTTTATGTGTATGTAAGTAGTGTGAGATGCGTGTGCGTATATGCACCTCTCAAGGATTTAGATAAAGAAGATATAATAGCAATTGGACGGTAATTGGTTAGCTCAGTAGAATTGCCTCCTTTGTGTATTGGTATGATGTGGGAGACTTTCCAAACACCAGGGACTAGATTTTCAGACAGGGATCTATTAATCAGGATGGGAACTGGTTAGGCTAATGAGTCAGCTGCAGTTTGTAGGAAATTGGCTGGAAGTTTATCGGTGGCTAGTGTGGTGGGCTTTAGGTTTTTAAGTAGTTTTTTAAGGAGTCAACAGAGACGGGGTGAAAGGAGGATTTGTTGTCCGAACGGGAATTTCAGTGGAGGGAGAAGGGTTGAGCTGGTCAGACAGTACTAGAATGCTTTCTGTGACGTATTTATTGAATTGAGTGATGGTGTTAGTAGAAGGGGAAGGACAGCTGACTTTTCCTGGACTGAGTATATTTCTTACGGCTGCCCAGAACCTTCAAGGGTTGTTTTGGTGCTTCATTTGTAAATTGTGTTAGTGTTTCATTTTATTGAGCTTGACATGCTTTTTTGCTTTATTTCTGAGTTCTAGGAAGGCTTGTTTCGCAGTTTGGGACCCAGTTTTATGACAGTGCTCCCAGGCTTTGTCTCTGTTTTTTATTAATGATCTGGTTTCCTTGCTTAACCATGCAGTAGGGCTTGATTTGATTCTGATGGTTCTAGGGGGGCAAGGGAGTTTAGGATTTCTAGGAAGGTAGTGTTAAAATAAGCTACTGCTTCCCTCCAGGGACAGAGTTTTAAGAGGTGCCCAATTACAATGTTTTACTGTGGATATGAAATTTGTGGGGATGAAGTGATTTTTTTTTTACTCCTAATTAGATGGTATTACTGTATGTTTGGTATGAAACAGTAAATAAGTAGAAAGGTTGGTAGGTGGTCACTCAGGCCATCTGGGAGGCAATTGGACTAGTATGAGAGGGATGGTTTATTAGTCAATATCCTGTCTGGGATAGACAGTCTTTTAGAGGACTTGTCAGTCCTAGTAGCGGAATTGATGATTTGTGTGAAACCATTGAGATTGATAAAATTTGTGGAATTTTGCATCGAGCAGGTAAGCCAGTCAATATTAAAGTCACCCATGATGATGGCTTCCTGAAGGACTGTACTGGAGGTCCAGTGCAGAGGTTACCAATAAATGTATTTATATATGCAACCTCCCAACCAAGCAGCCAAAGCAGTGAGCCAAGCTGCCTCCCTCTACCCAGGATTGGTGAGAGTTGGCTTGTATGTGTAAAAGCAGTGAGGTAATTAAATGTACTAGAATAACTCTCCAGTCAACCTAATATCATATTCATGGGGAACTTCAACTACACCACTGTAAACTGGAAATCCTACATAACCCCAAACTAACAGGCCCAAACATTACAGCTAGTCTATATGCCCACTAGGAGTGCAAAGATACTCAACCTAGTCCTCATGAACATGAGTGATGGTTACAACCACCCACACATGCATACAAACACAGTGTTACATCCTCACAGATCAGGTCAGACCATGAAGCTGTCTCCTTTGAAATAAAATCAAACGATCCCCTGCACGAACGGCATGTGCACGGCCAAACACCAAAGTCAAATCCAAAAGAAAAGGCCAGCACCAGACTCCTGTAACATAGGCAATACTATTTTATTTCAAAATGAAACAGCAAAAAGTGTAACTGTACACCAACATGGTTGTACCGGTTTCGGCAAAGCCTTCCTCAGCAACCAAACATGATGCAACAAATGAAAAAAACCTAACTTGCTGTCTTCTTGCTTATGAATAAGTTTGTACTAAATGCAAGGAGCGCCCTCTAGTGCATATATTAATAAAGCACTTTACTATCCACCTAAAATGAATATATAGTTCTATATATTAACAAATAAATGTGTAAAAAACACAATGTGAATCTGGATGCTTCAAAAATGATCGTTCAAACCCGGAAGAAAAAGAGCCCCCAATTTGATGATCCACATTTTTTCTTTGTTATTAAGCATTTCATAACCTTAATGTGATCAATAACCATGAAACAAAAAATGCCCGTAGGGCGTATAGAAATGTGTTTATACAAAGAACTGGACCCCTTTTTATTCTTAATATCACTGGGATGTTCCCCTATCCTGACCTTAAAAGGACGGGAAGTTTGTCCAACATAAAATGCTCAACAATTGCACTGGGCCAGATAAATCACCCAAGAAGTACTACAATTAGCAAAACATATAACATTATAAACTTGTGGACAATTGTGTGAAGAGAAGGTCTGACATTTTAATACCCTAGGGCAATAGGTACAATGACCACATGGGTAACAACCCAATATTGAACCACCAAATAAATTGGTTGGAGTAGTTGAGCATACATCCTTATTATAAACCCTCTTATAGTGACTGAAAAGAGATCCCAAATACCGCCCTTTACGAAATGAATAATGACACTGATCCCCTATATAATTATTTAGGACTTCATCCAATTTTAACAAGTGCCAATGATTACGAATAATATCCATAAAACCAACAGTATTTCTCCCATAAGTTGTTACCAATCTAAGCAAATCTGAGTTAACAGAATCCCAAACCCGATAAGATAATAACTCAGTTCTATCTTGCTGGTTCACAAAGCGATTAGCCCTTGTGATGTCACCCCCTTGGTAGCCCCTACTCTTAAACATGGATATAAGATCCCTTCTGTGATGGTCGTATGTGGAAGTACTGGAACAAATCCTTACATGAAGGAATTGAGACTTGGGAATATTCCTGATGACATGCTGGGGGGTGGAAACTGGTAGCATGTAATAGGGTATTGAATTGAGAAAATATCTCACTCTCAAGAGTGTTGGTATCTGTTCTTTTTACCAAAACATCCAAAAATTTATTTCAGATCTAGAATAAGTCAAATTAAATTCAATACCCCATATATTGCCATTCAAATATTCTAAAAATTCCATAAGGAATTCCACATCAGCTCTCCACACCATCCAGCAGTCATCAAGATATCTTCTCCATAGGTCCATTTCATTGATATAAATATTGTGACCAATATCATAAATCACCTGATCTTCCACATATGCCATAAATCAGTCCGCATAAATGGGGGCATAAGATGCCCCCATAGCGGTGCCCTGGATCTGCCAAAAAATCTGTCCTTAAAATAGAACACATTATGAATCAGGACCTATTCTGTCATACAAACCAGAAGGGTATTGAAACCAGGCTTGTAAATGTTGGCCTTGTCCAACCAATATTGCAGGGCCAAAAGTCCTGCCCAATGGGGAATACTGGTATATAAGGAGGTGACATCCAAGGTGTACAGAAGTCAATTAGATTCTAGTTGTGTCTCTGAAATAATAGAAAGGAACTGAGTAGTATCCTGAATTCCTGAACGTATGTAAACCAAAAGTGGTTTTAAATACAAGGTTCTTGTCAAGGAACCTCTGCCTGATACTATCGGTCTACCGGGTGGTCTTATGGGATCTTTGTGAATTTTCAGCAGAAAATAGATGTACTGCCTGCTGGGACAATCAACCTTCAAATTATAGCATACTTCATCAGTAATGATGCCTTCATCTTTTGCCATATCTAAAACGTTGTCAATAACCTTTTTAAATTGCATAGTTGGATCCACTTTCATTTCCTGATGATTATTAGATAGCTGACTATCACCTTCAGCTTCATAGTCCCCCAAATCCTGGACCACCACAGCTCCCCCTTTGTCCGCACAGAGAACAACAATTTCCTTGCTATTGATTAACTTTTCTAGACATATTCTCTGATATTTATCCAAATTATCCTTCATCCTGTCCTGTTTATATAAATATAGATGTAAGTCTTTAAGGACCGCATTTTGAAATGTTTGTACAATGGGTTGCATAGGTGGCCTAAACCTGGAGGACCTGAAGCGAAATTCCCTGAACTCAGAAGCAACATTATCTCAACCATGAAAAAAACATTTTAAATTCAAATTGCGACAAAATTTTACCACATCCTCTGCAAAATAATGCTCCTGAACAAAAAACCTGGGCACAAAACTTAGTCCTTTATTCAGTACATCAACTTGTTGATCATCCAATACTACAGAGGAAATGCTGTGCACATTATTAATTTTGAATTCTAGATCTTGGTCATTCATTGAAGGATTTCCCCCAGCCCATCTGGATTTGTGATGCTTCCTCCCCCCTAGTCTCTGGGACTTATACCTAAAGGGACATTTCTAACAAAACTTGACTCTAAATTATTCCTTTTAGAAATACGGGAAGCACGAGTATGAGCTTCCTCCCAGTCCGTATTAGAGGACGAGTCCTTGCCCGATGACGTGGACTCCCTACTCCTTTTTTTCAAAATGGATTTAGGCCGAGTGGCTCTCATTCTTTTGGATACATCCATGGGCATACCAAATTTGACCCTAGGTCGCATATCAAATGGCTTTCCCCTATCATAATCACCCACATCCCTGGTGAATTTCTTGACCTTTTTATCCTTTAAACCTAAATCCAATGTGGATAATTCTTTGCCAAGTTTCTCAACTTTATCTCTGCAACAAGAAAGTGTATAGAACACCTCCACAGTTTTACTAACCATTAATACATTAGCAGTTTGTTCCTCAACCTTCCTCTCATAAAAACTGCTCAAAATATCTACAAAGGTCATAGAAACATGTTGTTGGGCTTCTGCCCATTGCGTTAAAAGACATTCATCTGGTTCTGCCACCATGGGCTGTAATCTAACCCCTAGGAACTATTTTCCTCCGTTGATAGGTCCTGAACAATTTTAAATGCCAAACATTTTTACGAAGGGAAATAAGATCCTTAGTTAGTTTGGCAAAAGCCAAATTGCAGTCTTGAGTGGGATCTTGGACACCAGAAACAGCATCATTTGAACCCGAGGCTAGGCCAAAAATGCCTAAATCCTCTGAGTCTGAAGACAGACCCTTAATAAGAATTGCTAATTCGATCACCGACCAAAAATAACCATAGGGTCAATAAAAAATACACAAAAATATCTATACCACATGTAAGTAGTGTAAATTCAACCCGAAATATATTCAATAAGCAAATGGTTGGACAATCAATATACCAATAGATATAATTCATGAAACCAACCATGAACATTAAATTACCCTAATTACCACCATTGTTGATAGGTCATATTAGCAAAACAACTTTTGTGTTCCACATCATAAACATTAGGAAAAATATATGTTTCCCACTCACAAATATCAACAGGCCTAGGCCCAATTGGGTACCATTATAGCCAGCAAGCTCAAAAAAAGCTTATATTGAGCTACCAAAGCTCTACGCTACATAACCAAAACGGGCCAGAAACCAATATTCAACCCTCAACAAATGGTGATAAAAATATATGTTTAGTCCCTCGTAAAAATGTCTGGCATTTAAAATTGTTCAGGGCCTATCAATGGAGGAAAATAGTTCCTAGAGGACTCAGGGTTAGATTACAACCCATGGTGGCAGAACCAGATGATTGTCTTTTAACGCAATGGGCAGAAGCCCAACAACATGTTACTATGACCTTTGTAGATATTTTGAGCAGTTTCTATGAGAGGAAGGTTGAGGAACAAACTGCTAATGTATTAATGGTTAGTAAAACTGTGGAGGTATTCTGTACACTTTCTTGTTACAAAGATAATATTGAGAAACTTGGCAAAGAAGGTCAAGAAATTCACCAGGGATGTGGGTGATTATGATAGGGGAAAGCTATTTGATATGCGACCTAGGGTCAAATTTGGTATGCCCATGGATGTATCCAAAAGAATGAGAGCCACTCGGCCTAAATCCATTTTGAAAAAAAGGAGTAGGGAGTACACGCCATCGGGCGAGGACTCGTCCTCTAATACGGACTGGGAGGAAGCTCATACTAGTGATTCCCCTATTTCTAAAAGGGATAATTTAGAGTCAAGTTTTGTTAGAAAGGTCCCTTTAGGTACAAGTCCCAGAGACGAGGGGGGAAGAAGCATCATAAATCCAGATGGGCTGGGGGAAATCCTTCAACGGATGACCAAGATCTAGAATTCAAAATTAATAATGTGCACATTTCCTCTGTAGTATTGGATGATCAACAAGTAGATGTACTGAATAAAGGACTAAGTTTTGTGCCCAGGTTTTTTGTTCAGGAGCATTATTTTGCAGAGGATGTGGTAAAATTTTGTCGCAATTTGAATTTAAAATGTTTTTTTCATGGTTCACATAATGTTGCCTCTGAGTTTAGGGAATTTCGCTTCAGGTCCTCCAGGTTCAGGCCACCTATGCAACCCATTGTACAAACATTCCAAAATGCGGTCCTTAAAGATTTACATCTATATTTATATAAACAGGACAGGATGAAGGATAAGTTGGATAAATATCAGAGAATATGTCTAGAAAAGTTAATCAATAACAAGGAAATTGTTGTTCTCTCTGCGGACAAAGGGGGAGCTGTGGTGGTCCAGGATTTGGGGGACTATGAAGCTGAAGGTGATCGTCAGCTATCTAATAACAGTCATTAACAAGAAATGAAAGCGGATCCAACTATGCAATTTAAAAAGGATATTGACAATTTTTTTAGATATGGCTAAAGATGAGGGCATCATTACTGATGAAGTATGCTATCATTTGAAGGTTGATTGTCCCAGCAGGCAGTACATCTATTTTCTGCCGAAAATTCACAAAGATCCCATAAGACCGCCTGGTAGACGGATAGTATCAGGCAGAGGCTCCTTGACAGAACCTCTGTCTGAATTCCTTACCTTGTATTTAAAACCACTTTTGGTTTACATAAGTTCAAGAATTCAGGATACTACTCATTTCCTTTCTATTATTTCTGAGACACAACTAGAATCCAATTGGCTTCTGTGCACCTTGGATGTCACCTCCTTATATGCCAGTATTCCCCATTGGGCAGGACTTTTGGCCCTGCAATATTGGTTGGACAAGGCCAACATTTACAAGCCTGGTTTCAATACCCTTCTGGTTTGTATGACAGAACAGGTCCTGATTCATAATGTGTTCTATTTTAAGGACAGATGTTTTTGGCAGATCCAGGGCACCGCTATGGGGGCATCTTTTGCCCCCATTTATGCGGACTTATTTATGGCGTATGTGGAAGATCAAGTGATTTATGATATTGGTCACAATATTTATATCAATGAAATGGACCTATGGAGAAGATATCTTGATGACTGCTGGATGATGTGGAGAGCTGATGTGGAATTCCTTATGGAATTTTTAGAATATCTGAATGGCAATATATAGGAACTCTAGTTGCAGGCAAGGTATGATAGGAATCATTGTTTCCAGGCTGTGACAACGTTGACTCCATAAACTTTTTAAGTACCACTGAAGTTTCCTCATATGCAGTCTTGCATATGGAATTAGAAGAATGCAAAGAATGCAGGAGGCCATGAACCCCAAGGCTTGCAGAATTTGTCTTGCAGATAGCAGGGTTTTTGTGGCCACATGTTTGAAGTAAGTTACCAAATGAATTTGCTTTTCTGGCATAAGGAAAGCCATCTGGGCAGTTGTATTCAAGCTTGCACCCAAGAATGTAATTTTCTGAGAGTGTACCAGTTGTGATTTGCTTTCGTTTATAGTGTACCCTAGACAAGTTAGAACCCTTCTTACAAACGCCAGATGTTTTAGAAGAATGTCTAATTCAGGCAGAAAACAGGAACAATTATCCAGGTATGGATATATTTGAATATTTCTTTGCCTGCAAAATGTAATTACTGGAGCTAGGCACTTTGTGAAGATAAGCCAAAGGGCAGTGCAGAGAACCTGTAATGCAAGTAGCCTGCTTTGAAGTGGAGGTATCTTCTGCAAGATTCCCTGATTGGGATATGCAGGTAAGCCTCTTTTAAATCTAGACTTACCAACCAGGCATCTTTGCCTAGCATAGGAAGTAACTGTTGAAGAGTCAGCATCTTCAATTTTGGAATGTCCAGAAATGTGTTTAGAGTAGATAAGTCCAGAATTGGACGCCATGATTTGCCTTTTCTGGGTACCAGGAAAAGTCTTGAATAAAAACCTTGTCCCTTTTTCTCTTCTGGTACTGGTTGAATAGCCCCCATGTTCATGAGGGACAGTACTTGTTTCTGGGCCTATGCCCACTGATTTGGGGGCAGGTCTGGCCATCCGTTTAGGATTGGCAACGTGTGGAAATGAAATCTGTATCCCTGGGATACTACATTTAAAATCCATTTGTCCTGGGTTATAAGTTGCCAGTTTCTTGCATGAAGTGCCAGTTTTCCCCCCAAAGGGGCGGCTAAAAGGTAAGTGCTTGGTAAGTGTAAAGGGAAGTCATTGAGACTGATTACCATAGGGAGGTGTCTTGTTGTTTCCAGATTTGGAGGAGGAGGCACCCCATTGTTTTGTTCTAAAAGTCGCTTGTGACTGAAACCTGGAGCCTTTGGAATGTCTGGGTTTGACTTGAGTGGCTCTCGAAGGAACTGGAAAGGACCAGTTCTTAGTAGGCCAGTGACGACTAAATCTTGGAGGTTGCACTTGTAAGAAATCTTTCACAGTTTGCAAAGCCTTAGCTTTATCTTCCATCTTTTTTAAAACTTCTTCAGCCTTATTACCAAAGAGACGGTCCTGTTGTAAAGGAGCATCCAACAATTTTGCTTTAACATGATCAGGCAGAATTTGCTCTTTGAGCCAAGCATGCCTTCTTAGCACAGACCCAATTACAGCAGCCCTGCAAGAGGCCTCCAAAGAATCAAAACCACATTGCAAAGTATGATTTCCAACTTGCCCAGCTGAATGCAATAGATCCTGTAAATCTTTATTTTCCACACAGTCAGAAATGATCATTTTCTGTTTAAGCAGTCCCATGATATGCTGTTGATATTTAAGCATATGAAATTGACAGTTTAAAGCCCTGATTGCCAAGGTTGCAGAAGTGTAAACCTTCTTACCCCATCTATCAAGTGCCCTGGAATCCCTATCAGAAGGGGTAGGATTTTTAGCAGTAGAAGCTTTAATGCCCTTGGGACCCTGAGAAATGGTTTCAGGATCTACAATAGGATTTTTGAAAAGGAATTTGTGGGAGTCAGGAACCCTGTAGTATCTGTCTGGCTTACAAGGAGCCGGAGGCAGAGAATCAAGAGCCATACAAGATTCTGAAAAAACATCAACAATGTCTAGAACAGGAGTTATAGCCAAAGGCCTATGCTGAGGAAGAAGAAGAAATCAACAATGTCTAGAACAGGAGTTATAGCCAAAGGCCTATGCTGAGGAAGAAGAAGAAAATCCCCAAGTCTCTTTTTAGATACAGAGAAATCCTGACTTTCCCAGTGGAAATGTTCCCTTAAGGTATGTAAAGTTTCCCCAAAAGAAAAATCCTCAGGGGGAGAAGCAGAAGGAATGGCATCTTCTGCATCAGAGTCCTCATAAGTAGGTATAGACAATTCCTGTTCATTAGAAGAGTCAGAAGAAATAGAATCCTGTTCAGAAGTTTCATAATCGATGTCTTGCCTAGGCCTCTTAGAAGGGGGGGGGGGTTGGCTACCCCCCTGATCAGAGTAATTAAATCTTCAGCCATTTTGATCACTTGTTTTTTAGGCATAGGGGCCTGCACAGGTGGCCCAGGCATCATTTTTTTAGGCATAGGTTTAGATTTTGGCCTTAGTTTTGAAGATGGCGTCGGTCTAATATACAAATCTGTAGGCCTGAAAACACCCTCAGAAGCCAGTGCCTGCACAGCGGCTCCAGACCCATCTAAGGTAGAGGCATCCACGGGTTCCATAATTGAAGCATCTCATGGCATACCGGACTCTGAATGGGTCTCAGTAGAGGCCTGCGAATCAGAAGTAGCGGGTATCAGGGGCTGCAAAAGCACCTCACTGAGTACCGGCGAACAGGCAACTTGCTTAGGAGAAGCGTTGTCAGTTTTGGACCTCAATGGCCTGTCTCTGTCTTTTTCTTTGCATTTTTTTAGGTATTCCGGTAGTCGGATTGCTAACCGACGGCATTTCTGGATAATTAAAGTGTGAGCCAAAATATTTAGAAGCAAAAATGTACCGTTTGATAGTGCGTTGATTAAATTTAGCACAAAACCGACAGCAAGGTACGTTGTGGTCAGGGCCTCGGCAAGGAATATGGTACAAATGAAAATCCTAATGAGGTATTTGCTTCCCAGAAGTAATGCAATTATTAACTTTTACTGACACCGGTAAGGAGAAGAAAAAGTTTCCCCAATGAGGTACTTAGCTTTTTAGTTGAAGACTTTGGTTCTGAAACTCGAAAACGAAAATTTCAGGAGTCAGGCGACTGGCACTTGAGAACTGCTTCTGCTTCGGGCACTGCGTGGCAAGAAAGACTGATGTAATGGTGTCGGCTGCATGTTTTATTCCCCTAACGACCTGACGTCATGGAAGAAGGGACAGCAACCGACGCAGGACCCAAGACTTTGTTAATCAGGCTGACTGAGGGCAATCTGCCAGCAGATTACCCAAATGTAATGACTGCAACAGTGAAACATGAACAACATCCAGCTGGCTTACAGATAAATCCCAAATTGTCTGCAAAAAGGTCATTCATTAGCAGACTGAGCAAGCGCTTGGTGCTGGGGCAGCTCCTTTTTGGCATCTTGTTCTCTGAAGTACGGTCTAATGTCACTGACCCTTGGCTGACCAAATTCACAGGTAACTGCAACCTAGACATTCATAGACTCCCCAAATACATAGATACTCTCCAAGAAGGCCTGATATAAACTAATAGCTAGTGCCAGAGTCATAGCCTAAAACTCAATGCCAAGAAATGCGTAATAGCAACCTTGGGTAAAACAGCCATTCCAGGAGTGGACTGCTGTGAATTCAGTATTTAACACTGTCATTTAGTGCAGGTAGAGTCAGTCGCAATACAGGAAGCACTCAAGGTGGATAACTAATGCATTCTACCCAAGCAAGGTAGCATTTGCTTAGTCCGTACATGTTCTTTTATCTATTCTCTGATGCAATGATATGAACCTGGATGTCTTTATGTGTGTGTGTCTTTCGGCTTTTCCCGGTTAGGGGTCGCCACAGCGGAACTCCGGTCCGCTAATGATTGGCAGTAGAGTTTTACATGCTGGCTTGCCGGGCCTAACGCACAACCTTCAACGACCTATCCACGCATGTCGTCACACAGTAGACGCTTTAACTGAGAATCGAACGGCCAACGTCTAGCTATGAGGCGACAACGCTACCGCAGCACCACCACCGCAGTTAAAAAAAAAAACTTTACTTTCACTGTAACAAGTGACATGGGAACTTTAAGAAACACCATTGGTGGTATCTTAGAATTAAAAAGGGAAGGGAATAATAAATTTACATAAACACAATAAACAGTAATATGTGGGATGGATATATAAAGAGGAATGAAAAATTGAAGTGACTGAAATCAAACAAAACAGTGAAGAAGAAGACTGCAAACTGAGTTACAATGAGTGAACAATAAATGGGAGAAAATGCATTAACAATGATTTACTGTTTTTTAAACCTTTATTGCATTATCATTTGTGACATAGGCACATTTACATTTATATAAAAGTAACACGTTAAAATTAACAAACACTATGCTTCACATACACTGCTAGACATCATACAACCTAAAATGCCCCTTTTTTAAAACAAGAAACATCTTTATTAAACCATCGCTTACTACACAAGCAATCATACATTTATATAAATGAAAACAAACCATGCCGACACAATCCTAGTTGCAAGCATTTTACATCACAAACCATAGTGACACACTCCCAGTTGCAAAAATTATACATCACTTATAATGTACCCAATCATTTTCAGTCACACATTACGTAGCTCATTAAGTCCTGCCTTCTTTTAAACCTCATTCCTCTCCTGTATGTATTGTTCCCACAATTCCCATTTTTCCTATGCAGTTTGCTCCTACCTTTTTCTAAAGATCTCAATTCCAGTTGTTTGTCTCTGTTACTATATTCACTATTTCTAATATACAGTAAACTCTCGGTTAACCGGTGCCCATGGGAATTAGTAGATGCCGGATAACTGTAGTCTCTGGCTGCATGAGAGTTAACCATTAAAAATAGGCCTGATTAATACTGTACCCTATACTATTTATTTGGTTTGACTTGTTCTTAGGTTGGGGAAAGAGGGAACTTATTCCTATCGTCTTTTTAAAACTCTTAAAAATGTAAGGTACGTTTCTGCGCGGGGGGTAAAGAAAGTGCAACACATGGAAATTGCACTGTATTTCTTCCTTTTTTTGTTCTTGTTGCTTGAGTTCTGGTTAACTGAGAGTTTACTGTAGTTGGTTTAGATTTTGATATCCATTTTTTAGTAAATGCTTTTTTTAGCAGCCACCATAATCAGACAGCAAGGCCTCATCATATCAAGGCAATTCCGATTCTGTATCAAAGCTCAGAAAAATCAACTCCATCGTCACACCAATCTGCTCACCCAGCATCTTCGGCAGTGCATTCCGCAAGGAATCCTTAAAGTCAGTCAACTCACTCCACTCCCAGAAAATACGATCCCAATTACCTCTTTCTTCCCCATCACACCTCCACATTTGTATCTATCTGAGGAAACATTCTCTGAAGTCTGCTTGTGGTAAAAAAAATATCTATGTAAACATTTCCAAGCAAAAATCCTAAGTCTTCTAGACTTTGTTGCACATTATAGGAGACACATATATCCTCCGATTGTTTCTTTGTGAAATGCTTATCCAAGCTCTCTTCCCAATCCTTTGTAACCTCCCCTGATTGACTGTCATATTTATCATGCAATAATTAGAACAACAATGGTTTACTTGTATAAGAAAATTACTGCAGACAACTTGGATAAATCCTACAGTTGCAAAAGACAAATTACAGAGAGCAAATACAGACAATAGTACAATAAAAGGTAAATGGCCCAAGACCATACATCTCTCAAATGTCCCTTGTTTTGCAGAATGCTCGTGATATTTTTTAAATCTTACTTTTGACCTGTCCCTCATAACTTCTCAGGTAATCAATGGTGATTACTATTATGTCAATAATATGACAGTTTATACTTGCATTACTATTATTTAAAAAAAAAAAAAAAAAAGACTTTGCATCAATGGGCATTTTCTAAGAGAATCACAGTGATACATAAAAGCAAAATGTATTATTTTTTATGGCCTTTGTGACAATTATTTAAGAATTTTGCTTTCTCGGGAATCCCTGAAAAATGAAGTTGGAAGGCTTGCCAAACAATGTGCTACCAATCAGTAGGTAGTAAGGATTAAAATATGAGGACAAAGAGGCTATGGTGCAGGAAAAATAACTGTCCTACTGTAAGTAGGTGGATGCACAAGGCAACAGTACATGAACATTCGGTCCTACTGTCAGCTATCAATCCCATCAACAAATAGCTCAAATTACCTTTGCCACTTTGAGAGATATGAAGGGGAGGTGCTTGGGGGGGGAATGAGTTCAAGGACAATGACTCAGGCATAACAAAATAATGAAAATTGGCTACTTTAGAAAGAAAAAGTAGTAAGAGGCACTGCGAAAATTGTTCTGTGTTTATCCCAGTTTGTCTTTTTAAGTTGTTTGTTATTCGGCTTTTCCCGGTTAGGGGTCGCCACAGCGGAACTCTGGTTCACTAATGATTGGCAGTAGATTTTCACGAACGCCGAGGTGAAGCAAGAAAAGGTAATTTAGTCTGACTGACTAAAAGAAATCAGGGTGTATGTGAAAACACATGTAAAGTTAGTGCACTGACAGGAGGTTAGGGGCTATGATGTAATACTTTAAAGTCAAACACTGCATTGTGGGATACCTAGATACCTAGAGGTAAACTAAAAAATCAAGATGATGAACCCCATATGGGCAGACTCTGGAATTACACTTAAAAATATAAAAATAGAGTCCAAAAGTGACGTTAAAATGTAGGAAACATCAAGACATTATGAAATAAACATGTTTTTCAGTCTGTGGGTGTGGTTCTCCTTTAAACATGTGCATGCCTGTAACAATAAGTACAATATGCACATTTTGCAATCATACCTCTCAAGTGCACCTCACTATGAGGAACGTTTCTCAATCTGAATCTTGAGAAGTCCATGTCCCTCACAGTTCCACACTGAAGGTGTCTGTCACACATTCATAACTAATATTAATGGTAAATAATTCTGAATAATATTGCTTCACCAAAAGATTTTTTTAATAAGCATATGTAACTCATTTTAATATCTATCCATGCTTACCTACTGGCATTAGAATCACTCAGCATTAAATCTAATACCATTTTCCAGGGTGAGCTGTACTATCCAACTATAGAATGGGAAACCTGCAACACCACTAGTGCACAAGCGCAAATACAATACAAATGTCCAGGAACAATTAAAAATACCCAGTAGGGGGAAATAACATCTTGGATCTTGTCTTTTTCTGATATTGGAGCACCTTGCGATGTTCCCTTGTGTATCCTTCATCACTTGTTAGGTCTGACTATAAAGCAGTCACCTTTGACATAGAACTGAAACCAGAGATCCCTTCCACCCAAGGTATTTCTTTAAGACAAACTACATGCTCCTAAGTGATATACTGGCAAGCTTCAAATGCCAGTTAACTCCGCGGAATACTCAAAAACATACACCACCACACTGTACTAGCATGCAGCAGCTGCATAGATTCAGCTATACTCCCGTAGGAACAAGTGCAGGTCAAAACCACAAGGTGGAATGATAATATCAACAAGCTTTATAATAAAAGAAAAAGAATACCAAAAGTAAGAAGAGTAATTCCCAGAATGTTAGAACCCTTGTCACCAAAACAAATTCAAAAGCATAATAAAATCCAACAAAGCCAAGTCTGAGGCTAAAATAGCTACCCAAGACAAAGACAATCACAAGACATTTTTAATTACATTCATAATCTCAAACGTGCAATGCAGTAATGTGCTGAGCTGATTGTGAGCAATGTTACCTACTCTGACACTGAAGATGTAACAAACCTAATGGCCAATAAATTTAGCTCTAACTTTGCCCCTCTCTCCCCTTCATTGATCCCTCAAGATATACCTGAAAATGGCTTGCCTCCAGCTACAACACAAGACCAAGTCTCAAAAGTGCTAAAATAAACTAAAAATACTGCAATGATGGGTCCTGCCAATATCCTTGGATACATCTTAAATAACATGAAGTAAGATTTAGCCATGCTTATAACAACACTGTTCAATCTGAGCCACCATATAGACTTTATAACAAGCAAATGGAGAACAGCTACAGCCATTCTCCTTCATAAGGGAGGATCTTCCACAGACCCATATGTCTGACCAGCCTCGTATGCAAAACCAAGGAAAGACTTATCACCAAGCTAATCAATCACAACATGGGGAATCTCCAAACACTGGATCAGTCTCAGTTTAGATTCATGAAGAGCAGGTCATGCTTACTCAACCTGGTGGATTTTTTTTGAAAATGTCACCAAAGCAATGGATGAAGGCAAAAAGGTACACATCACATACCTTGAGATGGCCAAAGCTTTTGACACAATTCCCCACTCAGGTATAATACAAAAGCTAAATAAACTGGAAATAAACCCCTATGGCACCCACTGGATTGCCAACTGGCTCACAGATAGGATTCAAGAAATGAAAATAGGGGAAGTTACTACCATAGGAGAAAACCAGTCACCAATGGAGTCCCCAGGATTCTCAAGCAGGACCTCTCCTGTCTGGCATCTATTAATTTTTCTGAGGTAAAAGCAAATACCAAAGGGCTGTAGCTGACTATGTTTGCAGATGACTGCAAGCTTGGAGTAGTCACTGAAACCTCAAATGACTTAGTCATCCTACAGGAAGGTTTGTCCCAAATAAAGGGTGCCAAAATCATGGACTGAAACTAAATGCCAAAAATGCATTACTGCATCCTTTAGGAAGCCATCTATCTCAGGGAAGTACCAACTTAAAAATACACCCCTGAAAGCTGATCCAGTTGTTCAGGATTTGGGAACTTACGTGAATAGTGACCTAACTTTTCGTCGACATGTGTCCATTATTGTAAGAAAGTCCTTCTATACTTAACTTATAAACAAAGGGAATGTGTCTAGATCTACAGATGTCATTGCCCCCTTTACTCAGCTCTCAATAGGTCAGTCATGGAATATAATGCTCCCTTCGGCATGTATCTATCCATGACACATGCAACTGTAATGACAATAGAGACACCTTACCAAAAGATTACAAGGCCTAAACAACATGTCTTACATGGACTGGCATAAGGTCCTGTCACTATACTCAGTATTCTACAGACGATTAAGAGGTGACCTGTGTCTGGCATACGAGGCATCCTCTAACCCAATACTGATGGATTTAATGCACATCAGAAAGTCAAATGGCATCAAAAATACCCAGTCTAGGGATATAAACCTCGTCTACAACATTGAGCGACTGCTATATCTTACAGAGGATACTGCTGCTCTGGAAAAGACTCCCCCCATCCATATAAAACAAAGTCCATCTCTGTCCGCATTCAAGTGCAACTTGGTTCTATGAATGGAAACAGAAAACTTACCCCAGGACAGCTCCCTGTACTAATGGACAGAATCAGCGCCTAAATGCTTTATCCCATGCATGCCCCCCCCTCAAATTTTGTAAGGTATGATTCCAGTTATTTCCATTATGGGCAACATATATAATTATCAACCACTAGATGGGTAAGGCCAATCTCTAACCAAATGGGATCAGGTTAATTTGAGCACAAAAAGGGAAACTGGCTAGGCTTAAGATGGCCCTCAAGTGCAGCTAGCCTAGTACTCACCTATGAACCTATTAACCATCCTGTGAGCATCCAAGTTGAAGTCGTTAGTGAGCTGTTACTAAGTGTTTCAAAATTTCTCCATTTGTTCCCACATTAAGAGAAGCAGTGTTCCACATTTTGGAAATGGAAGGTTGACACATATGTTTGCAATAACATAAAAAACAACCAAAGACACGACCTTTTCTGAGAAAACAGTTTTATTTTTGGCTTTTATTTAATAAGAAAACATTAATGATATGATTCACACATTCTTAATTTTTCAGCCTATGAAATGCAGAACTTGCATGCTTGTTGTAAATAAAGCAAATAGTCAAAAACAAAATGTCTATAAATGACTTTGTGACATACTTAGCAATATACAACCATAGCTCTAAAATAATTTGAAACATTACAGCAAATTTGTCAGAGTATATTATTACCTTTAGCTATAGAATGTACCTGGTTGATAATTCTAGGTATACAGAAGCATACACAACTTTATCTTCATGTTATTGCAGTTTACTGCATACAAGTGTAAACTGGGGGTGATGGCAGCATAATTCCAATGACATACAACATTCTTTATTCAAGAGAGATACATATAGAATATTTACTTCTGATTTAATAACTGCTTAGCAAAAATATATACTATACAGCAGTACAACAGTCTGCATACTTACCAGAAGCCATGTACAACAGCCCAATAAAAATGGAATACAATACAGAATATGTTAGACTGTGAAGGCCTATGAATAACTTGCATCTGCTAATTACATTTAAAAGGATATAGGTTAGCCAGCCTTTGTGATTTAATTACTAATAATTCAAGCAGTAAAATTGTGTTCAGCTACAGAACACACCTAATACTGCTATTCTACCATCAAGACTTGTACTCATCTCAGTCCTAATTTACATGGCAGCACACTGCCATTTGTCAGCACTCAGCTTAGGTCTCACTTCACCTGCAGTGACAGAAATATTGACCTGTCTGATTAATTTTTTTTTTTACTTTTGGTGTAATAAGACAGTAAAGACACTGGATATGATTTGCATTCTGCTATCATGAGCAGAACTCACAGTCTGACACCTAATGAAAACTGAGAATAAGGCACCCTGGCTTACTGGTGAATAATATCTCTGAAACAGTTCAACATTTTCTAGTAAGCTTTTTAGGACAACAAACTTTGACAATCAGTTACAAACTGCACTTCAGTTATGCTATTAGGTGCCGAAGTATTAGAATACCTGAATGCAACATTTCGGAGTGTAAAGTTACAATTTTCAAGAATGCTTTCCCTTTTTCTTTTCTTTTTTCTTTCTGTAACAACACAGTAAATTCCAGAAAATATCACATTCAGAAATAAAGAAATTGTAATTGTGTTTTTTTTTATATTACAGAAATAAAATATATTTACAATTTTATAGATTTTATAGATTTTATATTTGGGTGTGACAGGTGTGTGTGTTCTCTGCCAGAAAAGGTAAAAAAAAAAAAGAAGTTATGTTCTTACCATAACGTTCCATGTGAGTTGTTCATCTCGCCTTTGTTCTTACATGTGGGTATGGAGCCGATCCATCGGATCAGTCGGCCGCTTTCCAAGCTCAAGATCTTTGAGTAGATTGAGGCACAGTCCCTATCCCATGATGCTCTCTTACCAACCCCAGATCTAGTTTGCTGAACTCAGCAATAAAAAATACAACTAAGCAACAAAAATACAATATGTACATCTGTATATAGCTATTTACAATTAGCTAAGAGATATTCTGGCTGGAAGGAAGGACACTAGTCAGACCAACCAGACCACCAGTCATACCCGTTCTTCCAGAACCCAGAGGGGGAAGGTGGGAGGGAGTGTAAGAACAAAGGTGAGATGAACAACTCACATGGAATGCTATGGTAAGAACATAACTTCTTTATGTGAAGTTGTTCAATTTCGCCGTTTGTTCTTGCACGTGGGTAGCATCCCAAGCACCCTAATCCTGGGCGGCTCACGGGAGTACATTCCTGAGAACTGTGGAACCAAAGAAGCCCTGTCCACTTTGTAATGAGTGATAAAAGTATGAGGCTTGGACCAAGTAGCAGCTGCACAAATGGTGTCCAAAGGTAAACGGGCTGCGTGAGCCAGAGACGTAGAAACAGCCCTGGTAGAATGAGCTTTCACTTCATGTTCTAAAGGTTAGTTAGCTGAAGAATATACAAATGTTATACAATCAGAAAGCCATTTAGACCATGTAACTTTGGATACAGAAAGACCCTTCTTATTATCTACATAGGAAACAAAGAGTTGATCTGATTTTCTAAATTCCTTTGTTCTGTCCAAATAAAAATTACAGTTGTGTACATTTACCATAAATGTAGATGTTAGAGTGTATTCACTGTTGCAGTCATTACATTTGGGTAATCTGCTGGCAGGTTGCCCTCAGTCGGCCTGAATTCCAAAGTCTTGGGCCTGCGTCGGTTGCTGTCTTCTCTTCCATGACATCAGGTCGTCAGGGGTATAAAACATGCAGCCGACACAATTGTCTTTAGTTTTTTTTTGCCCCCAAAAAAGTAGCAATATTATATATACATGCATCAATATAAACTTTACCTTCATCTACAAGCAAATACACATCATAGGTTGTAGAAGATAGGGAAGGAAAGATAAACTTCAGAATGACAGGGGGATGGCGGGAGGGTAACCTGAACTGCAACAGTGAATACACTCGAAATTATGGTAAGTGTACACAACTGTACTATGTTCTTCATGTTTCACTGTTGCAGTCATTACATTTAGATAGAATCCCAAAGCTATGGTTGGAAGGCTGGAGCTAAACAGCATTAGGTGTGGTTATAAGGCCCTGCAGCACTGCAGTGGCAAAGCCTACCTTGGACTTAGAGAGGCAAATGGTAATGATTTGGAAAGGTGTGAACAGAACTCCAAGTAGCAGCCTCTAGAATGTCTTTGGTTGGCACTCCTCTAAGAAAGGCTGCTGAAGTAGCTGCAGCTCTGGTGGAATGAGACCTAATGCCCTTGGGCACATGTTTACCATGGTGTAAGTAGGAGAAACGGATGCAGTGGCTTATCCACTTTGAAACTGTCTGCTTTGAAATAGCCTTTCCTTCTGATCCTGCAGCATATGACACTAGAAATAGCTCAGTTTTTCTTAGAGCTTTAGTCCTGCTCAAGTAGAATCTTATCTGTCTGTGCACATCCAACAAATGCAGAATTCTCTCCCCTTTGTTCTGCGGACTTGGATAAAAAGTTGGCAGATGAATTGTTTGGTTAAGAGCCACACTGGAAACCACTTTAGGCATAAAAGTAGGATTTGCCCTCAGAGACAACATGTCTGGATAAAATATGATAAAAGGCTATACAGCCAGGAGGGCCTGTAGCTCTGAAACTCTTCTTGCTAAAGAAATTGCTAGTAGCAGAGCTGTCTTCCATGATAAGAACTTTATATCAGTGGTAGCAGCTGGTTCAAATGGAGGCAGGGTGAGCTTTTCCAACACAATTGAGGTCCCATGCAGTGATCTTCTAGGAGGCCTTAAATGTTTGGCTCCCCTAAGATACTGCTTTAGTAAAAGATGAGAAAAGTTTGGTGGCTCTGTATTGTAATGAGCCGAAATGGCAGAGGCATGGATTTTGATTGATGAGAAAGATAGGCCTTTGTCAAGCATCTCAGTTAAGTATTGTAATATCTGAGGAATATTTGGTTCTGCTGTATCAGTTCCTTGTGCTTGATTCCAAGCACAGAATCTCTTCCATTTGTCAGCATAAGATTTTCTAGTACTAGACCTTCTTGCTTCCAAAATGATATCCATCACAGCTTTTCTGAGAGGTGTCATTTGTATGATTACATGATTAGCCATGCTGCTAGTTTCAGAGTCTGTAGTTGATTGTGCAGGATCTTTGTTTTTCTGGGACAGTAGTTGTGGTCTTTGAGGCAAGGTCCAAGCTGGGTATTGAGACATGTTCCTTAGGACTGGCTACCAGTATTGGCGGGACCAGTCCGGGGCAATTAATATCATGTTTGGCTTCTCTTGTCTTACCTTTAGGAGGACCTTGGGTAGAAGAAGAAGCAGAGGAGGAAAGGCGTAAACTGATAGGTTTTTCCAACTGAAGGATAGGGCGTCCACTTTCCAAGCTTGTCTGTGATAAGTCCTTGTGCAGAATCTTTTCAATTGATAATTTTGAGGAAAGGCAAATAGATCTATGTCTGGGCTTCCCCATTTCTCTGTTATCATGCTGAAGACTGACTTGTGGATTTAGTTTCCACTTGTGAGTATCCATAAGGTATCTGCTTAAATCGTCTGCCAGAGTGTTTTGTTTTCCTGGCAGGAATTCAGTTTGAAGATGTATTTGGTAGATCAAAGCTGTGTCCCACAGTGCCATGGCTAATCTGCAAAAGGGGTATGAGTGTGTGCCCCCTTGCCTGTTTATATACCACATGACTGTGGTGTTGTCTGTCTTTATCAGTAGTTGTCCTGGATGAAGTAAGTCCTTGAAGGCTGTAAAGGCATTTTGAACAGCTAGCATCTCTTGCTGGATGATATCTAGATGCATTTGTTTTGGTGCCCATATGCCCTGAATGCATCTTCCTGCCATGTGTGCCCCCCAGGCATAATCTGATGCGTCTGTTGTTAAGGTTTGGCTGGCAGGGGGTAGAGTGAAGGGCCGTTCCATGTTTTGGTGACAGGCCTTTGCCCACTATAGAAACTCCTGATGCAGGCAGGGAATGAGAGGAATCATTGTTTCCAGACTGTGTGAATGTTGACTCCATAAACTTTTTAGGTACCACTGAAGTTTCCTCATATGCAGTCTTGCATATGGAATTAGTAGGATGCAGGATGCCATGAAGCCCAGAGCCTGAAAATTTTGTCTTACAGAAGACTGGGTTTTTGAAGTAAGTAGACAGTTGCCTTTGTTTGTCTGGCATGAGGTAAGCCATCTGGACAGTTGTATTCAAGCTTGCACCTAGGAATGTTATCTTTTGAGAGGGTAGCACGTACCAAGTCCTATGCAAGGGGGTTTGCACGGTCCAAACCATGTATCCAAATTGACCAAATAGACCAGCAAGGCAGCACAGAGTTCAATAAATTTATTAAATATTTGTGTCCATAACAGACTAGTTTCGGCAAACAGCCTTCTTCAGTGTAACTCTGTGCTGCCTTGCTGGTCTATTTGGTCTCTTTTGAGAGGGTACCAGTTGTGATTTCTTTTTGTTTATTGTGTATCCTAGGCATTTTAGAAGCCTTTTCACAAACACCAGGTGTCGAAGAAGAGTGTCCTTGTTCTTGAATGAGACAGTTGTCCAAGTAAGGATATATATGAATACTTCTTTTGTCTGCAAAATGCAATTACTGGTGCCAGGCACTTTGTAAAAACCCTGGGCGCAGTAGATAAGCTAAAGGGCAGTGCAGAGAATTGGTAGTGCATTAAGCCAGCCTTGAATCTGAGGTATCTTCTGCACGATTGCCTTATTGGGACATGCAGGTATGCCTCTATTAGGTCTAAAGTCACCAGACAAGAATTCTTGCCCAGCATGGGCAAAAGATGCTGCAAAGTGAGCATTTTGAAATTTGGAATGTCCAGGTATGTGTTCAAAATTGATAAATCCAGTATTGGCCGCCAGGCCTTGTCCTTTCTGGGTACCAAGAACAGTCTTGAGTAAAAACCTTGTCCTTTTTCTTGTTCTGGTACTGTCTGAATGGCCCCCATATCCATGAGGGACATAACCTGTTTCTGTGCCTCTGCCCATTGATTTTTTTGGCAGATCTGGCCAACCATTTGCCGTTGGCAGAGTGTGTAAATGGAATCTGCTATCCCTGTGATACAATGTTTAGTACTCACTTGTCCTGGGTTATTAACTGCCAATTTTGAGTAAAAAGTGCTAATTTTCCCCCTATGGGTGCTGCCAAAAGATAAGTGCTTGGTGTAGGCAGAGGGAAGTCATTGGGATTGCTTTCTGTAGGTTTGCGCTTTATCTCCTCCAGATTTGGAGGTGGATGTGCCCCATTGCTTTGACCTGTATGAATCTTGCGCTTGTTATCTGGAACCCTTAGGGCATCTGGATTTGCTCCTTTGAGCTCTGTCTGACACAGGAAAGGACCAATTTTTTGTAGGCCAGTGTCTACTGAATCTTGGTGGCTGCACTTGTTAGACGTCTTTAACAGTTTGCATAGACTTAGCTTTGTCTTCGATTTTCTTTAAAACCTCTTCCTTAATACCAAACAGAGAATCATGCTGTAAAGGTGCATCTAGCAATTTAGCTTTAACATGTTCAAGCAAATTTTGTTCCTTTAACCAGGCATGCCTCCTAATCAGAGATCCAGTAACTGCGGCCCTGCAGGAGGCCTCTAAGGAATCAAAACCACATTGCAAAGTATGCTTTCCCACCTGTTCAGCTGCATGCAATAATTCCTGCAATTCTTTATTTTCTGCACATTCTGAAATCAACATCATTTTCTGTTTCAGCAATCCCATAACATGTTGTTGGTACTTAAGCATATGAAATTGACAGTTTAAGGCCCTGATTGCCAAGGTTGCAGATGTATAAACCTTGTTTCCCCATCTGTACAGTGCCCTTGAATCTCTGTCAGAGGGGGTAGGATTTTTTGCTATTGAGGCCTTAACTCCCTTTGAACCCTGTGAAATAGTTTCAGGATCAGCAGCAGGGTTTCTAAATAAAAATTTATGTGAGTCAGGGACCCTGTAATATCTGTCAGGCTTACTGGGAGCCGGAGGTAAGGAGTCAGGGGTCAAGCTTGACTCCAAAAACACATCATCCACAATGTCTAAAACAGGGGGAATGGCTAAAGGCATGTGCTGAGGAAGAAGGAAATCCCTGAGCCTCTTTTTTGATTCTGAGAAGTGAAAATGCTCCCTCAAAGTATGCAAGGATTCTCCAAATGAATAATCCTCAGGAGGAGATGCAGATGGAATAGACTCCTCAGCATCAGAATTGTCATAGGGAGGTAAAGATAATTCCTGATCAGAAGAGGAATCAGAAGAAATAGAAACCTGATCTGAAGATTCATAATCCGTGTCTTGCTTAGGCCTCTTACCTGGAGGGGGTTGGGTACCCCTGATCAAGGTGATAAGGTCTTCAGCCATTCTGATCATCTGTTTTTTTAGGCATAGAGGCCTGTGCACGTGGCTCTTGCATCAGATTTTTAGTTTTAGAAGTTGCTTTTGTCTTTGGTTATGCAGCTGTCGTCGGTTTGATATACAAATGTTGAGGTCTGAATACACCCTCAGAAGCCTGCTCAGCGGCTCTGGACCCATCCGAGGGAGATACTTCTTTCAGTCCAATACCTTGAGTATCTTGTGGCATGCCGGACTCCACATGGGTGTCGGCAGAGGCCTGTGACTCTAAGATAGCGAGTATCAGGGGCTGCGAAAGCGCCTCACTGAGTACCAGCGAACCGGCAGTTGGCTTAGGAGAAGCTTCGTCGTCGGTTTTGGATCTCGACTGCCTTTCTCTGTCCTTTTCTTTGAGTTTTTTATGTACTCCAGTAGTCGGATAGCTATCCGACGACATTTCTGGTTGGTTAATCTGTTTCCAAAATATTTTGATGCAAAAATATACCGATGCTTAATAGTGCATTGGTTAAATCCAGCACAAAACCGACAGCCAGACACGTTGTGATCAGGGCCTAGGCAAGGAATACATTATAAATGGAAATCCTTATGAGGTATTTGCTTCTCACAAGTAATACAATTAACTTTTTCTGACATCGGTAAAAAGCAATAAAAAAGTTTCCCCAATGGGGTACTTAGCTTTAGTGAAGACTTCGGTTCCGAAACTCAAACTCGAATATTTCAGTAGTCGGCCGACCGGCACTTGCAAAATGCTTCTGCTTCCGGCACCGCACAGCAAGAAAGACTAAAGAAAATGGCGTCGGCTGCAGGTTTTATACCCCTGACGACCTGACGTCATGGAAGAGAAGACAGCAACAGACGCAGGACCCAAGCTTTTGGAATTCGGGCCGACTGAAGGCAACCTGCCAGCAGATTACCCACATGCAAAGACTGCAACAGTGAAACACGAAGAACATCCCCAATTGTCTGTGAACATCAAGCTTATGTAACATGTATTCCAACTTATTGGAATGATGTCTGAAAAAGGTGGGAAAGCTCAATAGACTGGTTTAAATTAGTCTCAGAGCAGACCTTAGGAAGAAAGGTAGGATTTGTCCTGAGAGACACGGGGTGAAAGACAAGATATGGAGGTCTGATAGAAAGTGCTTGTAGTTCAGAAACTCTGCGCCTAGGTAATAGCCATCAAGAAAATTGTATTCCAAGAAAGAAACTTCAGAAGACAAGACAACGCCGGCTCAAAGGGGGGGAAGAATAAGTTGAGAGCACCAAATTTAGATTCCAGGGAGTAACAGGATGTCTGATGGGTGGCCTAAGGTGATGAGTCCCTTTCAAAAAAGCTTTACATAATCTGTGGGACAATGTTAGAAGCTTTGCATCCCACATGAAAGTTGGATATAGCAGCCAATTGAACCCTTATAGTAGCAGCTATCGCACCATCGTGAAAAAGCGAAGTCAAGAATTCCAGAATACACTGAATAGGAGCGACAAAGGGATCAATATCATGCTGAGAAGCCCAATGAGCAAATCACTTCCATTTGCTGTTGTACAGTTTCCCTGTGGAGACTATGAGAAGAAACTAGAATATGTTGTACCGCGGAAGACAATTTATATGACCTGGCTAGGTTGGGAAGTGGAGCAGCCAAGCTGTCAGTTTGAGGGAGAAAAGAGAGGGGTGAAGAACTCCCGAAGAATGAGTCAGATGGTCTGACACTGGGTCCTGACCTTGGGTTCTTTCACTTGGTATTGCTGAAGGAAGGGGAACCATATCTGCTGAGGTCAAAACAGGGCTATAAGAATAACAGTCCTTCCCAAGCTTTTGGCTTTCTGTAAGAATCTGGGAATCAGAGGAGTTGGTGGAAAGGCATAAAGGAGACCCGAGGGCCAATCATGTATGAGTGAATCCCTTGGGCTGTCCCCCGGTGGAGGGTACAGGGCAAAGTAGCATCTAAGTAGCATCTGCATTTGGCATTCATCGGGGATGCAAAAAGGTCACAGCAAGGCTGGCCCCATCTGTGGAATATCATCTCCGCCACTTGTTCTTTGAGGGACCACTCGTGAGGCAACAGAATGGCTCTTCTCAGTTTGTCTACTATCACGTTGGATGACCCCGGGATGTGCGTTGCTATCAGAAAGCGCCCGGTGGATACAGCCCACTGCCAAATTCTCAACGCCTCTCGGCATAATGGGTAAGACTTGGTTCCCCCTTGTTTGTTAATGTACCAGACTACCGACATGTTGTCGGTCTGTATTGCAATCGTCTCGAGGTAGAGAGCTGTGAAAGTGTCGCAATGTTAGAAACACCGCTTTCAACTCTAGGACATTGATGTGCAAATGGGATTCCATCTCTGACCAAGTACCTTGGACAGTTCTTCCCTGAAACAGCCCCCCCACCCCCAACCCTATCAGGGAAGCATCCGTGGTCACAGTGGCTGAGGGAGGGGGAAGTATAAATGGGCAACCTACATTTACCCGGTGGCTGTTCAACCACCAAATATTGTGCATCATTGGAAGCTGTTGATAAGACCACTCTGTGAAGAGTAACCATTGGAGTTATCCTCATGTGCATTCGTCCCAGAGAAACTGCTATAAGCGTCGCTGTCATGGTGCCTAACCGCTTCAGTACCTGGAATGCAGGAGCTCTTCTTTCCCTTAACAAGTGGGACACCTGACTTCTTAAAGAGATTACTCTTGCTCGAGGCAATCTGACCAAGGCGGTGGTGGTGTCTAGATCTGCTCCTATAAAGGAAATATGCTGCGACAGCAATAAAGCAGATTTTTCGAAATTTATGGTTATGCCTAACTGGGAACACAGGCTGATTGTGTAATCTCTGGAACAAATCAGTTGATGCCTGGTGGCGGCGGTGAGGAGCCAGTCGTCCAGATATGGAAACACACGGAATCCTAAACGTCTCAGGTGAGCCGTGACCACTGCCATGCATTTGGTGAACATTCTGGGGGCTGTGGTGAGACCAAAGGTCAGTGCTCGGGAAAGGTAGTGACTGGTCCCCAGCCAGAAATGCAAGTGATCTCTGGATGGTCTGGCCATTTTGATGTGGTAGTACGCATCCTTGACATCTATACAGCACATCCAATCGCCCGTTTCTAGAAACAGTAGTATCGATTGAAGTGTGACCATCCGGAACTTTTCCTTTTAGACAAAGGTGTTGAGTTTGCTGCGGTCTAAGATGGGCCTCCAGTCCCCCATTTTCTT